>NC_133017.1:2758933-3085362 GCF_048564905.1 Vicugna pacos
GATAGGTCTATTTTTATTATTTAAAGTAAATTGCATACTGTTTCCAAATTGGTTGCACCAATTTTCATTCCCACCAACAGCTTTGGAGTGTCCCTTTTTCTCTACAACCTCCACAGTCTTTATTATTTGTACACATTTTGATGAAAACCCTTCTCACTAGTGTGAGGTAAAACATTATTTTATTTTTTTCTTGCCTTTGTATAATGATTAGCAATGTGAGCATGTTTTTATATTCCTGTTTGTCATCTGTGTGTCTTTTTTAGAGAATTAACTTTTGATCATTTTCTGGCTGAGTTGTTTGTAGATTTTTGAAATGGAGTTGTATGTATGATGGGTGTATTTTAGAAATTAGCCTCTTGTTGATTACATTGTTTCCTAATGTTTCTCCCAGTTGGAAGTTCATATATTCATTCTGATTATTTTGCTGTGAAGAAGCTTTTAAGTTTAATTAGGACCCATTTGATTATTTTGCTTTTAATGTTTTCAGCTTGGGAGAGTGACATAGGAAAATTTTAATACAATTTATCTATTGTTTTTCCTATGTTAGTTTCCAGGAGTTTTATTGTGTCATGTATTATATTCTGATATTTAAAGCATTTTGGTTTTATATTTGTACAGTGTGAGGGAGTGTTCTAATTTCCTTGATTTACATGTAGATGTCTAGTTTTCTCAACATCACTTGCTGAAGACTGTCTTTTAGTCATTGTGTATTTTTGTTTCCTTTGTCATAGTTTAGTTGACCATAGGTGTGATATTTTATTTCTGCCTCTGTGTTCTGTTCCAGTGATATAGATGTTTGTTCATTTTCCAGTATTGTGCTGTTTTGATTACTGTAATTTTGTAATATATTCTGAGATTTGGGAGGGTTATGTGTTATGCCTCCAACTTTGTTCTTTTTCCTGATTGTTTCTTTTGCAGTTCTGGTTCTTTTGCAGTTCCATACAAATCATAAGACTGTTTTTAATTCCTGGAAAGTATCATGTAGTTCGATCTGAATCACTTTATATCTGTAGACATCTTTTGAAGTATGTATATTTTAGCAATATTAATTCCTCTAAACTAAGACCTTGAGATTTCTTTCCATTTCTTAGCTTCAACTTCAAATTTATTTATCAGTGTCCTTTCAATTTTATTATCTTGTTTTTTTCATAGGTTTTTCATTTTTTGATCTGATTTCATATGGATTTTTTAAAATTATGGAATATTTCATTGTTAGTGTAAAGAAATGTGACAGTTTTTGTATATTAATCATGAATCATGCAACTTTGTTAAATGTCTTAATTAGTTTTTGTTGTTCTAGTGTGGAGAATCTTAACGGTTCCCTATATAGACTATTATGTCATCTAAAATAATAACAGTTTCATTTCATTCAATCCAACTTGAATAAATTGTTTTCTATTCCAATTTCTGTTGCTAGGACATCCCATACTGTGTTTAATAGAAATGCTGAGAGTGGGTATCCTTGTCATATTCCTTAATTTGGCTTCCAGTTTTTCACTTTTGCATATTATGTTGTATATAGTTCTGTAATAAATGACTTTAGTTATGTTGAGATATATTTCCTAAATCCTACTTTGGTAAGAGGTTTCTATTGTTGTTGCTGTTGTTGGTGTTGGTGTTGGTGTTGGTGTTGTTGTTGCTGTTCTAATGAATAAATGTTGAATTTTGTGAAATGTTTTTCATGGATTTATTGGGATAACCACATTGTTTTTTGTTTTACTTTTGTTAATGTGATGTTTCAAACTGATTGATTTGTGTATGTTGAACCTCTCTTGTGACAGTGCAATGAATCCAAGTTGATCATGGTATATGATTCATTTTTGGCATTGCTGGATTTAGTTTGCTAATATTATTTTGGGGAATATTTGCATCTAAATCAATCAAATATATTGGCTTGAAGATGTCTTTGCCCGTACTTTGTTTGTTGGCTTTGCTATCAGTGTGATGAAATCTTCATAGAATTAATTTGAGAGTTTCCCACACCTTCAAAATTTTTGAATAGTTTGAAGAGTATAAGTTCTGATTGGTATTTTTGTATAGTTCTCCAAGGGAGCTGTTTATATCTGCACTTCTATTCAACAACTTTTTAAATGCAGATTCTATCTTTCTTCTAGTAAAGTTTGTTCAAATTATTTGTTTCTACTTATTTCTGTCTCTTTCTAGACATTTGTCTATTTCTTCTAATTTGTCTATTTTATTGGCATATATGTGTTGACAAAATGAAAACTTTTTTTGTATATCTTAGGTAACAATAGTTATTTCTCTTCTTTTATTTCTGACTTTATTTCTTTGAAGCATCTCTCTTTCCTTCATGATACCTGGCTAGAGGTTTTCTGGTTTTGCTTATCTTAAAAAGAAAACATAAAACAAAATCTTTTGTTACATTACACTTTTGAATAGTTATTTTTCCTCTTTAATTTATATTTGCACGTGTAATATTTAGGATCATTTTTTTTCTTTTTTATACTTTTTTAATTGGTTTAAAATCATTTTACAAAGTTGTCTCCAATTCCAGCGTAGAGCACAATTTTTTCAGTTAAAATGAACATATATACATTTGTTGTCCCATTTTTTCTTCTGTGAGCTGCTGTAAAATCTTTTATATATTTCCCTGTCCTATACAGCACAATCCTGTTTATCTATTCTACAATTTTGACCTCCCAGTCTATCTCTTCTCACCCTCCGCCCCCTTGGCAATCAAAATATTTTATTCTATGTTTGTGTGTATTTCTGTTTTGAAATATTGCTTTTTGTTTTGTTTTGTTTTTAGATTCCACTGATAAGCCATCTAATATGGTATTTTTCTTTCTCTTTCTGGCTTACTACATTTAGACTGATTTTCTCCAGGAGCATCCATGTTGCTGAAAATGGCATTATGTTGTCATTTTATATGGCTGACTACTATTCCATTGTAAAAATATACAACCTCTTCTTTTTCCAGTCAACTGTCGATGGACATGTAGGCTGTTTCCATGTTTTGGCTATTGTAAATAATGCTGGCTATGAACATTGAGGTTCAAGTGTCATCCTGATATAGGGTTCCTTCTGGATTTATGCCCATGAGCAGGATTCCTGCGTCATATGGTAAGTCTATTCCTAGGCTTTTGAGGAATCACCATCCTGTTTTCCACAGTGGCTTCACCAAACTGCATTGCCACCAGCAGTGAAGGACGGTTCCCTTTTCCCCATAGCCTCTCCTGTATTTGTCATTTGTGGATTTTTGAATGATGGCCATTCTGACTAGTGTGAGATGATACCTCACTGTAGTTTTGATTTGCATTTCTCTGATCATCAGTGATATTGAGCATTTTCTGATGTGTCTTTTGATCATTTGTATGTCTTTCTTGGAGAAACGCTTGTTTAGGTTTTCTGCCCTTTTTTGGATTGTGTTGCTTATTTTTTCTTATTCAGTTGGATGAGCTGCTTATATACTCTGAAGATCAAGCCTTTGTTGGTTTCATATGCAAATTATTTTCCCATTCCGTAGGTTGTCTTTTTGTTTCAGTTCTGGTTTCAGTACTGTGCAGAAGCTTGTATGTTTCATTATATATCATTTGTTTATTCTTGCTTTTATTTCTTCTACAAGAAGATTTTCAAGACTTATTTCAGATAACATTTTGCCAATATTTTCCTCAAGGAGGTTTATTGTATCTTGTCTTATGTTTAAGTCTTTTATCCATTCTGAGTTTATTTTTGTGTATAGAGTTCTATCTTCATTGAGAGTGTTCTAGCTTCATTGATTTACATGCTGCTGTCCAGTTGTCCCAACACCATTTGCTGAAGGGACTGTCTTAATTCCATTGTATTTTCTTGCCTCCTTTGTTGAAGATTAATTGGCCAAAAGTTTGTGGGTTCATTTATGGGCTCTCTATTCTGTTCCATTGACCTATATGTCTGTTTTCCTTCCAATACTTTGCTGTCATGTTGACTGTAGCTCTATAGTATTATCTGAATCTTTAGCATAAAGATATGCCACTGATTTCTGAACCTTAATCTTGTAACCTGCTACTTGCTGAATTCCTTGATCAGCTTTAGTAGTTTTTGCCTAGATCTTGCAGTGTTTTCTATATATAGTAACATATTATCTGCATATAGTGAGACTTTTACATATTCCTTTCCAAATTGCAACCCTTTTAATTCTCTCTGTTGTTTGATTGCTGTGACTTGGGCTTCCAATTTTATATTGTGTTGGAGTGGTGATAGTTTGCATCCTTGTCTTGTCCCAGATTTCAGTTGGAAAATTTTGACTTTCTCACCATTGAGTACTATGTTGTCTGTAGGTTTGTTTTCTATAGCTTTCATGATGCTGAAATATGTTCCCTCTATGCCCACTTTGGTGAGAGTTTTTATCATACGTGCGTGTTGAATTTTATCAAATGTTTTCCTGCATCTATTGAGATGATCATGCCATTTTGGTCCTTTCTCTTGTTGATGTGCTGTGTTACACTGTTTGATTTCCATATGTTGAACCACCTCTTTGTCTTTGGCATGATCCCCACTTGGTCATGATGTATAATCTTTTATCTGTGTTTTTGGATTCTATTTGCTACTATTTTGGTGAGGATTTTGGCGTCTGTTTTCATAAGTTATATTCGGCTATAATCCTTTTTTTTGATTGTGTCTTTGCCTGGTTGTGGTGTCAGGGTGATTGTGGCTTCATAGAAAGACTTTGGGAGTATTCCTTCATTTTCAATCTTCTGGAAGAGTTTGAGAAGGACTGGTATGAGTTCTTCTTTGTATGTTTTGTAGAATTCCTCAGTGAATCCGTCCAGTCCTGGACTGCAATTTATAGGGAGGATTTATATTGCTATTTTGATTTCATTTCAAGTGCTTTGCTTGTTCAAGTGGTCAGTTTCTTCTTGTTTCAGTCTTGGTGGGCAGTATTTTTCCAGAATATTTTCCATCTCCTCTAGGTTATACAGTTTGTTTCAATATAATTTTAATAATAGTTTCATGTGACATTCTGTATTTCTTTTTTATTTGTTGTTATTTCTCCATTCTCCTTTCTTATTTTGCTAATTTGTGCTGTCTCTCTTTTCTTTTTTTTCAGTTTGGACAGAGGTTTGTTGATTTTACTTACTTTTTTGAAAAACCAGCTTTTGGATAAGTTGCATTATTCCCAATGGTGTTATTAATCTCTCTTTTATTTATTTCCTCCACTATATGTATGATTTACTTCTTTCTGCTGCCTTTTGGGGATTTTGTTCTTCTTTTTCTAGTGTATTCTGCCGGTGGGTTAAGTTGTTTATTTGTGATTCTTCTTCTATTTTTAAGAACGCCTGTACCACCATAAACTCCCCTCTCAGCACTGCTTTTGCTGTGTCCCATAAATTTTGTGTGGTTTTGCTTTCATTTTCTTTAGTCTCAAGTTACTTTTTTATTTCCACTTTGATATGTTCATTGAACCATTGCTTTTTTAATAAAATATTGTTTAATCTCCATGTTTTCCTTTTGTTATCATTTGTTTCTCTGTTGTTGATTCCTAGCTTCATGGCATTGTGTTCAGTAAAGGTGCTTGAGGTAATTACTATCTTCTTAAAATTGCTGAGGTTTCTTTTGTGCCCAAGTAACTCATGAATCTTTGAAAATATTCCACATGCACTTCAAAAAATGTATATCGTATTTTGGGGGTGCAATGCTCTGAAAATATGCAACAAGTGTATTATTTCTATTGTATTTTTAAACTTTTCTGTTGCCTAATTTATTTTCTGTCTCGATGATCTGTCCAGTAATGTTAATGCAGTGTTGAAATCTCCAAATATAAATCCCCCTTTATATCAGTTAGTAATTATTTTATGTACTTAGGTGTTCCTGTATTTGGTGCATATGTATTAATGAGTGTGTTATCCTCATATTGTATCACTCCTTCAATCATTATATAATGTCCTTCTTTATCTTTCTTTATGGCCTTTGTTTTAAGGACTCTTTTATCTGCAATTAGTACTGCAACACCTGCTTTTTTGGCTTTTCCAATTGTATGGAATACCCTTTTCCATCTTTTCACTCTCAATCTATATGTGTCCTTCTCTCTGAAGTGGGTCTCTTTTATGCAGCTTATTGAAGGTTCTTGCTTTATTATCCAGCATGCCAATCTATGAATTTCGACTGGAGCATTTAGTCCATTAGTATTTATATTATTTGATGATATGTTTGAGTTTATTGCCATTTTAACCTCATTTTCCATTTGATTTAGCATTTCCTCTTTGTTCCTTTCATCTTCCTTTTATGGTTTGGTAATTTTCCTTTGCATTATCATGAATTATAATTAGTTTTTGTGACTCCCTGATAAGTTTTTGTCTTCTTGTTACCCGTTTTTATAAGTCTTTTAGACCATTATTATAACTGCTTTTATTAAAATGATAGTAACATGATCTCAAACCCATCCTACTGAGAACAAAAGATTTTAAAAATGAAAGACCAAAAAAAATTCATATTTTCCTGCCTCCCTTTCCCACTCTCAATGATTTCTATATATTGTTTTAAAATTTTGTATCTCTAAACACTATTTCTTTCATTTCCTTCAGTACTTTGATCACTCCATTTTTGAAATATTGATCTATTTGGATATCAATGTCTATTTCACTGATCGTTCTTTCAGGGGATTTCTCATGTTCTTTTAATTGGGAATGGTTTCTCTGCTCCTTTGTCTTACTCCTACTTCTCTGGCACTGGGGTTTTTGGAGTATCAGTTATCTACTGTGGTCCTAAATGAGTTTATCTACCTAATGCCTATGTAGCAGTACAACTTAGAAAAGAGAAAAGACAGAGACAGTGATAAAGAATTTTAAAGAAGGGAGAAATAAAGCTTTGAATACATTGTATAATGAATAATAGAAAAGCAAGTTGAAGCAGAGTTTTGAAAAATAATAATAATAAAAATATTTTTTAAAATTTCAAAGGGATTAAAATGGGGGTATATATAATTACAGAAGAAGTAGAAACTAGGAGGGTAATAGAAAATGGAACCGGAGAAACAGATTAAAACTAGGGGGTGTTCAGTGTCCTCCTGGAGATGGTGTAATTTTAATGTGAAATCTTTCTGTAGTCATCCTGTTTTGGAAGCTCAGCTTGCTGTTTCCAGAGGCCATCCATTGGAGCCCTCATCTGTGCTGCTCTCAGGGCATGTTGGCAAGCAGATCACTCCTAAAACCAACTCTGGGTCAGCTCACTTTACTCTGGGCTGCTTGTCACTGCCTTGCCTGATGCTGCAGTCAGATGTTGCAGACTGACCAGGAAGGATTGGGCATCATGCCCTCTCCAGCACCATGGTCAGGGGCTGTTTTCCTGCCCAAAATTTGAAGGGCCATCCGCCTCTCAAGTTGCCGATCACTCTGCTGATCCATGCCACTGTATGCTCAGCCTCATGTTTGCACAATGGAAGTGGGCTCAGGGAAGTCTGAGGAACAGACCTGTCCCTGGTCTGGGCCAAATCCAGCTCGTTTGTCTTGGCAGACAAGTTCCCTGATTAACCATTACTGTAGGTTCCTAACTGCCTCAGGCTGTAGACAAGTCTCCGTCTGGCTCTTGAGGCTGCTAAGTCCTTAGCTGTAGATGCAGTTTTTGCCCACGCTGCCATCTGGGTGCAAAGCACCAGGAGGTATGGTGGCAGTGTCTCAGCCCTAGCTCTCTTCACCTAGAAAATTTGTGGATTTTCAGATATGAGGATATCACCCTTCCACCCACAGGTCACATCTGCCCTGTTGTTTTATGGAGGGCCCTGGTTGTTCTGCCCTGTGCACCCACAGCCATGGCACAAAGCCCAATCCATTCCCCTGGGCTGCCACATTGCAGCCATCCCCATCTACCACCCAGTTCGGGCAGCATGACCTTGCCCCCAGCTTCCAGGCTGCATCATTTGCTAGTTCCCACAGGGATCCTCTGTGCCTGTTTAACTTAGTTCTGTCAGTCAACTTATACTTTGTACAGCTCCAAGCCTTGGAGGCTCCCCCTCCGTCCTGCCAAACTCTCAGTTGGAGAGGGGAGACACAGTGAATAAGCAGCGGTCCATCTTTGCTGCTCCCTCCTCATGGTACCTGTCCCACTGTGTTTTTCATTTTCTTCTTTCTTTCTTCCTTTTCTACTACCAGATTTTTTACATCTTTATCTATTGAAGAAGACAATGTTCTGTCAAAGTTATGCAGGTTCTCTGGTTAGCTGAGTGGGTCAGTGGATGTAAGTCTTGGTGCAATTGTGGGAAAGGGTGAGCTATGAACATCCATCTTCTCCAGCATCTTTGCCTCCCCCCGAAAAAGTCTCACTTTGTGGTGGAAGATTTACCAAGTCTTGAAATAAATGGATAAGTTATTCCATGGAAATTACAAGAAAGTGCAGATTACAATGCTCTACTCATACAAAATACATTTTTAAATAAGGGCCAAAATGAAAGAAATATGAGATTATATAAAGAAAAATACATCAATAAAAAAATTGGGAATTACACTCATTAAATTATATATGGCCCAACACCATAGATCCTAAGTATAAAAGGAAATTTTAGTAGACAAGAAAGAATAAATTCATTATAAAACAATAATAGTAGATGAGTTTAACATCTCACTATTGTGATGATCAGATCATCCAGCAAGCATATTTGTAAGGAACCAGAGGTCTTAATAGCATATTAGATCATTTGAACATAACTGTGCTATTGGACACTGCATCAGAAAATAAGAACACATGAACTTTTCAAGTGTGCACTGGATGTTATTTAAGGAATTAATCACATATTATATCATGAAATAAGCCTCAGGAACTTTAAGCAAATATAGATTATAGCAAGTTTATTTCCATACAGAAAACTATGAAATTTTGCATCAATTCTAGAAAGAATAGGAAAAGTTCAAACATGAGGTAAAACCACATCCTTTAAAAAAATATAATAAAATGAGATCAATGATAAAATCAAAGTGGTTATAGAATCATACATGGAGACAAATTACAATGAAAACACAGCTTAATAAATGTATGGGATGCATCAAAGACAATTCTACGACGTAAGTTCTGAACAAATCAGGCCTTCTACAAGGAACAAGAGAAACCTCTTACAAAGGACCAAACGTACTCCCAAAATAACAAGAAACAAGAACAAACAAAACCCAAAGGCAGTAGAATGAGAAATCTTTAATGATTAGGTTGAAAATAAATTAAATAAAAGTTAAAAAATAAACTACAAATCATAAAATCAACAGCTTTAATTTTTCTTAAAATATTAACAAACAGGAAAGCGTTTAGCCAGGCTTATCAAGAAATACAGAGACAGGACCCAAACAAAATAAGAAATGAAACAGTAGATATAATATCTGATATTACAGAAATACAAAAAATATTATGAAAGCACTATGAGCTGTTATGTGACAAGCAACTAGACGACCTAAAAAAATGGACAAATTTCTAAAACCGTACAGCCTGCCAAGGCTGAATAAAGAGAAAACTGAGAACTTGAATAGAGCAATCAGTATAAGTTAAATAAAATGTATAATTTTATAAACACCCCTTGAACACAATGCCTGGATTACTTCATTAAAACAACTTTCCCCCTAATAATTTTAAAAAATGAAGGAGGTAGGACAATTCCCAAAGTTATTCCATGAGGCCAACATTACCCTTATAACAAAACCTGTCAAAGACACAACCAAAAAAAAAAAAAAAGAAAATGTAAATCCAATATCACTGATGAATATAGATTCAAAAATACTCGAAAACCTTCAACAAATTAATCCAGCAATACATAGAAAGGATTATAAGTGATGATCGTTTGGATTCCTTCCAGAGTCAAAAGGATGGTTCAACATACACAAGTCAAGCAGCATGACACATATCTAATAAAGGAAGGACAAAATTCACAAGACCATGTCAATACACAAAGAAAAAGCATTTGACAAAATTCAACATACATTCATCATCAGAACTCTCATGAATGTGAGTACAATGGGAAAATTTATCACCATACAAAAGGCCATTTATAACAATTTATAATACTCAGGGGAAAGGCTGAAAGCATTCTGGGTAAATTCAGGAACAAGACAAGGATTCCTACTCTCACCACTTCTGTACAATAGTAATAGAAGAAAGGAAAAGGAAAAGAAAAATAAGTAAAAGAAATGCAAAATGGAAAGAAAGGGGCAAAATTGTCACTAGTACTGAAGGCATAACAATCTATACAGAGAGTCCTATGGGCTCCACACTGACTATTATGAACAATTAATAATTTCATCATGGGAGCAGGGTACAAAATTAATGTAAAGACGTCTCTTGCATTTGTCCACATTGAACATGAGATACCATAAAATGGACGTTGAAAGCAATAACATTTAAAACCCCATTCCCCAGAATATCTTGGAATAAATGTAACCACATATGTGAAAGATCTACACACTTAAAATTATAAAACATTGACAAAGAAATTAAAAATGATTCAAAGAAATGGAAAGATGTCTTGTGGTCTTGGATAGAAAGAGTTCATAATGTTAACATGGCTGTAGTGAACAAAGAATCCTAAGGTTTTAGTGCAATTCCTGTTATGAAGCTGTAGTATTTTCCATAGAATGAGAAAATAAATAACTCTAAGTTTTATATGAAACCATTAAAAATTGCCAAAACGACGTTGAGAAAAAACAACAAATCTGGGGGTATAACCCTCCGGGATAAATTACAATACTAAAAACCTACAGTAATAAAACAGTATGGCATTGGCACAGAGATATAATCAATAAAAACAGATAGAGAGCCTAGAAATAATTCCACACACCTATGAGCAATAAATCTATGATAAAAGAAGCAAGAGTACACAATGGAGAAAAGACAGTCACGTCAATGGATGGTGTTGTGAAATCTGGATATCTACATGTAAATCAGTGAAATGAGAGCATTTCCTGACATCATATACAAAAATAAACTCCATGTGTATTAAGGAAATAAATGTAAAACCTGATACTATAAAACTGCTAGATGGGAATATAAATGATACACTATTGTATATATATCATAGGAATATTTTCTTATATCAGTCTCCTAAGGCAAAAGAAATAAAAGCAAAACTAAGCAAGTGGGACCTAAACAATCTTGAAAATTTCTGCACAGCTAAGGACACTATCAATGAAATGAAAACACTGCCTGTGTAATTGGAGAACATATTTGCAAACAACGCAAGTGACCAGGGGTTAGTAGATGTAGGTTAATAGATGTAACATGGATTTAGGTTACATAACTCAAGGTGAAAAACAAAAACCCATTCAAAAACAAGAGCAGAGTACCTGAGTTAATATTTTTCCAAAGAAATTATTCAGATAAGTAACGGGCACGTGATAAAATTTCACAACATTACTAATTATTAGATAATTACAAATCAAAACCACAATGAGGTATCACTTCACAATTTTCAAACGGCTATTATCAAAAAGTCTACAAATAGTAAGTGTTGGAGATGATGTGGAGGTAAGAAATCTCTTGTATACTCTTGGTAGTAATGTAAATTGGTACAACTTCTAAGGAAAACAGTATTCAGATTTGTTTAAAACTAAAAAGTTAACTACCATATGACCCAGTAATACCTCTCCAAAAAATATCTGGGAAAAAACACCCTAAATTGAGAAGAACCAATGTTCACAGCAGTACTGTTTATATTATGCAAGACAGGGAAGAAATCCAAGAGTCCACAGCAGACTATGGACTTAAGAAGAAATGATGTTTCTGTAAATATGCAATAAATATTACTCAGCCATGAAAAACTATAACACATAGCTATTTCAGCATCATGAGAGGACCTAGTAAATGTTGTGCTTAGTGAAGTAACTTAGACGAAGACAAAAGTATATAATTTAATTTATTTGTGGAATCTAAAGAATAAATATCTGTGTACATCTTTGTATAGCTATCTATTGACAGATGACAGAAAAATAGATAGAAGTATAGTTACATACGTACATGATAGATAGATAGATTATAGATAGATAGATAGATAGATAGATAGATAGATAGATAGATAGATAGATAGATAGATAGAGACATGATGGAATGGTTAAGAGATTAGATAGACAAGACTTAACAGACTAAAATATGTGGGAAAAAATTTATGTTTATCAAAGTGGAAGGGAAAGAGAATTCAATGGTAGGACATTGACAGATACAAAGAAGTATACATTAATAGAGAAGCAACAAGGATAATCTGTATAGAATATGGAATTCTACACAATAGCTTAAAATAATTGTAAGTTACAGTTACTGTAATAACTCATAGTGCAATATAATCTTCAAAGTGGTTGGAATCACTATGCTGTACATCTGAAACTACACAATATTTTACATCTACTGTACTTCAAATAAAAATAAAACATATCCTGTATAATTTTGTCCTTTTTCTGCTGATAGCATCTTCCTTTAATATTGTTTTACTTTACAGTTTACTTTTTATGATTACTGTTTCAAATTATTTCTTTTACTCTTGTGAACATGATACCAGTTTGAAGTATCTATGTTTATTGCCCCTGATTTCCTCTTTTTCACTCTTTAATCCATATAGTATAGTAGCATTTAAGAACATACCCAAAGAAAGTGTTGAAAGTTTCTCGTGGTCTCTCCTTACCATTTGGTCAATGTTTTGCATATTTTTGCCATTTTATATTTCTTAGAAGACTTCTATTCTACACCTCTTATAAGGTGTCTCGGTTTTGGTTTTTCATCTCATTCAGGTTTGTTAGTTAAAGTCTTTACTTTCACTTTATATCTAAGGGATATCAGTGTAAGTATTATTGGGTGAGAGATTTCTTATTTCAGTACTTGGAAAATACAATCTTATTTACTCTTGGCGTATGTTTTTTGCTCAGAAATCTGCTGATATCCTAATGGGGGTTCCTTTGTAGATTATCATAACTTTTTTTTGGCTGCCTTTAAAATTTTACTCTGTCATTGTCTTGTCAATTGGCATATGACGTATATTGAAGGAGGTCCCTTTGTCTTAAAGTTATTGGTGTTTTGTTGGTTCATGGACTTGTATATCAGTTCCTTACACAGGTTCAGGAAGTTATCAATTTTACTTCTTTTAATAAACCATCAGCTGCCTTCTAATTTTCTACCCCCTCCAGGATTCCACACTAATGTGCTCTTCCTGAGGAAGACTGGCTACTGTAGAATTTCCCCACTTTTAAATATCTTGAATTTCTGCCCCCTCCTATCATTTCTAGTTTTTTATTGGTGAGTTTGCTAATCTCTCTTCCACAAAGACAGTCTACTTCCAATGCTTTCTATTGCATTCTTCATCTCATTTATTAAGTTCTCCTGGTCCTCCAATAATGTTTGGTTATTTTATAGTTTCAGTCTCTTTAGTAATGTATTCTTTTTCAACATTTCATTTATTCCTGAGCTCACTAAACTGCTTTCTTAGATATGTTTGTTGTATTGAGTTTCTGTATGACAACTATTTGGATTCATTATTAATTTTATGGCAATATACAATGACTTTAACTTTATTTCCTGCAGGGTTGACATTGTGTGTGTGTGTGTGTGTGTGTGCAGGTGTGTGTGCATGTGCTTCTTTGTCTGTGTCTGTGATGGTGTCTGTGTGTGTCTATCTGTGTGTTAGCGTGCCCTATAATGTTACTGTGATTGGTCTTGATCTTGATAGATTATTGCTCTGATGACACTAAATAACACATTGGGAATTGGAGTCCTTGCTTTTGTTTTCTGGTAGCTTGCAATATTGCACAATTATTGGTTTTACTAACCTGAGCTACCTCTGATAATATTTCAAAAGGGCACTTTCCAGTTGCTACTGTCTGGATAAAAGACGTGTTTTCATTGTCACTTCTTAGAATTCTCTGGTAGTTAATGCGACTTTTGTCACTGGGACGGAGAACCCTTCCTTTTATCTGATATCCCTTGAGAATCAGTGTACACATTGAGGAAAGGTGTAAAGACAGGTGGGTATTTGGAATCAGGCAAGTGCCTTTCCCATGTCCAGTGTTGCAAGGTAAATTGTCTCCACCACTGTGAATGGAGAGTAGGGACAGTTTCATGAATGTCTGAGTGTCCGAAGAATGGAAATTCTGTCTCCATTGTGGCTCCCTCCTAGTTAAATGTGATCATGAGTACTGGTGCAATTGGAGGCCGCAGCTGCGTGAACCACTGAGACCCTATTTCTACTGGGTTCTTTGAATTTATGGACTCAGATATCCTATTTAGGGGGCCTTGGTTACAGACACCAACTCTGCTCTTCCCTCAGTTCAGCCCCTTTTGTGTGTTTTAGTCCACCGAACTTCACCTGTTCACATGTGTTCTGGAGTATTGTTTTGTGTTGTAGTTATTTTTGTTCAGATGTGAACGTTTTACTGACTGTAGATGTAAGGGGAGAGAGAAAAATAGTTTCAACTAATGTCACATTCAAAAGTATATAGTTTTTCAACTAAAAGCTTAAATTCTAATTAGCAAATTATAAGAACACTAAAGAAAGTGAACAAATCACCTCCCTTAATATCATAGTACTACAAAATATTTTGAATTTCCTGGGTTCTTTTCTTCAAAGTTTTACCCACCTACATGCACATTTTACTAAAATATATCCCTATAATCTCTTTAAAATCAATTAAATTATTAAAATAATTCTCTGTGCTGTAAATATAGCACTTTTGTTTCTCTAATTTATTAATTGTAGCTTCAACATTTCTGTCTTCTCCATCCATCTACCCTTTCCCCACAGGAAACCACTACTTGGTACACTACACATATATATGTGATTCTTTTTTTGTTTTCCTATGATTGTTTCTCTTATATCTTTATTTTCCTCATTTAAGTTACAACGTAGAGTGTTTTTCCCTGTATGACTTTTTTTCCTATGTGCAACACTCTCTGGGTCCAGTCACAATGTTCCAAATGGCAGATTTTTACTTTTTATTATACAATGATGAAGTATTTATTATGTTATCTATATCTCACATCTATTTCAGCCAATCATCTGTTGATGGGCAGTTGAGTTGTGCTTCTACCCTTGACTACTATAAATGATGATGTTAAGAACTTTGGGGGTAATATATCCTTAAAGTTGATGTTTACTTTTTTTTTCAGATTTATACCAAAAACTGGAATTGATGCAGCATATAATGCTTCTTTTTCTAGATTTCTGTGCACTGTCCTCACTTTTATAATAGTGGATGCATCAATTTATATTTCCACCATCATTGTTCCTGGGTCCTCTTATCGACATTCTTATTAATATTTGTCATTTGTAGACATTTTGTTAATAGCCATTTGGTTGCTATAAGATTATTTCATTCTGGTTTTGATTTAGTTTTCCTAATGAATAGCAATGCTATGTTTCTTTATATCAGCATGAAAATCATCCACATGTCTAGTTTTGAAAAGTTTCCATGAAGATTTTCAACTGTTTTTAATTTGGGGTCTTTATTTTTTAAATATTGAGTCTAATTTGCTATATATATATTATGGATTTTAACATCTTATTGGTCTCATTGTCTGAAATTTTTCCTTCTATTCTGTCTCTTATCATATGTCTTGTTGAATGTTTCCTTTGCTCTGCAAAAGTTTATACACTTCACACTTATAAAAGAAATAGAATCCCTGTATCGCAGAATACATCTATTTTTTCCTTAGTAAACTAAAAACTGTAATTGTTAGTTTTCCTTTTTTTTTAATTTGGAGACAGATCAAAAATAAAGATTGCTATGATTTATCTCAAAGTCAGTTCTGCTCCTGTTCTTGGTCAATTATTGTATAGTTTCATGCTTTACATTTAGGAAATTAATCCATTTTTATCTCATTTTTTATACTATGGAAAGATGTACTTTGTCATCTTCCTTTTACATGTACTGTCCAGTATTCTCAGAACTACTTTTTGAAGAGACTGCCTTTTTCCCATTGTATACTCTTGTCTCCTTCATAATAGACCATATGTGTGTGGGTTTATTTTTGGACTCTTCATTTTGTCCATTGATCTATGTGTTTCTTGAAGTGCCATATTTTGATGTATTGATTACGGTAACTTTGTAGTATGTTCTAAACTCAGGGAGGGTAATACCCACAGCTTCATTCATTTTTCAAAATAATTTTAGAAAACTTGGGACTTTCAGATATATGTTCAAATTTTATTATTTTTCTTCTTGTTTTGTGAAGAAACTTATGGATTCTGTGAAAATAGAAATTTATAAAAAGAAAAAACCTGAGAAAAATACTAAAGTGTGGAGGGTAAATCAAACATTATTAACAACAACTGGATTGCTGTAGAAATCAAAGAAAAAATATATAAAGATAAATGACAGCAAAATCAAAATCCATGGGGTATAACAAAAGCAGTATTAATAGGGATGCTTATAGCAAAATAATCCCACTTATATAAATAAGAAACATCTCTGTCTTATAACATATTCTTACCACCAAAAGACATATCAAAATAATAAAAAATATCTTGTTAGTAGAAGGAAAGTCAGCTGAAAAGACAGAAGATAATTAAATAAAATAAGGATTAAAAATATAAACATTTAATCAATCTAAATAATGGCTTTTGAAACATAAATAAAGTTGATAAACTTTAACCAGACACATAAGCATAAAAAAGAGTTACAGATTAATGAGCTCAGAAATTAATGAGAAATTACAACTTATATCAAAGAAATAGAAAGCATCATAAGATGATACAACAAATTATATGCCAATAAAATGGAAACCCTAGAAGAAACGGACCATTTCTAAGAAAGACTCAATATCCAGAATGGAATGAGAAAGAAAATATGAACAGATTATCACTAATGAAATTGAATAAATATTTTAAAAAATCTCCCTAGAAACAAAATTCCAGGCCTAGACAGCTTCACAGATGATATCTGACAAACATTTAGAGAAGAGCTATCACCTACACTTCTCAGCATATTCCAAAAATTTCGAGAGGACGGGAGGCTTTCTATCCCACATTTCTGTATCACACTTATACTAGAACTGGAACAAATACCTCAAAAAATTACAGGTTACACACTACTGATAAGCATAGATGCAAAAAACACCACTAAATTGTTAGCAAATCAAACAATACATTAGGAGGATTATTGATTATGATTAAGTCCATTTTATTCCAGGGATGCAAAATTGATTCAATACAAACAGATTAATGAGTATGATACAACACACAACAACCTGAAGAATAAAAATTATATGGTCACCTAAATAGAGTCATAAAATGTTTTGACAAATTCAGTATCTATTTATGAATATATTCCTCCTCAAAATGGATAAGAGGAAACACACCTCAACACAGTTAAGGTCATATATGACAAGAACTCCACTAACATGACACTCACTGATTAAAAGCTGAAAGCATCTCCAGTAAAAGCAGGAAGAAGACAAGAATGCTCACTCTTACCACTTTTATTCAGTAGAGTATGGAAATTCTAGCCATAGCTATACAAAACAAAAGTAAATAAAATATAGCTAATTAGGAAAAGGAGCAAAAGTGTCTGTTTGCAGATTACATACTTTAAACAGAAATCTTAAAGAAGATGCCATAAAACTACTAGGGCTTATCATTGCATTTGGTAAAATTTCCGTATGTAAATTTAACATACAGAAATCTTGCATTTCTACACACTAACAGCAAGCTAACAGATAGAGAAAGTGAGGGAACTGTCACATTTACAATTGCATTACAAAGAAATTTAAGAAAAGTATCCAACCAAGGAGGTAAAAAACCTGTACTCAGAAATCTATAAAATATTTGTAACAGAAATTGAAGATAATGCAAACAGATGAAAGAATATACTTTGTTCGTAGATGAGGAAATAATATTGTTTAAATGACAGAATAAGCCAAGGAAATACACAAATTAAATTCAGTGCCTATCAAAATACCAAGGGCATTTTCAGACACTTACAAAAAATAATTCTAAAATTTACATGTAAACCCAAAAGAGATGGAATCACTAAAAAAAACAAAGGAAAGAAAACAAACAAACTAAAAAGAGAAAAAACTTTAACAAAACAAAGAGGATGTATCACTGTCCCTGATTTTAAACTATAATACAAAGCTTCAGTATTAAAACGAATATGGTAGTGACACAGAACATACAGAATAATAGAACACAACAGAATGCCTGAAAATGAAATCAGACAGTTATTGTCATTAAGCCCATTACAAAAAATGAATATACAGTGGGGGAAAGGTAACCACCGGGCATATGAAACCGATCAACATCACTAAACATTAGAAAAATGCAAGTCCAAAACACAGTGAGATTTTATGTCACTCCTGGCACAATGACTATTATCAGAAAGATAACAAGCATAACTGTTGGTTAGGATGTAAGAGAAACAACCCTGATGCACTGCTGGAGTGAATGTAAATATTTGATGCCACTGTGGAAAACAACATGGAGCTTTAAATAAACATTAATAATGAAATATAATCCAAAATATACATATTGGGATACTTATACCAAGAAAATAAAAACACTAATTAGAAAAGATAAATTCAACCATATATTCACTGCAGCATTATCCTCAATAGACAGGATATAGAAGCAAATTAATTGCTAATCAATAGATGATGGATAAAGAAGATGTGTGTTTATAGTATATATATCTACCCATCTTAAGTACAGATTAATCTATATATAAATGCACACACAATTTTTATATATATATATATGCACTATATATGTCTATATGTGTGTGTGTGCATATACATATATATGCACACACACACATAAAAGTACAATGGGTTATTACTCAGCTCTAAAAATAAGTTTTTGCTATTTGCAAAAAATGGGTTGACCAAGAGAATAATATGCTAAGTGAAATAAGTCAGAATTTGAATGACAAATGCTCATCAACTGTGTTGTTATCCAAGTTAGACAAAGAAAGGGGGATAGACAGAAAACATCTGAAGGAGGTGGTTTCTGTGCTGGGGCTGGAAAAATCTTAGTAGGTAAAAGGAGGACATCCTAACTCCAAGGATTACCTGGAGCAAAAGTTGTGTGATTGGAGCTAAATCTGTTGACAAATATTTCCCTGGATTTATCTCCAGAAATAGTGAAACATAAAGAAATGCTAAGGTAGTCAGATGCCAGATCTATAAAGGAATGACTAAATTATGTTGAGTTTCTGTGCTTAGAGTTGGAAAGGCTTTAAGTGCCACCCTGAGGATGTAAGCTTGTCTAGGGCTGGAACATAAAAGCAACATAAATTATTGACTATAAAATAGAGCGTAGATTCTTCAGGGCAGGAAAAAAAGCACCAATTGGAATACTATGAGAACAGCAAAAATAAGACCATAGATAAAATTAGTTCTTAAATTCTACCACATGCTGATTGTGCCATCTGAGACTATATCATGTGACCTTTATGATTCCAAGAATCACATAAAAGAGACCATGATCCCTGGGCCGGTTCCTGCATTTATCATCCATTCCAAACTACCCTGACTTAACACTTTTAATACTTTCCAGGATGTACCAGAAACCACTTAGTACTTTCCCTCTCTCCATGTTTTATTCTTTTTCTAAATTCTTCCATTTTCTATTCTCCTTCCAAGAAATTATTTAAAATTATACCCATATTGTTCCATCAAATGATCATATCAATCAAATATCTCTTTTTTTCTTTAAATGTTATCTTAGTCTCCCGTTTAACTCTTTACTCTATTTTAAAAAAAATAGGAAAATACAGGTACACATCTATGTTTGTTGTTGTAATAAGAAAATTGCAGATATTTGTTGACATATGCCAAATCAATATTAATCTTTGTTATCCTGCATAATCTGGTAGTCCTCTGGTAGATCAGTTGTAATTAGCATGACATTCATAAACTGAAGATGGCTGATAAGTTGGCCTTGAAAGAGAGGTAGCTGATGTATCAGCTATCACTGTCACTGGAAACCGTGGGTTACTCCCAGTTGAAGTTTAGAAAAACGACCTTCATTGGCAGACATGTTGTGATATCTTTTTGGAAAATTAGAAGGCTCCACCATTAGTCCAAAATAATTGCTCTGTATGGGAGACAAGATGCTGTACTGAGAACTAGAAGTTGTAGTTGTAATGAAGTTCACAAAACGGCCATTTGCTTCAGTGTAGCTGCTTTGAGAGTGCCCGTGGACAGTGGTCAACTGATTTAAAATAGCACGTTGATCCACTGCAATATTGTTCTGGTGGTCTAACTGACATTGATAATGGAGGAGAAAAATCACCTCTGATCAGGGTAGTTGTATCACCAATTACGTGGCTAGTAGATGGCTTTCTTATTAGAGGCATGTTTAAATTTGCAGAAAGTAAAAATGCACTTTCTCCACTAGTGTCAGCCACAAAACCAGAATTATGATTATGCACATTACCCCCTGCTTTAAAGTGCTTCTTTTTGAAATCTTGAGCCAATGAAAATACCAGAGAGGCATTTTTATTCACAACTCTTCTTTTTATTCTCACTAAAACCTGGGGACAGCCTCGTTAAAGATTTTGATTATGACAGAACTGTAGCTACAACCAAAGGAAAGATTTTAGTAATATTTTAAACCAAAACACAAGACTACATTAAGCCTAACCTCTAAAACCTCAGATATCACGTTTACTATGCAAAGATATTATCATAAAAATATGTACATTGCTGAATATATTTTGAAATTCCATATTTGGAATATACACATTTAAATAGAATAGTCATCAAATTTAAGAAGTTAGGATTTGCAGCAATGGTGAAAGCCACTTTTTATAAAAAAGCTTTAATACCTTTATTTAGATTTCTTTTAAGATTCATAGTTGCTAGGAACGTTTTGCATAATCTTGAATAGTTAAGGCACTGTCCTAATTTTTAGAAAAAATAAAGAATTTCAGCCTTTGTAGTTTTATACAATTTTCAAAATCTTGCTTTACATTTATATTAATATAGATTGATGTACAAAATAAAATTTTATATATACGTTAACATGTCATAATTACAATTACTGTATTCCTTGCTTAAAACAGAGACTTCTTTCTCTTCTGCAAGAAATTCAGCTAGACAAGAAGATTTTTAAAATTCTGCCGCAATTTACTAAACCCATAAATGTTAATCTGTCTAAGTAAACTTTTCATACTTCCAGTTTCATATATTCTGAAAGGGGCCTTTCTTTCCAACACTTCCTTCTTAAAGACAGCTTCATCAATCACTATGAAATATCCATTATCATCCTACCTGATGGATTTAAATTGGTCACTCCCAGCTATTTTCCAGAGTTTTCTTGGAAATGTCAGAAAACGAAAATCATTATCTTCATCTGGTTCAGAGACACAATGTGTGTAACATGGCCTTTTTATCAAGGATTGTTCAGACATAGTCTGAAAAGCATTTTCTTCAATCATAGACCTCAAGTACAAGTCCCCAGAGAATGTTTGATCACACAATAGAGATCTACCGGAGTTTCCTGAACCAGTTGGTCCATCTTTACAAGAGACATCTTGAATTTCTGAAGAATAATGTGCCATCTCAAATAAATTTATCTTCAGCTACTTTTCTAATCTGCATGATTTTGAGAACTTCAGCATCAAATGCTGCTTTTGTAAGCCTGCACAGGTAAACTGTTAGGCCTTCACAATGGATCTCAACTTGAGTAGCTGTGACATCACAAAACAACTGGTCTCCCAGCAACTCAAGTGAAACATTCAGCCAGTGTTTATTTCTCATTAATCCAGTTAAAATGAAACATATTGGATGCTTATGTTTATAGTGTTATCTCCAAATATTATCCAAACATAATCTTTTTAAATAATTTAATTTTGGGGTCTATGAAATAAAACCAATCTCCTTCCTTTTGTACAGAAATTTATACCAGATTTATGAACAGAGTATAAGTAATGCACAAAATATATAAAATAATTTTAAAGTTTTGGAATTTAAAGTGATATTTGTGTGAAACCTGTACAGATAATGTATATCTATTTTAATATCATTTGTAATTAAAGTGAAACGTAATTTGATTTGGAAATGGAAGTAGGCATTTATGTGTGTACTTTAAAATAAGTAGCTCTATATTCAGAACATGAGCAGAATAAATATCAGTTTATTTGTTTTTATATAAATAAATGGTAAATAATTATGAAATAAAATTAGATAAAAATAATCAAATTTAAGAAAACCCAATGGGCAGAATTTTTTTTAAAATTACAATTCATTTCTATAAGTAAAACAAATGTAATTTAATATTCTACTCTAAAATTACGAAAGAGAAAATCTTCTAGTATATTTACAAATGTTTATATTTGGCATTCTTTCAGTCAGAGGTTTTTCAGTCCTTAGAAGGAACAAATTTTCTTGTCATCCTTATAATCAAAACCCTTGTGCCTTCTGTTTAGTGTTTCAAATGAGGTTGAAAATACACTTATGCACAAGATCCTGGGTTCAATAAGCAGTGCCTCCATTAAGGGGCAAACAAACAAACAATCAAAAAGCAAAGAAATAACACTATATGTGTTTTGGGGTGGAAAAGTCCAGGTAATGCATTTTAGTAAGAAATATGTATCTCAGTCCTGAAACAGATGACATTGGTAGTAAAATACGGCATCTTAAGGTATGTGTTTTGTTCACTAATTGTAAATAATAGCTACGTTGTGTATCAGTAAACCATAGAAAATCAGTTCTACCAAAATGTATACTCTTTATTTAGAAATATATTCCATTAAACATAAGCCAAATTCAAGATGAGGGATAAAATTTTTAAATAAATAATTGTACACTCAAGCTAAAATGTAAATTTTTCTTTCAGCATGTGTACATTCCATTCTAAATAAACATTAGCAACCTGAATTCATTGCATATTATAAGTATTTTAAACTATATTTAAGTTGGATTTAGTCCTGATTCATAAATATTACTTATCATATGCAAATCAATAGAAGTGATACAATCCCTTAAAAAGCAGAGAATTCAAAAAAAATTCTCAAAAAATGTAGGAAAATTTTTCAGAGATCTGATCTTTACTATTTTATAAAAATATTCTTAACAAATTCACTTTAAATAGAATGTAACTAAAAATAATATAAGCCATATATGAAAAACCCATGACTAACATCAAGTTCAATGTTAACATACAGGAAGGTTTTCCTCTGGTCCAGTAATAAAAGGTAGCTCATACTCACAAGTACTAACTTACACTACTTGAAGCCCTAGCCAGAACAACTAGTCAAGAAAAAATAAAAAAGTCATCCAACTTGTAAAAAAGCAGTAAAATTTTTACAGATGACATAATTATTCATAGATAGAAAACTCCATATACTCCTCCAGTGACTGTTACAAATAATGAAGAAACTTAGTAAACTTACAGAATACAAAATCAATATGCAAATATCCATTGCATTTTTATATAGTAACAACAAATTATCAGAAAGAGAAATTAGGAAAACAATTGTGTGTATATTTATACCAAAAGGGATAAACTAGGAATACATTTGATAAGTGAAATAAAAGATCTAAACATTGATCTATAAATTACAGGTGCAAGAAATATAAGTAACCAAAATAAATAGAAAGATATTCTCTGCTTATGGATTGTATACAATATGAGGAACAATTCTAATGTATCTTTTACATGTTCAACCTCCCCTGCACTACTTATTGAGGAGAATGTCTATTCTTCATTTTATTCTCTTGCTTCTTTTTTCATGGTTTAATTGATCATAGGTGTGAGGGATTAAATGTGGTTGCTCTATTCTCTTCTATTAATTGGTGTCTGTTTTTGAGCCAGTATCATGTTGTTTAAATTACTAAAGCTTTGTTAGACTGTTTAACATCAGTGAACTTTACACTATTAGATTTAATACATTTTCAAGATTATTTTGGCAACTCATAATCTATGCAGTTACATATAAATTTTGAAATTACCTGTTCTATTAAATGGAAAAATCTCATGGGTACATTGACATGAATCACACTAAATGTAGATTGCTTTGGGTAGTATGGTTGTTTCAACCACATTGTTTCACATAATTAACATAAGAGATCATTTCATTTCTTTGGATCACTTTTAATTTCCTTCATCAATGTTTTCAATTTTTTAATGTATATTATTTCTCCTTATTTGTTAACTTCATTTCTGTATATTCTATTCATATATATATAATAATATATATTATATTTGTAAACATGTTTCATACACAAATACAACAGGCATAAGGCAGTGGCAAGACATATTCAAAATCCTGAATGAAAGAAACCTGTAATCTAAAATAATTTATCAAGCAAGGCTATCATTTAGAATAGAAGGAGAGATAAATAACTTCCAGAAAAGCAAATACTAAAAGAATTAAGCAACAGAAACAGAAATAATGAAAAATTTACTATGAAACAAAAAGCAGGATGCTATAGAAAGGAGAAAGGCATAATTAGAAAGGCAATAGCCACAATGTCTTAAAATAGAATAAAAGGATGTTGTAAAACAGGACATCAAAATTTTTATGGGTCAGGGATTGATACAGGACAATACAGTTAATTTTCTGTCCTCTATAGGAGGGGTTAGAATTTCTATTCCTATCAGTTAAAATAATAAGATATAGTAATGTGTCAATATACATACAAAACAGGGTAACCGTAAGTCAAAATCTTACAATGAAGTAGAAAACCAAAAAAAAAAACCAAGACAATAACAGAAAACTTATCAAGCCACAAAAAGAAAATGAAATGAACAAAAAGGAAAAACCAAATCAACTGGAAAATGAAGTTCAAAATGGAAATAAACACCAGTCTATCAATAATTATCACAACTGTTAATGGACTTAGTGCTTCAATCAAAAGATGTATATGGTCAGATGGGATAATATAACAAAACCATACATTATGAAGCATAGAAGAGACTCACTTTAGTAAGAGGAACACACATTAATTGAAATTCAGAAGACGGAAAAGTATATTCCATGCAAATGGGCATGACAAGAAAGCAGGACTAGCAGTACAGACTTCACACAAAATAGACTTTAGAACAAAGGTCATAATGAAAGATAGACAAGGACATGATATAATGAATAAAGGAGCAATAAAAAATGAGGGTATTATACTCATATATGCACTCAATATAGGAGCACCTAAATACATAAAGCAAATACTAATAGATAAAAAGGGAGAAATCACTCAGAACACAATCACAGTAGGAGAATATAACTCCCAATTATTATCACTAGACTGGTCTTTCAGACAGAAAACTAATAAGGAAACAAAAATACAAAAAGATATGGTAAAATAATTGGAGTTTGTTGATATTTTCAAAACAGAACTCCTCCTCAAACAGAATATACATTATTTTCCAGTTCACATGGAACATTTTCTAGGAAAGGTTATGTACTCAGGCACAGAAGAAGACTCAACAAATTTAAGAAGATAAAAATTATTTCAAGCGTCTTTTCTGAGTATAATACCATGAAACTAGAAATACTTCAGAGAAAAATACGGAGAAAAAATTACAGCATGTAAATTAAACACCATGGTACTATAACAAGTGGGGGAGTTGAAGAAGTAGAAGAAGAAATTAAAAAATATCCCGAGAAATATGACAAAGCATTAAACAAATTCTATGGAACACAGTTAAAGCAGGCTTAAGAGGGAAGTTCATAGTGACAAGGCCCTCCAAAAAGTAGAAGAGCAATTTCAAATAAATAATCTAAAGTTCTATGTAAACTAGTCATGAAAAGAAGAGCAAACAAAACCAAAATTCAGCAGAAAGAGAGAAATAAGAAAGATCAAGGAAGAAAGAATTGAAATACACATTAAAAATAGAAAAAATCAATCAAACTTTTTTTGAAATAGTAAACATAATTGACAAAACTCTGGACAGCCTCACCAACAAGAAAAGTGAGAGAACACAAATAATATAAGAAATGAAAACGGAGAAACTAAAAAGAGTACAACAAATTTGCATAATATCATAAGTGAATATCATGAACAACTGCATGGAAACAAACTGGATAACCAGGAAGAAATGGAGAAGATTTTGGAAACATTCAGCCCACCAATATTACATCAAGAACAAATTAACCATTTGAACAGACAGATCACCAGAAATGGAAAAGAATTATCAATAAAATAAAAAATCTCTGCAAACAAAAATTCAGACACAAGTAGCTTCACTGGGGAATTTGACCAAACATACAAAGAAAAATCCATACCAGTCCTCCTCAAATTCTTCCAAAAAATTGATACGGAGAGAGTACACCCAAACTCACACCATAAGGCCAACATCAACCTGATACCAAAACCAGATAAAGACACTACCCCAAGAGAAATCTATAGGCCAATATCATTGATAAACATTGATGTAAATGTCTTTAAGAAAGTATTAACAAACAGAATCCGACATCATGTAGAAAAAGATCATACAACATGGTCAAGTTAGGTTCATACCAGGAACACAAGGATGGTTAAACTTATGAAAATCAATCAATTGTGATACACCATATCAATAATAGAGAGGACAAAAAACCACATGATCATCTCAGTAGATGTAGAGAAAGCATTTGATAAAAATTAACACATATTTGCAATAAAAGTTCTTATCACAGTGGGCATAGAGGGACCATATCTCAACATAATGAAAGCTATTTATGACCAACATATAGCCAGCAAAATACTCAATGGGGTAAAACTGAAACCCTTCCAACAAAAACCTGAGACAAGACAAGGTTGCCCATTCTCACAATTTCAATTCAATATAGTCTCCGAAGTCATAGCCACAACGATCAGGCTAGGAAAAGAAATAAAAGGATTCAGACTGGATAAGAAGAAGTAAAATTTTCATGATATGCAGACATGACACTATATAGAGAAAACTGTAAAAGCTTCACAAAAACATACTTAGGGTAAAAAAGGAACTGGGCAAGGTACCCAGAGTAATGTACAAAAAACCAATTGCATTTCTTTACACTACCATTGAATCAAAAGGAAAACAAAATATAGAGACAACCGTTTTTATAACTGCACCCAAAATTATAAAATGCTTAAGAAAAAATCTGACCAAAGAGGTGAATATATTATACATGGAGAACTAGAAAACATTGATTGAGTAACTCAAAAAAGATTTGAAGAATTGAAAAGATATCCAATGGAAATGTAATGGAAGAAACAATTTTGTTAAAATGGACATACTGCCCAAGGCAATCAACAGACTTAATGTGATTTCCTATCGAATTATGAAAACATTTCTTTTTAGGACTGAACCAAACGATCCTAAGATTTACACAGAGTCATAAAAGATCCATAATTTCCAAAACAATATTCAAAAAAAATGGAAGACGATGGAGGAAAAAAACACCAGGTCTGCATACACTATAGCAGAGCTACAATAATTAAAATGACATGATATTGGTACAGAAACAGGCATATGGACCAATGGAACAGATTACAGGGCCTAGGAATAAATCTACAGGCCTATGTTCAATTAATATTTGACAGAGTAGCCAGGAATATGACAGAGAAAAGAACATCTCTTCACCAAATGCTGTTGGGTAAACTGGATAGCAGCATCAGAGCAATGGAGTTAGAACACTCGTTACTCCATACACAAGAAAAAACTCAAAATGGCTTGAAGACTTAAATTTAAGGTAAGACACAGTAAATCTCCTAGAAGAAAACATAGGCAAAACACTCTGAGATAAATCGCAGCAATGATCTCCTAGAACAGCCTACCTAGGTAATGGATGTAAGAGCAAAATTAATAAATGGGACCTAATTAAACTTAAAAGCTTTTGCACAGCAAAGGGAACCATAAACAAAGCAAAATGACAACCTACAGGATTAAAGAAAATATTTAGAAGTGATGCAACTGACAAAGTCTTAATTTCCAAAACATAAAGACTTCATACAACCTTTTAATAATAATAAAAAAACAAGAAACTCAATCAGAAAATGGGCAGAAGCCCTAAACAAGCAATTCTCCAATAGAGACATACAAATGCCACACAGATATATGAAAAAATAATTGCTCACTATCATTATTAGAGAAGGGTAATTCAAAACTATAATGAAGTATCACCTCACAATAGTCACAATGGCCATCATTCAAAATTCCACAAGCAATAAATGCTGGGGTAGCTGTGGAGAAAGGGGACCCTTCTACACTGTTGGAAGGAATGTAGTTTGGTGCAGTCATTTTGGAATACAGGATGGGGTTTCTTCAACAGAATAAAAACAGACTTAACATATGATCCAGCAATCCCACTTCTGTGTATATATCAAAGAGAACTCTAATTCAAAAAGTCACCTGCGCCCCAATGTTCTTACCAGTGCTATATACAACAGCCATGACATGGAAGCAACCTAATTGTCCAACAACAGATGACATAATTCAGAAGTTATGCCGTATTACACAATGGAATAATATTCTGCAACAAAAAATGATAAAACAATGACATTTGCAGCAAAATGGATATCCCCAAAAAGTGTCATTCTAATTGAAGTAAACCAGAAAGAGAAAGAAAAATAACACATGACATGACATATGTGGAAGCTTAAAAAAATTTTGGACAAGAAGACAATGATTTCATCTACAAAATTTAAGCACACTCGCAGACCTACTAAACACTTTTATGATTACTGCGGAAAGGGGCTGTGAGAGGATATATTTGGGAGCTTTAGATTTATACATGTTATCCACTATATATAAAAATAGATTTTTTCAAACTTTCTTTAGTATGTCACAGGGAAGTAAGTTAAATATCTCGAAGTAACCTTTAATAGGTACAAAAATGTATGCATGTATGGGAACACTGTGCTCTACACCACAGATTGACACATTTTAACTGGCAGTATTTCAATGATAAATAAATGAATAAATATGTAAATAAGTAAATAAACAAATAATATCTAAATAAAAAATATTTAGTAATAAATGAAATACAAAGTTTCACACTACTTAACCTTTCACCACAAATTCTAGGGGAAAAGAGAAAGAATAAACAAGAAAATTGAATGAATCATATTAAGGCAAATAACAAGAGAAACAATTGAAAATATGAAAAAAATATACCTTGGTCTGTTTCTTTTAAACATAAAGTGGACAAACGTTTAGGTTGGCTAAGAAAATAAAGACTCAAAATTAGAAATAAAAGAGAAGATATTACCACCAATATTATAGAGATGCAAAGCATCATAAGAAATTACCAGTAGACAATGTTTTGAATGACTTAGAACAAAAGACAAATTCCCAGTAACATATGTCTTAAAATACTGAATCAAGAAGAAATATGAAAGTTAAATAGAGCAAAAGTTTGAAGGAGTAAATAAATAATCCAAACTTCCAAACCAGAAAATATTTACAAGATGACTTTACTGGTGAATTCTGTCATACACTTGAAGAAAATTTTTTTACCTATTCTTCCCCAAATCTTCCAAGAAGCTGAAGGGTTTGAAAGATTCCAAACATGTTTTATGATGCCAGCTTTATTTGCATAACAATGATAGAAAGGACATTATATGCAAAATATAGAATATTATCCCTGGTGAACATATGTGCCAAAACTCTCAACAAAACCCAAGCAAAATGAATTCAACAACACATTTAAAATATAATACACATACATGAGTAAATGGATTAATCCCTGGGTTTAAGGATACTTCAAAATATTCAAATCAATAAAGGTAAAATGCCACACTAATAGAATGAGAAGTAAAACTCACACAATCATTTCAATAAGTGCAGAAATTGCATTGTATATAATGCAACATAATTTTAAGTTAATCTCATCAAATTAAATTAACCCTGTCAGTGACAAGATATCATATACACACAAACACTCTGTGGAGAGAAACGAAGCAGTTCTCTGTTTATTGATTCTTAGAAGAAGGCTTTATATAGTATATGCAAAATGCCTCCCATATCATCTAAGTTGGAACAATGATAATAATCTTAAGCTATTTATGTCCCCATGCTCCTGCAGTAAGCACAGTATGTTAATTGATCACGGATTTTTTTCTAAGTTCATCACGGAACTACATTAAGTAGGCCATCTCTTATCCAGCCAGCTGTGCCTGTCTTAGGTTGTCCTCCTCTGAGTATCTTACCCAGAATATGATATCCAGCCATTCATACTGGATACATTGAATAGGCCATTTCTTATCCAGCCTGGATATGTGACATTCCTCACAGCTTGTTTATCAGTTCAGCCTATGGGCTTATTCTCTAGAGCCTTCAGACAGGGGCCTACGAACCCAACATCCCTAGACCGAAAAATGGATGAAGAAAATTTGATGTATATATGCAATGGAATCAATAATTTGCATTCCTATCAACAGAGTCCATGCTGTTACTTTTTCTCCACAATCTCACCAATATCTATTTGTTTTTTTTTTGATGAGTGCCTTCTGACAATTGTGAAGTCTTGTCTCATTTTTGGTTTATGAATTTCCTAATAATTTGTAACTCTGAAAATATTTTCATGTGTCATTTAGCCAACTGTACGTTTTCTACAGAAAATTGATTCAGATCTATCTTTTCAGTTCCTATGGATATTTTTTTTTAATTGGATTGTTTGGTCATTTTTGTTGTTGTTCTGGGGAAAGAGTTTGACATATATTTTGGATGTTAACACTAGATTCGAAAATATAACTTACAAATATATTTTCCCATTGTGTTGTTTGACTGTTCATTTTATTGATCATTTATTCTGCAGTGTAAATCTGTTTAGAGTGATACAATCGTATTTTGTTAGTTTTGCTTCTGCTTCCCTTCTCAGAGGAGACATATGAAGAATCATATTAATTCCAATGTCAGAGTGTACTTCTTATATTTTACTCTAGTATTCTTTGTTTTCAGGATTTATGTTTTATATGCCCAGGAGTGGTATTGCTGCGTCATAAGAAAGGTCTAATTTTATTATTTAAAGGAACTGCCACACAGTTTCCAAAGTGGTTTCGCCAATTTTCATTCCCACCAACAGCATTGGAGAGTCCCATTTTCTCCACAACCACCCCAGTCTTTATTATTTGAAGACATTTGAATGACAGCCCTTCTCAATAGTGTAAAGTAAAATATTATTTTATTTTTGTCTTGCCTTTGTATAATGATTAACAATGTGAGCATGTTTTTGTTTTCCTGTTTGTCATCTGTGTGTCTTCATTAGAGAATTGTCTTCTGCTCTTTTTCTCTCTGAGTTGTTTGTAGATTTTTGAAATGGAGTTTTATGAACAATGTGTGTATTTTAGAAATTAGCCTCTTGTTGATTACATTGTTTCCTATTTTGGAATTTCATCTTTTCATTTTGTTTATTTTGCTGTGTACAAGCTTTTAAATTTAATTAGGACCTATTTGTTTATTTTGTTTTTATTGTTTTCAGCTTGGGAGAGTGAAATAAGAAAATTTTGCTACAATTTATATCTTGTTTTTCTTATGTTATTTTCCAGGATTTTTATTGTGTCATGTATTATATTCAGATATTTAAATCATTTTAAGTTTATTTTTGTACAGTGTGAGGGAGTGTTCTAATTTCATTGATTTACATGTACCTGTCTAGTTTTCTCAACATCTCTTGCTGAAGACTGTCTTTTTGGCATTGTATATTTTTGCTTCCTTTGTCATAGTTTTGTTAACCATAAGTGTGATGTTTTATTTCTGCCACTGTGTTACATTCAAGTGATATAGATATTTGGTTCTTTTCCAGCATTGTGCTGTTTTGATTATGGTATTATTGTAATATAGTCTGAGATCTGGGATGGTTATAGGTTATGCCTCCAACTTTGTTTTTTTCCTCATTGTTTGTTTTGCAGTTCTGGTTCTTTTGCAGTTCCATAGAAATCATAGGAATGTTTTTAGTTCTGCGGAAAATATCATGTATTCAATCTGAATCACTTTATATCTGTAGACATCTTTTGTAGTATGTATAGTTTAACAATATTAATTCCTCTAAACAAAGACCTTGAGATTTCTTTCTATTTCTTTGCATCATCTTCAGATTTCTTTATCAGTGTCCTAGTCATTTTATTATGTTGGTTTTTTCATAGGTTTTTCATTTTTTGATCTGATTTCTTATGGATCTTAGAAAATAATCTTATATTTCATTGTTTGTGTAAAAAAGTGACAGTTTTTGTATATTAATCATGAATCATGCTACTTTGCTAAATGTCTTTATTAGTTTTATTTGTTTTGGTGTGGAGAATCTTTAGGGTTCTCTGTATAGATTATCATGTCATCTAAAATAATAACAGTTTTACTTCATTCAATCCAACTTGAATGACATTTTTTCTTGTCCGATTACTGTTGCTAGAATTTCCCATACTGTGTTTAATAAAAATGGTGAAAGTGGGCACCCTTGTCTTATTCCTTAATTTGGCTTTCAGGTTTTCACTTTTGCATAGTATGTTGTCTGTGGTCTGTAATTAATGACTTTAGTTATGTTGAGATATATTTCCTGAATCCTACTTTGTTAAGAGATTTGTGTCGTTGTTGCTGTTGTTGTTGTTGTTGTTGCTGTTGTTGCTGTCTTAATGAATAAATGTTGAATTTTGTGAAATGCTTTTAATGGATTTATTGGGATGACCATGTCATTTTCTCTTTTACTTTGTTAATGTGGTGTATCCAACTGATTGACTTGTGTATGTTGAACCTCTCTTGTGACCCTGCAATGAATCCAAGTTGATCATGGTGTATGATATATTTTAGGTATTGCTGGATTTAGTTTACTAATAATATTTTGTAGAATTTTTGCATGTAAATCTATCAAATATAATGACTTCAATTTGCCTTTGCCAGTACTTTTTTTGTTGGTTTAGCTATCAGGGTGATGAAAGCTTCATAGAATTAATTTGGGAGTTTCCCACATCTTCACTATGTTTGAATAGTTTGAAGAGTATTAGTTCTGTTTGTATTTTTGTACAGTTCTCCAAGGGAGCTCTTAAATCTGAACTTACATTCAACAATTTTTTTAAATGCAGATTCTATCTTTCTTCGAGTAAACAGTTTCTTCAAATTATTTGTTTCTCCTTATCTCTGTCTCTTTCTAGATATTTGCCCATTTCTTCTAATTTGTCCAGTTTATTGGCATGAAATTTTTAACAAAATGATCCCTTTTTTGTATATCTGAGGTAGCAATTGTTATTTCTCATCTTTTATTTCTTAATTTATTTCTTTGGGGCATATACATTTTCTTCATGATGCACCTGGCTAAAGGTCCTTTGAATTGCTTATCTCAAAAAGTAAACATAAAACAAAATCGTTGGTTTTATTACTCTTTAGCATAGTTTTTTTTCTCTATGATTTATATTTACACCTGTATTATTTAGGATGATTTTTTTCTATTTTTTCACTATTTTTATTGATTTACAGTCATTTCACAAAGTTGTCTCCAATTCCAACGTAGAGCACAATTTTTCAGTTACAATGAACATATATTCATTTTTGTCCCATTTTTTCATCTTTGAGCTGCTGTAAGATCTTTTATAAAATTCCCTATGCTATACAGTAAAATCCTGTTTATCTATTCTACAATTATGGCCTCCAAGGCTGTCTCTTTCCACCCCCCACCACATGGCAACCAAAACTTTGTATTCTATGTCTGCGAGTCTGTTTCTGTTTTGTATTTGTGCTCTTTTTGTTTTGTTTTGTTTTGTTTTTAGATTCCACTGATGAGCCATCTCATATGGTATTTTTCTTTCTCTTTCTTGCTTACTTCACTTAGACTGATTTTCTCCAGGAGTATCCATGTTGCTGAAAATGGCATTATGTTGTCGGTTTATATGGCTGACTAGTATTCCATTGTATAAATATACCACCTCTTTTTATCCAGTCAACTCTCGATGGATATTTAGGCTGTTTCCATGTCTTGGCTATTGTAAATAGTGCTGGCTATAAACACTGGTGTGCAGGTGTCATCCTGAAGTAAGGCTCCTTCTGGATTTAAGGCCAGGAATGGTATTCCTGGGTCATATGGTAAGTCTATTCCTAGGCTTTTGAAGAATCTCCATCCTGTTTTCCACAGTGGCTGCACCAAACTGCATTGCCACCAGCAGTGAAGCAAGGTTCCCTTTTCTCCATAGGCTCTCCAGCATTTGTCATTTGTGGATTTTTGAATGATGGCCATTCTGACGGGTGTGAAGTGATACCTCATTGTAGTTTTGATTTGCATTTCTCTGATAATCAGTGATATTGAGCATTTCCTGATGTGCCTTTTGATCATTTGTATGTTTTCCATGGAGAATCGCTTTTTTAGGTTTTCTGCCCATTTTTGGATTGGGTTGTTTATTTTCTTTTATTCATTTGGATGAACCGCTTATATACCCTGGAGATCAAGCCTTTGTCGGTTTCATATGCAAATTATTTTCCCATTCCGTAGGTTGTCTTTTTGTTTTACTACCAGTTTCTTTACTGTGTAGAAGTTTGTTAGTTTCATTAGGTATCATTTGTTTTTTCCTTATTTTATTTCTTCTATGAGAAAACTTTTGAGACTTATGTCAGATAATATTTTGCCTATATTTTCCTCAAGGAGATTTATTGTATCTTGACTTATGTTTAAGTCTTTGATCCATTCTGATTATATTGTTTTGTGTGGTGTTCTAGCTTGATTGGGAGTGCCCTAGCTTCATTGATTTACATGCTGCTGTCCGGTTTTCCCAACACCTGTTGCTGAAGAGTCTGTCTCAATTCCATTGTATTTTCTTGCCCACTTTGTCGAAGATTAATTCACCAAAAGTTTGTGGGTTCATTTCTGGGCTCTATATTCTGTTCCATTGGTCTATATGTATGTTTTCCTACCGAATAAGTGCTGTCATGTTGACTGTATCTGTATAGTATTATCTGAATCGTTAGCATAAAGAAATTTCACTGATTTTTGAATCTTAATCTTGTAACCTGCTACCTTGCTGAATTCTTTGATCAGCTTTAGTAGTTTTTATCTGGATCTTGCAGGGTTTTCCATATATAGTAACATATTTTCTGCATATAGTAAGACTTTTACCTCTTCCTTTCCAATTTTCATCTCATTTACTTCTCTCCCTTGTTTGATTGCTGTGGCTTGGAATTCCAAGACTATCTTGAGTTGGAGTGGAGATAGTGTGCATCCTTCTCTTGTCCCAGATTTTAGTGGGAAGTTTTTAACTTACTCACCATTGAGTACTATGCTAGCTGTTAGTTAGTTACCTATAGCTTTCATGAGTTATGTTCCCTCCTTGCCCACTCGCTGAGAGTTTTTATCATACGTGGGTGTTGAATTTTATCAAATGCTCTTCCTGCATCTATTGAGATGATCCTGTTGTTTTGGTCCTTTCTCTTGTTCATGTGCTGTATTACATTGATTGACTTTGATAGGTTGAATCACCCCTTTGTCCCTGGCATGATCCCCGCTTGGTCATGAAGTATAATCTTTTTTCTGTGTTTGGATTCTATTTGCTTCTATTTTGGTGAGGATTTTGGCGTCTGTGTTCATCAGTGATATTGGACTATGATTCTCTTGTTTGGTAGTGTCTTTGCCTGGTTGTGGTATCAGGGTGATTGTGGCTTCATTGAATGACTTTGGGAGTATTTCTTCCTTTTCAATCTTCTGGAAGAGATTGAGAATCACTAGTATGAGTTCTTCTTTGTATGTTTTGTAGAATTCCTCATTGAATCCGTCCAGTCCTATGCTGTTATTTGTAGGGAGGTTTTATATAGCTCTTTTGATTTAATTTCTGGTGCTCTGCTTGTTCAAGGGTTCAGTTTCATCTTGATTCATTCTTGGTGGACAGTATGTTTCCAGAAAATTGTCCATCTCCTCTAGGTTATCCAGTTTGTTTCCATATACTTTTCATAATATTCTCATATGATATTACTCATTTCTATTTTATTTGTTGTAATTTCTCCATTCTCCTATCTTATTTTGTTAATTTTTGCTCTCTCTCTTTTCTTCTTTTTGAGTTTGGCCACAGGATTTTCGGTTTAACTTACTTTTATATAAAACCAGCTTTTCGATTGGTGATTTTTTTTCCTATGGTTTTTTCAATCTCTATTGTATTTATTTCCTACCAAATATTTATGATTTCCTTCCTTCTGCTGCCTTTTGGTGTTTTTTGTTCTTCTTTTTCTAGTTCATTCTGCTGGTGGGTTAAATTGTTTATTTGTGATTGTTCTTCATTTTTGATAAAGGCCTGTATTGCTATAAACTCCCCTCTCAGCACTGCTTTTGATGTGTCCCATAAATTTTGTTTGGTTTTGCATTCATTTTCTTTTGTCTCAAGGTACTCTTCCATTTCAGCTTTGTTTCCTTCATTGACCCGTTGGTTTTTTAATAACATATTTTTTTAATCTCCATGTTTTCCTTTTGTTCTCCTTTGTTTCTCTTTTGTTGATTTCTAGCATCATGGTACTGTGGTCACTAAAGTTGCTTGAGGTAATTTCTAACTTCTTAAAATAGCTGAGGTTTCTTTTGTGCCCAAGTATATCATGAAACCTGGTAAATTTCCCATGTGCACTTGGAAAGAATGTACATACTATTTTGTGGGGGGTGCAATGCTCTGAAAATATCTACCAAGTGTAATATTTCTATTGTATTATTTAACTTCTCTGTTTCCTAATTTATTTTCTGTCTCAATGATCTGTCCATTTATGTTATTGCTGTGTTGAAATCACCATGATTTGATACCCATCACTATCCCCCTTTATATCTGTTAGTAATTATTTTATGTACTTAGGTGCTCCTCTATTTGGTGCATATGTATTAACGAGTTATCTATCCTCATCTTGTATCATTCCTTCAATAATTATCAAATGTCCTCATTAATCTTTCTTTATGGTCTTTGTTTTAAAGACTCTTTTGTCAGAAATCCGTACTGCAACACCTGCCTTTTTGGCTTTTCCATTTGTATGGAATACCTTTTCCATTCTTTCTCTCTCAATCTATATGTGTTCTTCTCCCTTAAGTGGGTCTCTTGTATACAGCATATTGAAGTTTCTTGTTTTATTTTTCAGCCTGCCACTCTATGACATTTGACTGGAGCATTTAGTCCATTAACATTTACAATAATTGATGATATGTTTGTGTTTATTGCCATTTTGGCCTTACCTTGTGGTTGATTTGGTATTTCCTCTTTGTTCATTTCATCTTCCTTTTATGGTTTCATCATTCTCCTTATAATTGTCATGAAATTTATTTAGTTTTCTGACACCCAGATAAGTTTTTGTCTTGTTGTTACCCTTTTATATTAGTCTTTTAGTCCATTATTATAACTGCTTTTATTAAACTGATAGTAACTAGATCTCAAACCTATCCTACCGAGAACAAAAAATTTTTAAAAGAAAGACAAAAAAACTATCTCTATTTTCCTGCCTCCCTTTCCCACTCTCAATGATTTGTATGTCTTGTTTTAAAATTTTGTGTTTATTTAAATTTATAATTCATGAGTTATCACCTTTCCAGCTGTGGGATTCACATTTCTGTAGCATCCTGCTGCTTTTCTTTTTAGAGTAGACCTTTCAATAAATCCTTAAGCATGTGTCTAGTGTTGCTATACTCTTGTAGATTTTTCTTGTCTGTGTAATCTTTTATGTCTACTTCTACCATAAGGTAAGCTTTTCTGGTTAAATTATCCTAGGCTATATCATTTTTTTCATTCAAGACTCTGAATATATCTAGCCACTATCATATGTCCTGTTGTATATGTGTAGTTAAATCACCTGGGAGCCTTTTGGGGATTCCCTTGTAACTCACTATTTGCTCTTTTCTTGCTTCCTTAAGTATCATTTCTTTATCCTTGACTCTGGCCGTCTTAAGTATATGTCTTGGTGTGGGTGTATTTGGGTTCTACCTGTTTGGGGCACTCTGAGTTTCCTGTATTGGATATCTGATTCCTTCTTTACGTTTGGGAAGTTCTCACTCATGATTCCTTCAAACACTTTTGCAATCCCCTTTGATCATTCCTCCCTTTCTGGAACTTCCATCTTGCCAAGATTGGCATGCTTTCTATTATCTTATAGGTCCCTTATGCTTTTCTCATTTGTTTCTCGTTCTTTCTCTTGTAGCTCTTCTGATTGGGTGATTTCTATTGTACTGTCTTCTGAGTCACTAATTCATTCCTCTGTATTATCTAGTCAGCATTGCGATGCCTTTAGATCATTCCTCATCTAAGTCAATGAGCTTACCTATTGTACTTGGCCCTTCTTTATAGCTTCCATTTCATTTTTAACATATTTTATATCTCTAAACACTATCTTTTATTTCCTTCAGTAATTTGATCACAACTTTTTTAAAATCTTGATAAAGTAGGCTATCGATTTCTATTTCACTAATCATTCTTTCAGGGGATTTCTCTTGTTCTTTTAATTGGGAATGGTTTCTCTGCTTCTTCATCTTGTTCCTTCCTCTCTGGCTCTGTGGTTTATGGAGTATCAGTTATCTACTGTGGTCCTAAAGGAGTTTCTCTACATAGTGTCTATGTAGTAATACAACTTAGAAAAGAGAAAAATGAGACAGAGAGAGAGACAAAGAAATTTAAAGAAGGGGGAAATAAGTATTTGAATACATTGTATAATTAATAATATAAGAGCAAGTTGAAGCAGAGTTTTTAAAAATAATAATAATAAAAATATATTTAAAATATTTCTAAGGGATGAAAATAGGGGTATATAAATTGCCTAAGAAGTAAAAATTTTAGGGTAGGAGAAAATGGAACAGGTAAAAACAGATTAAAACAAGGGGGAGGTCTTTGTCCTCCTGGATACTGTGTACATTAAATGTGAAGTCTTTTTGTATTCATCCTGTTTTGGAAGCTCATCTTCCTGTTTTCAGAGGCACTCCATTAGAGCCCTCAACTGTACTGCTCCCAGTGTCTGTCAGCATGCAGATCGCTCCTACCCCAAACACTGCATCTGGAGCCGATCTATTTACACTGGGCTGGTTTGTCAGTGCCCTGCTCAATGCTGCAGTCAGATGTTGTAGGCTGACCAGGCAGGAGTGAGCATCACGCCTACTCCTAGCACCATAGTCAGGGACTGCATTCCAGCAGAAAATTTGGGAGCAACTTGACCCCTCAGGGTGCCAGTCACTCTGCTGCTCTGTGCCACTGTACAGTCCGACTCAGGTTTGCACACCAGAAGTGGACTCAGGCAAGATGGGAATAGCCCTGTACCTGGTCTGGCCCAAAATCCAGCTCCTTGTTTGTCTTGGTGAAGCAAGTTCTCTGAGGGACCAGAAGAGAAGGATCCTATCTGTCTCAGGCTGTAGAGAAGTCTCCATCTGGCCCTTAAGGATGCTAAGTCCTTAGACGTGGATGCAGATTTTGCCCCTGCTGCTGCCTGGGTGCAAAGCACCAGAGGGTATGGTGGCTGTGTCTGAGCCCCAGCTCTCATCAGCTAGAAACTTTTGTGGATTTTCAGAGATGGGAAATGCACCCTTCCACCCACAGGGCAAATCTGCCCTGTTGTTTTATGGAGGGGCCAGGTTGTTCTTCCCTGTACACCCACAGCGATGGCACACAGCACCCACCATTCCCCAGGACTACCTCAGTTCAGCCATTTCCATCTTCCACCCAGCTCGTGCAGCATGGCCTTGCCCCCAGCTTCTGGGCTGCATTTTGGGGTGTGTGTCTGTGACTGTTATTGTAGTTCTGTCAGTCAACTTATACTCTGTACAGATGCAAGCCTTGGAGGCTCCCCCTCCGTCCTGCCAAACTCTCAGTTGGAGAGGGGAGACCTAGTGAATGAGCGCCAGTCCATCTTTGTAGCTCCCTCCCTGTGGGACCTGTCCCACTCTGTTTTGCCTTTTGTTCTGTCTTTCTTCCTTTTCTCCTACCAGATTTTACGCATCTTAACCTATTGAAGAGGACAATGTTCTGTCAGATTTCTGCAAGTTCTCTGGTTAGCTGAGTGGTTCTGTGGATGTGAGTCTCGGTGCATTTGTGGAAAAGGGTGAGTATCGAGCATCCTTCTACTCCACCATCTTGGCCTCAAACCTGAAAAAGTCTCAGTTTATGGTGGAAGATAAACACAGCCTGGGAGTTGCTGGAAGAGATATTTCATGGAAATGATAAGAAAGTGCAGATTGCAATGCTCAACTCATACAACATATGTTTCAAAATAAGGGCCACAATGAAAGATATATATGAGATTATATAATGAAAAAGAGATCCATATTAAAATAGGGTATTGCATTCATTAAATTATATATGGACCCAACACCATAGATCCTAAGTATATAAAGAAATATTAGTAGACATGAAGGAATTAATTGATTATTAAAGAATAATAGTAAATGAATTTAACACATCACTATTCTGGTAGTCAGATCATTGAGAAAGAATATCTGTAAGGAAATAGAGGTCTTAATAGTATATTAGATCATTTGAACCTAAATGGGTTATTGGACACTGCATCAGAAAAGCAGAAGACATAAACTTTTCAAGTGAGCACAGGATGTTATCAAAGGAATTAACCACAAATTATGTCATGAAAAGTGCCTCAGGAACTTTAAGCAAATATGAATTACAGCAAGTATTTTTCCAAACACATAAGTATGAAACAATGCATCAACTCTAGAAAGAAGAACAGGAGAAGCACAAATATGTGACTAAACCAAATCCTTTAAAAAAATAAAATATAATAAGGTCAATGATGACATTAGAGATGTAATAAAATCATACCTAGAGACAAAGAACAATGAAAACACAGCTTCATAATATATATGGGATGCAGCAAAGACAAATCTAAGAGGGAAGTTTAGAACGATTATGGCCTTCTACAAGGAAAAAGAAAAACCTCACAAAAAGAACCATTTATACCACCCAAAATAACTAGAAATAAAAACAAATTCCAAAGGCATTAGAATGAGAAATCTTTAATTAGTAGGTTGAAAATAAATGAAATAAAAATCAAAAATAAGTTAAAATTCCTAAAATCATGAGCTATTTTTTTCTTAAAAATATTAACACACTGGTAAGCATTTAGCCAGGCATATCAAGAAATACACAGAGTGGACCAAAACAAAGTAAGAAATGAAATAGTAGAAATAACATCTGATATTACAGATATACAAAAAAACATTATGAAAGCACTATGAGCAGTTATGTGACAACAAATTGGATGACCTTAATGTAATGGTAACATTTCTAGATATGTGCAGCCTACCAATACTGAATAAAGAGAAAACAGAAAACTTGAAAAGAGCTAACAGTATAAGTTAAATAAAATGTATAATTTTAAAAACACCCCTTAAACAAAATGTCTGGTTGCCTTCACTAAACCCTCTTTCTCCCCAACTATTTCAAAAAATGAAGGAGGAAGGACAATTCCCAAAGTTATTCTATGAGGTCACCATTACCCTGATAAAAAAAAAACCAAAGACACTACCAAAAAAAAAAAATGAAAATGAAAAGCCAATATCCTTGATGAATATACATTCAAAAATCCTCAAAAGAACATCAACAAATTAATCCAGCAATACATAGAAAGGATTATATACGATGATCAGTTCGATTCCTTCCAGAGTCACAAGGATGGTTCAACATACACAAGTCAAGCAGCATGACACATATCTAATAAAGGAAGGACAAAGTTCACAGGACCATGTCAATACACACAGAAAAAGGATTTGAAAAATTCAATATACATTCATGACCAGAAGTCTCATGAAACTGAGTATAAGGGGAATATCTCTCAGCATAGTAACGGCCATTTATAACAATTAATAATACTCAGGGGGAAAAGCTGAAAGCCTTCTGTGTAAATTCGGCAATAAGACAAGGACTCCTACTCTCACCACTTCTGTACCATAGTAATACAAGAAAGGAAAAGGAAAGAAAAAGAAGTAAAAGAAACACAAAATGGAAAGAAAGAAGCAAAATTGTCACCAGTACAGATGGCATAACAATCTACACAGAGAGTCCTAAGGGCTCCACACTGACTGTTATGAATAATAAATAATTTCAGCAAGGGAGCAGGGTACAAGATTAATGTAAAGAAGTCTCCTGCATTTCTACACATTCATCATGAGATACCCTAAAATGGACATTGAAAGCAATACTATTTAAAATCCCATTCCCTAGATTATATTGGAATAAATGTAACCACATATGTGAAAGATCTACACACTGAAAATTATAAAACATTGACAAAATATTTCAAAATGATTCAAAGAAATGGAAAGATGTCTTGTGCTCTTGAATTGAAAGAGTTCATATTGTTAACATGGCCGTACTACACAAAGAAACCTACAGATTTTGTGCAATTCCTGATATGAAGTGTTAGAATTTTCCAAAGAAGCAGAAAAAATAACTCTAAGTTTTCCATGAAACCATTAAATATTGCCAGAATGATCTTGCGGAAAAACAACAAATCTGGAGATATAAACCTCCAAGGTACATTACTATACTACAAAGCTACAGTAATAAAAACAGCATGGCATTGGCACAGAGTTATAATCAATAAAAACAGAGAGCCTAAAAATAATTCCACACACCTATGAGCAATGGATCTATGATAAAAGAGGCAAAAGTACACAATGGAGAAAAGACAGTCCATCAATGGGTGGTGTTGGGAAAGCTGGACATCTACATGTAAAACAGAGAAACGAGAGCATTCCCTGACATTATATACAAAAATAAACACCGAGTGTATTAAGGACCTAAATGTAAGACCTGATACTTTAAAACTGCTAGAAGGGAATATAGGTGATACCCTATTGGATATATATCATAGGAATATTTTCTTATATCTGTCTCCAAATGCAAAAGAAATAAAAGCAAAAATAAGCAAGTGAGATCTAAACAAACTTGAAAATTTCTGCACAGCTAAGGACACAATCAATGAAATGAAAACACTGCCTGTGTAATTGGAGAACATATTGGCAAATAATGCAAGTGACCAGGGTTTAATAGATGTAGGTTAATAGATTTAACATGGATTTAGGTTATACAACTCAATGTGAAAAGTAAAAACCCAATCAAAAACAAGAGCAGAGTAACTGAGAATGTCTTTTTCCAAAAAATAATTTACAGATGAGTAATGTGCAGGTGATAAATTTGCTCAACATTACTAATTATTATGTAATTGCAAATCAAAACCACAATGAGGTATCACTTCACAATGTTCAAATGGCTATTATAAAAATGTCTACAAATGGAAAATATTGGAGATGATGTGGAGGTAAGAAATCTTTTTTACACTTGGTAGGAATGTAAATTGGTACAGCTTCTATGGAAAAGAGTATTCAGATTTCTTTAAAACCTAAAACAGAACTACCATATGAAACAGTAATACCTCTCCTAGGAAAAATCTGGGGAAAATACCTTAAATTCTGAAGAACCAAAGTTAACAACAGCACTGTTTATTACATGCAAGAGTGGGAAGCAATCCAAGAGTCCACAGTAGGGTACGGACTTAAGAAAATATGATGATTCTATAAATATGCAATGGAATATTATTCAGCCATGAAAAAGTATAACACATTGCTATTTCAGCATCCTAAATTGACCTAGTAAATATTGTGCTTATTGAAGAAACTTAGACAAAGACAGAAGCATATAATATAATTTATATGTGGAATCTAAAGTATAACAAGTATCTATGTACAACTATCTATAGCTATCTATTGATAGATGACAGATAAATAGGATAGATACATAGATACATGGTAGATAGGTAGATAGACAGATAGATTGATTGATTGATAGAGACATGGTAGAGAGATAGAGAGATTAGATAGGCAAGTCTGAAACAGACTCAAAGATATGAAAAAAAATTTATGTTTACAAAAGTGGAAGGGAAGGACAATTTTAAGGTATGATATTGAGAGGTATAATGTAGTATACATAAAAGAGAGAAGCAACAAAGTTAATCTGTATACATCAGGGAATTATACACAATACCTTATAATAATTGAATGTAAAAGTATTGTAATAATTTATAATGCAATATAATCCACAAAGTGGTTGGAATCTCTATGCTGTACATCTGAAACCACACAATATAGTACATCTACTGTACTTCATTTAAAAATAAAACATCTCATGTATACTGTAGTCCTTTTTCCTCTGATAGCAGCTTCCTTAAATATTGATATATTTTTACTCTTTACCTTTTATGATTACTGTCTCAGAATATTTCTTTACTCTTGTGATCATGTTACCAGTTTGATGTATATATATTTATTTCCCCGATTTCCTATTTTTCTCTCTTTAATCCGTATTGTATAGAAGCATTTAAGAACATACCCAAAGAAACTGTTGCAAATTTCTCGTGGTGTCTGCTTAGCATTTTGTCCAATGTTTTGCATATTTTTACCATTTTATATTTCTTAGAAAAGCTCTTTTCTGCACCCTGTGTAAGGTGTCTTAGTTTTGTTTTTTTCACCTCATTCAGGTTTTGTTTGTCTTTAAAGTCTTTATTTTCACATTATATCTAAGTGATAACTGTGCATGGTAGAGTATTCTTGGGTGAGAGATTTCTTCTTTCAGTAGTTTGAAAATGCCATTCAATTTACCCTTGGCCTATATTTTCGGCTGAGAAATCTGCTGAAAGTCTAATGGGGGTCCCTTTGTAGGTTATCATAAAATTTTTTGGCTGCTTTTCAATTTTACTCTGTCATTGACAAGCCAATTTGCATATGACGTATCTTGAAGGAGGTCTCTTTGCCTTAAATTTATTGGTGTTTTGTTGGCTCATGGACTTGAATATCAGTTCCTTACTTAGGTTCGGGGACTTATCAACCATTACTTCTTTAAATAAACCATCAGCTACCTTCTAACTTTCTTTTTTCTCCTGGATTTCACTTTAAAGTGCACTTCCTGAAGAAGTCTGATGGCTAATGTAGAATTTCCCCACTTTTTAATATCTTGTACCTCTGCACTCCTTTATCATTCCTAGTTTTGTATAGGTGAGTTTACTAAACTCTATTCCACAAAGGCAGTCTGCTCCCAATGCTTTCTGTTACATTATTCATTTCAGTTATTAAGTTGATCTAGTCCTCCAATAAAGTTTGGTTATTTTTTAGGTTCAGTCTCTTTGGTAATGTACTCCTTACCAGCATTTAATTTATTCATAAGCTCACTAAACTGCTATGAAGGTTTTGTTTTTTGTATTGAGTTTCTGTATGACATCTATTTGGATTCTCTGTTAATTATATGACAATATACCATGACTTTAATTTTGTTTGCTGCAGGTTTGATATTGTGTGTGTGTGTGCGTGTGCATATTTGTGTGTGTCTGTGTTTGTTTTGGTGTCTGTGTCTGTGTAACTGTGTGTGTGCGTGCACTACAATGTTACAGTGATTGGTCATGATCTTGTTAAATTATTGCTCTGATGACACTAAATAATAGATTTGGAGTTGGAGCCCTTGCTTTTGTTTTCTGGTAGTTTGCAATATTGCAGAAATTTTGGCTTTACTTACCTGAGCTACCTCTGATAATATTTCAAAACGGCACTTTCCAGTCACTACTGTCTGCATAAAAGATATGCTTTCATTGTCACTTCTTAGACTTCTCGGGTAGTTAATGCCACTGTTGTCACTGGGACGGCAACCCTCCCTTTAATCTGATATCCTTTGAGACTCAGTTTACACATTGAGGAAAGGTGTAAAGACAGGTGGGCATTTGGAATCAGGCAAGAGCCTTTCCCATGTCCAGTTTTACAAGGTAACTTGCCTCCACAAATGTGAATGGGGAGTTAGGACAGTGTCATGAATGTCTGAGTGTCTGAAGGATGGAATTTCTGTCTCCATTTTGGCTCTCTCCTAGTTACCTGTGACCATGAGTGCTGGTGCAGTTGGAGGCCGAAACTGTGTGAACCACTGAGACGCTGTTTCTACTGGGTTCTCTGAGCCTGTGGACTCAGATACCCTAGACAGTGGGCCTTGGTTGAATGCACCAAGTCTGCTCTTCCCTCAGTTGAGCCTCCTTTATGTGTTTTAGCCCACCAACCTTCAGCTTTATACATGTGTTCTGATTGATTTGTGTTGTAGTTTTTTTGCTGAGATGTGAACGTTTTACTGACTATAGATGTAAGGGGAGAGACAAAAATAGTTTAAACTTATGTCACTTTTTTCAAAGTGTATACATTTTTGTTTAAAATCTTAAATTCTAATTAGGACATTATAAGAACAGTAAAGAAAGTGAACAAGTCACCGCCCTTAATGTCATAATACTAGAAAATATTTTGAATTTCCTGGGTTATTTTCTTCATTGTTTTTCCCACATACATGCACATTTTACTAAAAGATATGTCTCTAATCTCTTTAAAATCATTTAAATTATTAAAATATTTCTCTGTGCTGTAAATATAGCCCTGTTGCTTTTCTAATTTATAACTGGTAACTTGCATATTTCTGTCTTCACCATCCTTCTTCTCTGTCCCCAAAGGAAATCACTACTTGGTGCACTACACATATATATGTGATTCTGTTCCTGTTTCTTTATGATTATTTCTCTTATATCCTTAGTTTCCTCATATAAGTGATAACTTAGAGTGTTTTTCTCTGTATGACTTATTTTCATATGTACAACACTCTCTGGGTCCAGTCACATTTTTCCAAATTGAAGAATTTTATTTTTTGATATGACAATGACTAAGTATTTATTATGTTATCTATATCTCACATCTACTTCAGCCAATCATCTGTTGATGGGCACTTGAGTTGTGCATTTATCCTTGGCTAATTTAAATGATGATGTTAAGAACATTGGGGGTAATATATCCTTTAAAGTTAATGTTTCATGTTTTTACAGATTTATATCAAATACTGGAATTGCTGCAACATATAATGCTTCTATTTCTAGTTTTCTGTGCACTGTTTACACTTTTCTAATAGTGGATGCATCATTATATGTTTCCCCGAACAGTGTACCTGGAACCCTTTTATTGACATTCTTATTAATGTTTGTCATTACAAGCCATTTTTAATAGCCATTTTGGTTGCTGTGAAATTATATTTTATTCTGGTTTTGATTTAAGATTTCCTAATGGATAGCAACGTTATGTTTGTTTTTATGTGAATGAAAATCATCCACATGTCTGTTGCTGAAAAGTTTCCATGAAGATCCTTAAAGTGTTTTAAATTTGGGGCCTGTGTTTTAAAATATTGAGTCTAATATGCTACATATACATTATGGATATTAACACCTTGTTGGTCTCAATGTCTGAAATTTTTCCTTCTATTCTGTGTGTTGTCATAAGTCTTGTAGAAAGATTCCTTTGCTCTGCAAAAGGTTTTGCACTTCACAATAATACAAGAAGAACCCCTGTATCACGTAGTACATCTAATTTTTCCTATATAAACATAAAATTCCTTTTTTTTTTACTTAGGAGACAGATAACCAATAAATATTGCTATAATTTATCTCAAAGATATTTCTCCTAATGTTTCTGGTCAGAAATTGTACAGTTTCAGGTTTTACATTTAGGAAATTAATCCATTTTTATCCTATTGTTTATTCTATGGAAGGAAGTGATCATACATCTTCCTTTTACATGTACTGTCCAGTGTTCTCAGAACTACTTGTTGAAGAGACTGCCTTTTTTCCATTGTATACTCTTGCCTCCTTCATTGTAGAATAACTGACCATATGTGTGTGGGTTTATTTTTGGACTTTTTATTTTGTTCCATTGATCTATATGTCTCTTTTAGAGATATATTTTGATGCTTTGATTACTGTAGCTTTGTAGTTCTTTTTAAATTCAGGGAGGATAATACCCACTGCTTTGTTCATTTTTCAAAGATAATTTTAGAAAATTTGGGTCTTCCATATTTTTATATAAATTTTATTATTTTTCTCCTTGTTTTGAGAAGAAACATATGGATTCTGTGAGAATAGAAATTTATTAAGTGTAAAACCGTAAGAAAAATAGTAAAATGCGGAGGATAAATCATACAATATTAAACAAACAATGGATTGCTGTATAAATCAAAGGAAATATATATAAAGAAAAATGACAACAAAAACAAAGTCTATGGCATATAGCAAAAGCAGCATTAATAGAGATGATTATAGCAAAATAATAACACTTATACAAATAAGAAATATCTCTCTCATAAAATAATCTTAGAAACAACAGATACAGCAAAATGAGAAAAAAATTGTTAGTAGAAAGAAAGACAGCTGAAAGGTCAGAACATAAATAAATAAAATAATGATTAAAAAAAGAAACATTCAATCAAACTAAGTAATGGCTTTTGTAAGATAAATAAAATTGATAAACTTTAACCACACTCATGAGAAAAAAAGAGTACAGATTAATAAGCTCAGAAATAAATGAGAAGTTACAGCATATATCAAAGAAATACAAAGCATCATTAGAAGATACAACAAATTATATGTAAATAAAATGGAAACCCTAGAAAAAATATACAATTTCTGAGAAAGACATAATCTCCAGGATGGAATGAGAAATAGAAAATATGAACAGATTACCACTAATGAAATTGAATAAGTAATTAAGCAAAATCTCCCAAGAAACACAATTCCAGGCCTAGACAGCTTCACAGGTGGATTCTGCCAAACATTTAGAGAACTATCACGTATACTTCTCAGAGAATTCCAAAAATTTGCAGATGAAAGAAGGTTTCCTACCCCAACTTTCTTTATCACACTGCTACTAAAACTGGAACAAATACCTCAAAAAATTACAGGTTAAATACTACTGATAAGCATTGATGTAAAAAACATCACTGAAATGTTAACAAAGCGTAAAATACATTAACAGGATTATATACTAGGATTAAGTCCATTTTAATACAGGGATGCTAAAATGATTCATTAACAACAAATTAATCATTATGATAAACCACACTAACAAATTAAATAATAAAAATTATATAGTCATATCAATAGAGTCATAAAATGTTTTGACAATTCATTAACTATTTAAGATTATATTTCTCCTCAAAGTGGGCATGAGGAAACATACCTCAACACAGTTAAGGTCATATATGAGAAGAATTCAGCTAACATGACATTCACTGATTAAAAGCTGAAAACATATCCTGTAAGAGCAGGAAGAAGACAAGAATGCTCACTCTTGCAACTTTTATTCAGTATATAATTGGAAATTCTAGCCATAGCTATCCAAAATAAATGGAAATATAATATAGCTAATTAAGAATAGGAGTAAAGGTATCTGTTTGCAGATGACATACTTTAAACAGAAATCCTATAGATGGCACCTGAAAACTAATAAGCCTCATCAGTGCACTTGGTAAAATTTCAGAATGTAAAATTAACATATAGAAACTTGCATTTCTACACACTAACAACAAGCTAACAGATAGAGAAAGTGAGGGAACTGTCTCATTTACAGTTGCATTCCAAAAAAAAAAATCTACAAATATATCCAACCAAAGAGGTAAAAGACCTATACACACAAAACTGTAAAATATTTAAAACAGAAATTGAAGATAATGCAAACAGATGAAAGGATATGCTGTGTTCATTGATGAGGAAAGTAATATTATTTAAATGACAGGACTAGCCAAGAAAATACATTAATTAAATTCAGTGCATATCAAAATACCAAGGGCATTTTCAGAATTTACAATAAATAATTCTAAAATTTACATGTAAACACAAAAGAGTTGAAATCACTAAAAAAAAAAAACGACAAGAAAACAAACAATACACACAAACATATTAGACAAAGAACAAAGGGGATGTATCACTTTCCTTGATTTAAATCTATAATACAAATCTACAGTAATAAAAATAATATGGTAGTGGCAGAGAACAAAGAAAGTAATGGAACACAAAGAAAGACTGAAAATGAAATCAGGCAGTTATGGTCCTTTAGCCCATTTCAAATAATGAATATACAGTGGGAGAAAGGTAAACAACAGGCATATGAAACCGGTCAACATCACTAACCATCAGAAAAATGCAAGTCCAAAACAATAAGATTTTATGTCACTCCTGTCAGAATGAATATTACCAAAAGATAACAAATATAAGTATTGGTGAGGATGTAAGAAAAACAACCCTGATACACTGCTGGAGTGAATGTAAATTTGTGCTGGCACTGTGGAAAACAGTATGCAGTTTTATCTAAAAATTAAAAATGAAATACAATCCAACATTTCCATATCTGGATACTTATTCCAGGAAAATAAAAACAGAAACTAGAAAGGATGAATTTAAACTATATTCACCGCAGCATTATTTACAGTAGAGAGGATATAGAAGCAAATTAATTGTTCATAAATAGATGATGGATAAAGAAAATGTGTGTTTATAGTATATATATCTAACATCTATATTTTTTATTTTTATATTTTACAGATTTATCTATACTTATATATATATATGTACACACACAGATAAAAATACAATGGGTTATAACTCAGCTTTAAAAAGAATATGTTCTCCATTTGCAATAATTGGGTAGACCAAGAGGGTAATATGATATATGAAATAATTCAGAAAGAGAATGACAAATGCTGAATGATTTTATTTATATTTGGAATTTAAAAGAAATGAACATAACACAACAGAAAAGGAGATATAGATATACAAAGAAACAGGTTGTTCAGAAGAAGGAGGGAAATTATGTGAGGAAAAAGAAATATTTGATGAACATTAAGAGAGAAAATTTTCCAGTTGCAAATTAAATGAGTCACGGGCAAGAAATGTGCTGTATGGGGAATAGTAAATAACTATGAAATATCTTTAAATAGCAACATATCATAACTAGATATATTCTGGAGATCAGTTTGAAATGTACTAAAAATAGCAAACAGTACATTGTGTAAGAGGAACTAACACAGTTTACAGATTAAAGTACACTTCAAAAACAAACATACTTATAGAAAACAAATTAGATTGGGAGATAACAGAGGCAGGGATTGGGAAAGGAGGATTTGATTAATGCACTCAAAAGCTACAGACCGCCAGCCGTAAAATAAATGTGTCCTAAGGATGCCCCATAGTAACATGAAAATTACAATTAATACTGCTTTATGTTATATATGAATGTTGTTAAGGGAGTAGACCATAAGTTTTCTCATCACAACCAAAAGGCAAATTGTATCACTTTAATATTTTATCTAATTGAGATAATGAAATCTCCCTAAAATTGCTATGATATTTATTTCATGATACTTGTAAATCAAATCACTATCCAGTGCACCTAAACTTACACAATATTCTGCACCAATTATATCTCAATAGAAGTGGAAGGAAAAATGGAAAGTCAATATGCAATTTTTCCCATGAAATTTCACATGATTTTTTCTGCAGCAAGTAAACTTGAGTCATGATATACTTATCCTAGGTAAAGATACTAATAAATAAGTGATTCTAATAAATAATACAAAAAGATACTAATAAAATTAGTGTTTTACCATGTCTTAAAATTTCTTTATATTAACAGCCCACTGCTTCTGCAGGTATCAAAATTTCTCTCAGTATATTCACCTGAGATTAGGGAATGGATACAAATTTAAAACTGGCTGTTCTTGCTGTGAGTGATAAAGTTCACTGTCTCTGACCGATGTTCTCATCTCCTGACAGCATCTGTAAGAAATAAACATGCAGGTTGCTAAAAATCTCAGCATGGTAAAGTCTCAGAAATCCTACAATTCTTAACTGTTTTGCAATGGGAATGCAATACTGACAAAGACTTGATTTTGGATAACAATGTGGTGTTTCCTCATGGTTGCATTAGGGGATCTGAGTATAATCCCTGAGAAACACAACAAACATTCCTGCTCAATTGCTGGGCAAAGAAGTGTAAAGGTTCTGCATTATTAGGACTGAGGACTGCTTTCAAAATGATGACTATGCTCACTTTATTTCTGGTAGTCCAAGGAAAGAAAAGTTATTGCAATTTCTAGTTGAACGGAAAAAAGTTAGTGGTTCAGTCTCTATAAATTAGTCAAGGGGTGATCAAAGGCGAAATAAGTTGTGTCAACAATGAGAATTAGAAAAACAAAGAAATTAGACATAAGCTTAAATTAAAAAGGAGACACAGTCCTGTGCTGGGCTCTGGGGACTGGAGAGTGAATATGCCTCAGTCCCATTCAAGGGTTCAGTGGCTTGGCCCAAGCATCAGCTCGGGATTCAATGAACAGGTAACAATTAGTATACTGGGTGAAATATAATCTACCTCTCCCTGATTGGAAGAAAATCTGGTGGCTCAATGAAACTATTAATTCACAGAAATTCTGCCAGGTGCAGAATAATTCACTGATGACCCAACTAAGAAAAAATTAGTTACTGCTTAACAAACCATCTTGACACACACACACAGTGGTAGACAGATTTTCAGTATTTAGTGGTAAGAGTTCTGTGGGCAGAGCTGAGAGGATAGATTTCAAACACCAGACAACATTTCTACTTTGGCCAATAGTCTAAATTTTCACAGGTAGAAAACTAGAGATGAAGAAACCAACAATATTCTTCTATAGGATTTCTAATTTTAAAGGTAAACTGTAGCTTTTGACTTATCAGTATAGAACCTTGTTAAGATGATCATGGTAAGACCACTGTCTGATAAGAGAGCTGGAGACTAGCTGCTGAACAAGTCCATCTGAACCCCAGATTTCTAATGTAAGGAACAACATAGCCACCATCAGTGTTGAGATGACAAACATAAAACCTTCATGTTTCTGTTGCAGGAACAACCACTGCTGTCCAGACACATATCTCCTGCAGCAAGTGGTCTCTTTTTTTCTCTTGGTAAAGGACATAATGGTGGGATGTTGTAAGAGATTATCCTGGCCCATTTGCCTTTTCTCCAGATTACCACAGTCATTCTTCCCAACTGGTGACATATTTTCAGGACTCAAACTTGCCATTTCAGTCTTATCAGCTGACACTGGCCGCATGACTATGAGCAGAAGCCTGAGGCACCCTGACATTGCCTACAATTTGTCCAGCATTTCAGGGCATTTCACATTCTGTATATGCTTCACCTTTTATTTTAAATTGATAGGAAATAGTCAAAGTCTTCCATGAATATTTTATATTTCCTAATATCTGCAGAATATTGGTACTCATGCAGTTGGACAAATATTTAATTCCACCACCCTCACTTCTTTCTAGTCCACACATTTTAGATTGCAATTTGGTTACTGAATACGACCACCCCAACCAAGGGTAGAGTACCTCTTTGATACTTCCTGTGTGAAGGTTAGAAGGGGCAAAAGTTAAGTGGGTTGCATAAACCTCCCTTAAATGTTTGCAATGGCAGTGTCTTTTCTGGAAAAAGCTCTGATTCTATGAAGTAAATTAATTAGAAGGCAGTATAGTTATTGGTATGGGGAAGAGAATCAGCTATTTTGGTGTGGCTGGGTGATTAAGTGTCAGGAAAAATTCCAGCAAATGAGAATGGAATGCTTTAGGCCTCTGGAGGCATGAATGAAGAAGAAAATAATACTTTGTCTCCTGTACCTACCTCCAGTTACTGTCTTGAGTGACTAGCCCATGGGCTACAAAAAGAGCTAGTTTGTGGTGAAGAGTAAAGACCATAATGAAATAGTGTGAAAACCATGAGAGATTTGTTGTTTCAGGAAAGTAGATTTTGCTTAAAGTCAACATCTATTTTTCATTTACTTAATATTAAAATGCATCCTGTGGCATTTGCTGTGCTTACTGTGCTGGTATCCAAGTTAGACAAGGAATGGGGGATAGACAGAAAACTTCTGAAGGAGGTAGTTTCTGTGCTGAGACTGGGAAAGTCTAAGTAGGTAAAAGGAGGACACCCGAAGTCCAAGGATGAGCTGGAGCAAAAGTGGTGAGGTTGCAGCTAACATACTTGACAAGCGTTTGCCTGGATGTATCTCCAGTTACAGAGAAACATAAAGATATGCCAAGGTAGTCAGAAGCCAGATTTATAAATGAATGACTAAACTAAGTTCAGATTGTGTGCTTAGAGTTGGAAAGGCATTAAGAGCCACCATAAGGACGTAAGCTTGTCTTTGGATGGAACATAAAAGCAACATAAACTATCGACTGAAAATATAGTGTAGACCCTTGAGGGCAAGAAATGAAAGCAACAATTGAAATGCTTTGAGAACAGAACAAAGAAGACAATAGATAAAGTGTCTTCATAAATTCTACCACATGCTGTATGTGCCACCTGAGAGTAAATCATATGACCTTTATGATTCCAGGGATGACATAATAGAGACCATGATCCCTGGGCCAGTTCCTGCACTTGTCTCCTGTTCCAGCCTATCCTAACTTAACACTTTTAATACTTTCCAGGATGAACAAGAAACCACTTAGTACTTTTCCCTCTCTCCATGTTATAGTCTTCCTCCAAATTCTTCCATTTTCTCTTCTTCCTTACTAGAAATTTTTTAAATTAACTACCATATTGTTCCATCAAATGATCATATCAATCAAGTATCTCTTTTTATATTTAAATTGTAACTTAGTCTCCCATTTATCACAACACTATGTAAAAAATAAGGTAAATAGAGGTACACATCTATGTTTATTGTTCAAATAAGAAAATTGCAGATATTTGTCGACATTTTCCAACATCAATTTTAATCTCTGTGATCCTGCATAATCTGATAGTCCTCTGGTAGATCAGTTGTGACTAGGATGACGTTCATAAACTGAAGATGTCTGATAAGTTGGCTTTGAAAGAGAGTTTGCTGATGTATCAGCTATCAATGGCACTGGAAACCATGGGTTGCTCCCTGGTTGAAGTTTAGAAAAACGACCTACATTGGCAGATATGTTATGATATCTATTTGCAAAAATAGAAGGCTCCAACATCTGTCCAAATTAATTCCTCTGTAATGGATACAAGATGATGTACTGAGAAGTAGAAGTTGCAGTTGTAATGAAATTCACAACCCGGCTATTTGCTTCAATGTAGCTGCTTTGAGAGTGCCCGTGGACAGTGGTCAACTGATTTAAAATAGCACGTTGATCCACTGCAATTTGTTCTGGTGGTCTCACCGACATTGATGATCGAGGAGAATAATCACCTCTGATCGGGGTAGTTGTATCACCAATTATGTGGCTGGTAGAGGGCATTCTTATTAGAGGCATGTTTAAATTTACAGAAGGTAAAAATGCACTTTCTCCTCTAGTGTCACCCACAAAATCAGAATTATTATTATCCACATTACCCACTGCTTTATACTGCTTCTTGTTGAAATCTTAAGACAATGAATATTCCAGAGAGGCATTTTTAATCCCAACTCTTCTTTTTATTTTCACTAAAACCTCGGGGCAGCCTCGTTTAACATTTGGATTATGATAGAACTGCAGCTACAACCAAAGTAAAAGATTTCAGTAATAATTTAAACCAAAAAAGAAGACTAAAATAAGCCTAATCTATAAAACCTCAGATATCACGTTTACTATGCACAGATAATATCATCAAAATATGAACATTCCTGACGATATTTTGAAGTTCCATATTTGGAAAATAAACATTTAAATAGTATAGTCATCAAATTTAAGAAGTTAGCATTTGCAGTAACTGTGAATGACACTTTTCAAAAGCAGCTTTAATATCTTTATTTCGATTTCTGGGTAGATTCATAGTTGCAAGCAAACTTTCTTATAATGTGAATACTTAAGTCACTGTCCTCATTTTTTAGAATAAATAAAGTGTTTTAGCCTTAGTAATTTTATACAATTTTCAAAAACTAGCTTTACTTTTATATTACCATAGATTGATGTACAAAATATAATTTTATATATGAGTTACGAAGTGGTGACTAAAGTTTCTGAATACCTTGCTTAAAACAGAGACTTCTTTTTCTGCTGCCAGAAAGTCTGCTAGAAATGCAGATCTTTGAAAATTCTGCCACACTTTACTAAACCCATAAAGGTTAAGCTGTCTAAGTAAACTTTTCATACTTCCATTTTCAAATATTCTGAAAGGGGCCTTTCTTTCCAAAACTTCCTTCTAAATGATATTTTCATCAATCACTATGGAAGTTTCATTTTCATCCCACCAGATGGATTTAAATTGGTCACTCCCAGCCATTTTCCAGAGTTTTCTTGGAAATGTCAGAGAACGAAAATCATTATCTTCCTCTGGTTCAGAGACAAAATGTGTGTAACATGGCCTTTTTATCAAGGATTCTTCAGACAAAGTCTGAAAAGCATTTTCTTCAATCATAGACCTCAAGTACAATTCCCCAGAGATTGTTTGATCACACAATTCAGATCTACCAGAGTTTCCTTAACCAGTTTGTCCATCTTTATGAGACACATCTTGAATTTCTGAAGAAACATGTGCCATCTCATATAACATTTTCTACAGCTTCTTTTCTAATCTGCATGATTTTGAACACTGCAGCTTCAAGTGCTGCTTTGGCAGGCCTGAACAGGTAAACTGCTAGGCCATCACAATTGTTCTCAAACTGAGTAGCTGTGACATCACAAAACAAATGGTCTCCTAGCAACTCAAGTGTAACATTCAGCCAGTGTTTACTTCTCATTCATCCAGTTAAAATGAAACATATAGGATTCTTATTTTTATAGTGTGATCTGCAAATATTATCCCCACAAAATCTTTTTAAACAATTTAATTTTGGGGTTTATTAAATAAAACCAATCTCCATTCTTTTGTACACAAATTTATAACAGATTAGTGAACAAAATATAAATAATGCAGAAAATATATAAAATAATTTTAAAGTTTTGGAATTTTAACTGAAATTTTTCTAAAACCTGTTAAGAAACGTATAACTATTTCAATATCATTTGTAATTAAAGTGAAACATACTTTGATTTGGTATTTGAAGTAGGTATTTATCTGTGTAGTTTAGAATAAGTAGCTCTATATCAAAACATGACAAGAAAAAATATCAGTTTATATGGTATGCTTATAAGTAAATGTTTAATATTTATGAAATAACTGATTAAAATAATCAATCAAATTTAAGAAATCCCAACGGGGGAATTTAGTTTTAAATTGTAATTCAATGCTATAATTGAAACAAAGGTAATTTTATATTCTACAATAATATTGCAAAAGAGACAATCTTATTGTAAATTTACAAATGTTTATTTTTGCCATTCTTTCACTTAGAGGTTTATCAGTCCCTAGAAGTAATAAATTTTCTTGTCATCTTTATAATCCATACTCTTGGGGCTTCTGTTAATTGTTCCAAAATGATGTTGATAAATACACTTATGCACAAGATCCTGGGTTCAATAAGCATTGCCTCCATTAAGGGGCAAACAAACAAACAGTCAAAAACAAAGATATAACCGTATGTGTTGGTTGGGGTGAAAAAGACCAGGTAATTCATTTTAGGAAGCAATATGTTTCTCAGTCCTGAAACAGTTGGCATTGTTAGTATAATACGGCATTTTAAGACAAGTGCTTGTGCACTTATTGTAAATAATAGCTATGTTCTGTATCAGTAAACTGGAGTAAATCCAGTTCTACCAAATGTTGTATTCTTTATTTAGAAATAAATTCCATTAATCATAAACCAAATTCAAAATGAGAGATAAAATTTTTAATTAAATAAATGTACCCTCAAGCTACAATGCAAATTTTTCATTCAGTATCTGTAAATCCCATTCTAAATAAATATTAGCAATCTGAATTCATGGCATATTATATGTATTATAAACTATAGTTATGTTGGATATAGTCCTGAATCATAAATATTATTTAACATACACAAATAAACATATGTGTTACTATCCTTTAAAAAACAAAGACTGCAAATATAACAATCTCAATATATATAGGAAAATTTTTGACAGATCTGATCTTAACATTTTTATAACAATATTATTAAATTCACTCAAGATAAAATGTAACTAAGCATAACAAATCCATATATGAAAAACTCATGACTTAGATCAAGTTCAATGTTAACATACAGGAATGATTTCCTCTGGTCCAGTAATAAGAAAAAGTAGCTCATTTTCACAAGTCCTAAATTACAATACCAAAAGTCCTAGCCAGAATAACTAGTGAAGAAAAAATATAAAATTCATCCAACTTGAAATAAAACAGTGAAGTTTTTACAGAAGACATACTTATGCATTGATAGAAATCTCCACAGTCTCCTCCAGTGACTTTTAGAAATAATGAACAAACTTAGTAAACTTGCAGAATACAAAATCAATATACAAATATCCGTTGCATTTTTGTATAGTAACACATTATCAGAAAGAGAAATTAGAAAAACTATTGTGTGTAAATTTTTACCAAAAAGAATAAAATAGGAATAAATTTGATAAGTGAAATAAAAGTTCTAAACATAGATCTATATACTACAGGTGCAAGAAATATAAGTAACCAAAATAAAAAGAAAGATATTCTTTGCTCATGGATTGTATAAAATGTGAGGAAATATTCCAATCAATCTTTTACATGTTCAATCTCCCAGAAGTAATTATTGAAGAGAATGTCTTGTCTTAATTTTATACTCTTCCTTTTTCATGGATTAATTGACCATCAGTGAGGGATTATATCTGGTTGCTCTATTCTCTTCTATTGATTGGTGTCTGTTTTTGAGCCAGTATCATTTTGTTTTAATTACTAAATATTTGTAGGGCTGTTTAACATCAGAGAATTTTACACCATTAGAATTAATACTCTTTTTCAAGATTTTTTTGCAACTCATGATCCTTGTGGTTACATATAAATTTTAAAATTATTTGTTCTATTTATTGGAAAAATCTCATGGGTATTTTCACATGAATCACACTAAGTGTAGATTCCTTTGGGTAGTATGGTTGTTTCAACCACATTGTTTCACATCATTAACATAAGAGATTATTTCATTTCTTTGGCTCTGTTTTAATTTACTTTATCAATGTTTTCTGTTTTAACATATAGGTTTTCACCATATTTGTTAACTTCATTTATATGTGTTCTTTACATATATATATAATTATATACATAATATTTGTAAGCTCGTTTCCTACACAAATATAGCTGCCAGAAGGCACTGGCAAGACATATTCAAAGTCCTGAATTAAAGAAAGCTATAATCTAAGATACTTTATCAAGCAAGGCTATCTTTTAGAAGAAGGAGAGATAAATAACTTCCACACAAGCAAATACTTAAAGAATTTAGCAAGAGAAAAAGAAATATAAAAGATGTACTCTAAATAAAAAAGAACCAGGCTGCTATAGAAAATAGGAAGTCATAATTAGAAAGGCAATAACTACGATGACTTACAGCAGAATAAATACGATGCTGTAATAGAGGACATCAAAATTTTTCAGGGTCACAGAGTGAAACAGGAAAATTCAGAGTGTTTTCTTCTTGTTTCTGTTCCATGTAGTATGGGTTTGAGTTTGTATAATTATCAGTTAAAATAAACATATATATTACAGGCCAATATGCATACAAAATAAGGTAACCATAAGTCAAAAGCTTACAATGAAGTCACAAAGCCAAAAAGAAACCAAGATTATAAAAGAAAACTTATCAAGCCACAAAAACAAAAAGAAATGAAGTAAAAGAAAATACCAAATCAACAGGAGAATGAAGTTCAATATGGAAATAAACACATCTATCAATAATTATCACAAATGTTAATGGACTTAGTGCTTCAATCAAAAGATATATATTGTCAGATCTGATAATATAACAAGATCCTACATTATGAAGCATAGAGGAGACCCACTGTAGTAAGAGGAACACACATCAATTGAATGTCAGAAGGTGGAAAAATATATTCCATGAAAATGCAAATGACAAGAAAGCAGGACAAGCAGTACTGACTTCACACAAAGAGACTTTACAAAAAAGGCCATAGAGAAAGATAAACAAGGACATGATATAATGGTTAAAGGAGCAAATCAAAATGGGGATATTATACACATTGAGATATATGCACTCAATATAGGAGCACCTAAATACATAAAGGAAACACTAATAGATAAAATTAGAGAAATCCCAGGGAACACAATCAAAGTAGGAGGTGATAACTCCCCATTATCATCACTGGACTGGACTTTCACACAGAAAATTAATAAGGGAACAAAGATACTAAAATATATAATAAAATAATTGCAGATGCTTGATACTTTCAAAACAGTACTTCTCCCCAAAACAGAATATACATTTTTTTCAGGAGCATAAGGAATATTTTCTACGAAAAATTATGTACTCAGGCACTCAAGAAGCCTCAAAAATTTAAGAAGATAAAAATTATTTCAGGCATCTTTTCTGAGTATAGAACCATGAAACGAGAAATCAATCACAGAAAAACAGGGAGAGAAAAATGACAGAATCCAGATGAAAAAACACAGTACTAAAACAAGGGGTGGAGGTGATGAAGTAAAAGAAGAAATTAAAAAGTATCTTGAGAAATATGACAAAACACAACACAAAGTCTATGGAATACTGTTAAAGCAGGCTTAAGAGGGAAGTTCATAGTGACAGGGCCATCCTCAAAGTAGAAGAACAATTTCAAATAAATAACCTAATGTTCTATGTAAACAAATCAATAAAAAGAAGAGCAATCAAAACCAAAAGTCAACAGAAAGAGGGAAAATATAAAGATCAAGGTAGAAATAATTGAAATAGAGATTAAAAAATAGAAAAAATCAATCAGTCTCCTTTTAGAAATAGTAAACAAAATTGACAAATCTCTGGACAGGCTCACCAACAAGAAAAGTGAGAGAACACAAATAATATAATAAATGAAAAAGGAGAAACTACAAAGAGTACAACAAATTTACAAAATATCATAAGAGAATACCATGAGCAACTGAATGGAAACAAACTGGATATCCAGGAAGAAATGGAGAAGTTTTTGGAAACATTCAGCCCACCATTAGTGCATCAAGGAGAAGTTAGCCATTTGAATAGACAGATCACCAGAAATGGAATAGAATTATCAATAAAATAAGAAAAACTCTGCAAACAAAATTCAAACCCAAATAGCTTCACTGGGGAATTTGACCAAACATACAAAGAAAAATCCATACAATTTCTCCTCAAACTCTTCCAAAAGACTGATATGGAGAGAGTACTCCCAAACTCACACCAAAAGTCCAACATTATCCTGATACTGAAACCAGACAAAGACACTACCCCTAAAAGAAAACTATAGGCCAACATCATTGATAAACATAGAAGCAAAAGTCCTTGAGAAATTATTAACAAACAGAATCCAAAAGCATGTATAAAAAGATCATGAAACATGGAGAATTTACGTTCATCCCAGGAACACAAGGATGGTTGAACATATCCAAATCAATCAATCAATTGTGATACACCATATCAACAAAAGAAAAGACAAAAATGATATGATCATTTCAGTAGATGCAGAAAAAGCATTTGATAATATTTAACACCTATTTGCAATAAAAATTCTTATCACAGTGGGCATAGAGGGACCATATCTCAACATAATGAAAGTTATTTTATAACAAATATATAGCCAACTTAATACTCAATGGTGAAAAACTGGAACTCTTGCCACAAAAACCTGAGACAAGACAAGGATGCCCATTCTCACAATTTCAAATCAATACACTCTTGGAATTCCTAGCCACAACTATCAGGCAAGAAAAAGAAATAAAAGGATTCAGACTGGAAAAGAAGATGTAAAATTGTCACGATATGCAGACATGACACTATATATAGAAAGCTGTAAAAGCTTCACAAAAAAATACTTAGGCTAAAAAAGGAACTGGGCAATGTAGCCAGAGTAATGTACAAAAACCAATTACATTTCTTTACACTACCATTGAATCAACAGGAAAACAAAGTATAGAAACAATCCCTTTTATAACTGCACCCAAATTATAAAATGCTTAAGAATAACTCTGACCAAGGTGGAGAATTACTTATACATGGAGAACAAGAATACATTGATTGAGGAAATCAAGAAAGATATGAAGAATTGAAAAGATACCCAATGATCTCATAATGGAAGAAATAATATTGTTAAAATGGCCATACTCCCCAAGGCAATCGACAAACTTAATCTGAGTTCCTATCAAATTATTCAAAACATTTCTTTTTAGGACTGAAACAAATGATCATAAGATTTATATAGATACAATAAAGATCCATAATTTCCAAGTCAAAATTGAATAAAAAGTAAGAGGCTGGAGGAATAACCTGCCTTGTCTCCATACACTATTGCAGAGCTATAATAATCAAAATGTCATGATATTGGTACAGAAACAGGCATATGGATAAATGGAACAGAATAGAGAGCCTAGGAATAAATCTACAGGCCTATCTTCAATAAATAATTTACAGAGTAACCAAGAATATGACACTGAGAATACCATCTCTTCACCAACTGGTGTTGGGAAAACTGGATAGCAGCATCAGAGCAATGGAGTTAGAAAACTCCTTCGCTCCATACACAAGAATAAACACAAAATGGCTTGAAGACTTAAATGTAAGGCAAGACACAGTAAATCTCCTAGAAGAAAACATAGGCAAAACACTCTAAGATAAATCTCAGCAATGATCTCCTAGAACAGCCTACCCAGGTAATGGATGTAAGAGCAAAATTAATAAATAGGACCTAATTAAACTTATAAGCTTTTGCACAGCAAAGGGAACCATAAACAAAGCAAAATGACAACCTACAGGATTAAAGAATATATTTAGAAGTGATGCAACTGACAAAGGCTAAATTTCCAAAATATAAAGAGTTCATACAAACTAATAATAATACTTAAAATAAACAAGAAACTCAATCTGAAAATGGGCAGAAGCCCTAAACAAGCAATTCTCCATTAGGGACATACAAATCCCACACAGATATACGAAAAAAATTGCTCACTATCATTATCAGAGAAGGGCAATCAAAAACTATAATAAAGTATCACCTCCCAACAGTCACAATGGCCATCATTCAAAAGTCCACAGACAATAAATGCTGGGGAAGCTGTGGAGAAAGGGAACCCTCCTACACTGTTGGTAGGAATGTAGTTTGGTGCTATCATTGTGGAAAACAGGATGAGGGTTCCTCAAAAGAATAAAAATAGACTTAACATAAGATCCAGCAACCCCACTTCTGGGTATATATCAAAGAGAACCCTAATTCCAAATGTCACCTGCACCTCAATGTACTTAGTAGTGCTATATACAACAGCCACGGCATAGAAGCACCCTAATTGTTCATAAACAGATAAAAGTATACAGAATTTATGCCATATTTACTCAATCAAATAATATTCTGAAATAAAAAAAGATAAAACAATGACATTTGCAGCAAAATGGATGTGCCTATAATGTGTCATTCTATTTGAAGTAAGCCAGAAAGAGAAAGAAAAATAACACATGACATGATATATGTGGAAACTTAAAAAATTTGGATTAGGATACTATGATTTCATCTACAAAACTGAAACACACTTGCAGATCTACTTAATAATCTTATGGTTACTGATGAAAGGGGTTTGGAGAGGATATATTTGGGAGCTGTAGAGTTATAAATGTTATACACTATATAAAAAAATTGATTGTTTCAAAATGTCTTTTGTATGACACAGGGCAGTATGTTAAATAGTGTGAAGTATACTTTAATAGGCACACAAATATATGCATGAAGTGTTACACAGTGCTATACACAACAGATTGACACATTGTAAATGGCATAATTCAATGATAAATAAATTAATAATAAGTTAATAAGTAAGTAAATAAATAAATAAATTAATTAATTAATTAATAAAATATTTCATATTTGAGTAATACAAAGTTTCACACTACTTAAGTTTACACATCAAGAAACTAGGAGAAAACAGAAAGAATAAAGAAGAATAATTAATGCATGAAGGTAAGGCAAATAACAAGAGAAACAATTAAAAATATAAAAAAAAACCTAAGTCTCTTTGTTTTAAACATAAATTGGAAAAAAGTTTAGGTTTTCTAAGAAAATAAAGACTGAAATATAATTAGGAATAAAAGAGAAGATATTACCACTGATGATGTAAAGATGCATAGCATCAAAAGAAATTACCACTAGCCAACAATTTGAATGACCTTGAACAAAAGACAAATTCAAAGAAACATATGTCTTCCAATACTGAATCATGAAGCAATTAAAAGTTAAATACAGCAAAGTGTGTATGAGTAAATCAGTAATCCAAACCTCCCAAACAAGAAAATATTTACAAGATGACTTTACTGGTGAATTCTGTGATACATTTAAAGTAAATTTCTCACCAATTCTTCCCCAAACCTTCCAAGAATTTGAAGGGGGTGAAAGTATCCAAACTTGATTTATGATGCCAGATTTATTTGCATAAAAATGCAAGAAAGGACATTATATGCAAAATATAGAATATTATCCCTGATGTACAGTTGTGCCAAAATTCTCAACAAAACACAAGCAAAATGAATTCAGCAACACATTTAATGTATCACACACATAGATGAGTAAAGTGTTTTATCCCTGGGTATAAGGATACTTCAAAATATTCAATTCAATAAAGGTGACATGCCACACTAATAGAATGAGAAATGAAACTCACATAATCATCTCAATAGGTGCAGAAAGAGCATTGTTTATAATGCAACATACTTTTAAGACACTCACAACAAATTAAATTAACCCTGTCAGTGGCATGATATCATATACACACAAACACCGTGTGGAGAGAAGTGAAGCAGTTCTCTGTTTATTGATTCTTAGTAAAAGGATTTATATAGCACATGCACAATGCCTCACATATCATCTAAGTTATAATGATGTTAATAATCTTAAGCTATTTATGTCCCCATGCTCCCGCAGTAATCAGAGGATGTTAAATGATCAAGGATTGTTTTAAAGTTCATCATGGAACTTCATTAAGTAGGCCATATCTTATCCAGCCTAGATATGTGACATTCCTCACAGCTTGTTTATGAGTTTAGCCCATGGGCTTATTCTCTAGAGCCTTCAGACAGGGGCCTACAAACCTAACATCCCTTGACAGAAACCTGGATGAAGAAAATTTGATGTTTATATGCAATGGAATTGATACTTTGCATTCCTATCAACAGTGTCCACGGTGTTCCCTTTTCTCCACATTCTCACCAACATCTATTTTTTTTCTTTTTGATGAGAGCCTTCTGACAATTGTGAGGTCTTGTCTCATTTTTGGTTTATGACTTTCCTAATTATTTATAACTCTGAACATATTTTCATGTGTCATTTAGCCAAATGTATGTTTTCTACAGAAAATTGATTCAGATCTATCTATTCAGTTCCTATGGACATTTTTTTTTAATTGGATTGTTTGGTCTTTTTTGTTGTTGTTGTGTCTGAACTTGCCATTTATTTTGGATATTAACACTCGATTGGATAACATCACTTGCAAATATATTCTCCCAGTGTGTTGGCTGAGTTTTCATTTTATTGATCATTTCTTCTGGAGTGTAAATCTGTTTAGACTGATATAATCATATTTTGTTAGATTTGCTTCTGCTTCCCTTGAACGAGGAGACATATGAAGTATCAAATTAAGTCAAGTGTACTTCTTATGTTTTACCATAGGATTCTTTCTTTTCAGATTTTATGTTTTATATGCCCAGGAGTGGGATTGCTGGGTCATATGATAGGTCTATTTTTATTATTTAAAGGAAATTCCATACTGTTTCCAAAGTGGTTGCACCAATTTTCATTCCCACCAACAGTGTTGGAGTATCCCTTTTCTCTACAACCTCCAAAGTCTTTATTATTTGTAGACATTTTGATGACATCCCTTCTCACTAGTGTGAGGTAAAACATTATTTTATTTTTGCCTTGCCTTTGTGTAATGATTAGATATGTGAGGATGTTTTTATGTTCCTGCTTGTCATCTCTGTGTCTTTTTTAGAGAATTGTCTTCTGGTCATTTTCTGGCTGAGTTGTTTGTAGATTTTTGTAATGGAGTTGTATGAACGATGTGTGTATTTTAGAAATTAGCCTCTTATTGATTGCATTGTTTCCTAATGTTTTCTCACATTTGGAAGTTCATCTTTTCATTCTGTTTATTTTGCGGTGTAGAAGCCTTTAAGTTTAATTAGGACCTATTTGATTATTTTGCTTTTATTGTTTTCAGCATTGGATAGTGACATAGGAAACTTTTACTACAATTTATGTCTTTTTTTGCCTATGTTAGATTCCAAGAGTTTTAGTGTGTCATGTAATAGTTTCAGATATAAAAAACATTTTGAGTTTATATTTGTACAGTGTGAGGGAGTGTTCTAATTTCATTGATTTACATGTAGCTGTCTAGCTTTCTCAACATCACTTGCTGAAGACTGTCTTTAAGGCATTGTAAATTTTTATTTCCTTTGTCATAGTTTAGTTGACCATAGGTGTGATGTTTTATTTCTGCCTCTGATTTCTGTTCCAGTGATATAGATGTTTATTTGTTTTCCAGTATTGTGCTGTTTTGATTACTGTATTTTTGTAATATAGTCTGATATCTGGGAAGGTTATGGGTTATGCCCCCAATTTGTTGTTTTTCCTGATTGTTTCTTTTGCAGTTCTGGTTCTTTTGCAGTTACTTACAAATCTTAGGACTGTTTCTATTTCTGTGGAAAATATCATGTATTTCGGTCTGAATCAATTTATATCTGTAGACATCTTTTGCAGTATGTATATTTTAAAAATATTAATTCCTCTAAACAAAGACCTTGAGATTTCTTTCCATTTCTCTGCATCTTCTTCAAATTTATTTATCAGTGTCCTTTTGATTTTATTATCTTGGTTTTTCATAGGTTTTTCATTTTTTGATCTGAATTCATATGAATTTTTTAAAATTATGGAATATTTCATTGTTAGTGTAAAGAAATGTGACAGTTTCTGTATATTAATCATGAATCATGCAACTTTGTTAAATTTCTTTATTAGTTTAAGTTTTTCTAGTGTGGAGGATCTTTAGGGTTCTCTATATAGATTATTATGTCATCTAAAATAATATCAGTTTTACTTCATTCAATCCAACTTGAATAACTTTTCTTCTTGTCCAATTGCTGTTGTTAGGACTTCCCATACTGTGTTTAATAGAAATGGTGAGAGTGGTCATCCTTGTCGTATTCCTTAATTTGGCTTTCAGTTTTTCAGTTTTGCATATTTTGTTGTCTGTGGTTCTGTAATAAATGACTTTAGGTATGTTGAGATATATTTCCTGAATCCTACTTTGGTAAGAGTTTTCTATTGTTGTTGTTGCTGTTGTTGTAGTTGTTGTTGCTGTTGTTGCTGTTGTTGCTGTTTTAATTAATAAATGTTGAATTTGCTGAAATACTTTTTATGGATTTATTGGGAGGACCATGCCATTTTCCCTTTTCTTTTTGTTAATGTGGTGTTTCAAACTGATTGATTTGTGTATGTTGAACCTCTCTTGTGACCCTGCAATGAATCCAAGTTGATCATGGTGTATGATTCATTTTTGGTATTGCTGGATTTAGTTTGCTAATAATATTTTGTAGAATATTTGCATCTAAATCAATCAAATATATTGTCTTGAAGTTGTCTTTTCCCGTACTTTGTTTGTTGCCTTTGCTATCAGGGTGATGAAAGCTTCATAGAATTAATTTGGGAATTTCCCACATGTTCACTATGTTTGAATAGTTTGAAGAGTATAAGTCCTGCTTTGTATTTTTGTGCAGTTCTCCACGGGAGGTGTTTAAATCTGCACCAATGTTTATAATGATTTTTTTAAATGCAGATTCTATCTTTCTTCTAGTTATCAGTTTTTTCAAATAATTTGTTTCTCCTTATTTCTGTCTCTTTCTACACATTTGTCTATTTCTTCTGATTAGTCCAGTTTATTGGCATATAATTGTTGACAAAATGAACACTTTTTTGTATATCTGAGGTAACAATTGTTATTTCCCCACCTTTATTCATGACTTTATTTCTTTGGAGCATCTCTCTTTTCTTCATGATGCACCTGGCTAGAGGTTTTTTGATTTTGCTTATCTTAAAAAGAAATCATAAAGCAAAATCTTTGGTTTTACTAAAATTTTGCAGTTATTTGTTCTCTATAATTTATATTTGCACCTGTAATATTTAGGATCATGTTTTTTTTCTTTTTTTTACTTTTTTTATTGGTTTAGAGTCATTTTACAAAGTTGTCTCCAATTCTAGCATACAGCACAATTTTTCAGTTACAATGAATATATATATTTGTTGTCCCATTTTTTCTTCTATGAGCTGCCATAAGATCTTTTATATATTTCCCTGTCCTATACAGTACAATCCTGTTTATCTGCTCTACAATTTTCAACTCCCAGTCTATCTCTTCCCAACCTCCGCCCCCTTGGCAACCAAAATATTGTATTCTATGTCTCTGAGTCTATTTCTGTTTTGAATTTGGGTATTTATTGTTTTCTTTTCTTTTGTTCTTAAAATCCACTGATGAGCTATCTCATATGGTATTTTTCTTTCTCTTTCTGGATTACTTCACTTAGACTGATTTTCTCCAGGAGCATCCATGTTGCTGAAAATGGCGTTATGTTGTCATTTTATATGGCTGACTAGTACTACATTGTATAAATATACCACCTCTTCTTTATCCAGTCAACTGTCGATGGACATTAAGGCTGTTTCCATGTCTTGGCTATTGTAAATAATGCTGGCTATGAACACTGGGGTACAAGTCTCAACCTTAATTAGGGTTCCTTCTGGATTTATGCCCATGAGCGGGATTCCTGGGTCATATAGTAAGTCTATTCCTAGGCTTTGAAGAATCTCTATCCTGTTTTCCTCAGTGGCTGCACCAAACTGCATTGCCACCAGCAGTGAAGGATGGTTCCCTTTTCTCCACAGCCTCTCCAGCATTTGTCATTTTTGGATATTTGAATGATGGCCAATCTGACTAGTGTGAGGTGATACCTCACTGAAGTTTTGATTTGCAATTCTCGGATCATCAGTGATATTGAGCATTTTCTGATGTGTCTTTTGATCATTCGTATGTCTTCCTTGGAGAATTGCTTGTTAGATTTTCTGCCTATTTTGGGATTGCGTTGTTTATTTTTTCTTATTTAGTTGGATGCACTGCTTATATACTCTGAAGATCAAGCCTTTGTCGGTTTCATATGCAAATTATTTTCCCATTCCGTAGGTTGTAGTTTTGTTTCAGTTCCGGTGTCTGTACTGTGCAGAAGCTTGAAAGTTTCTTTATGTCTCATTTGTTTATTCTTGTTTTATTTCTTCTACAAGAAGATTTTCGAGACTTATGTCAGATAACTTTTTGCCTATATATTCCTCAAGGAAGTTTACTGTATCTTGTCTTATGTTTAAGTCTTTGATCCATTCTGAGTTTATTTTCGTGTATGGTGTTCTAGCTTCAGTGGGAATGTTCTAGCTTCATTGATTTACATGCTGCTGTCCAGTTTTCCCAACACCATTTGCTGAAGGGACTGTCTCTATTCCATTGTATTTTCTTGCCTCTCTTGTCAAAAATTAATTGACCAAAAGTTGTGGATTCATTTATGGGCTCTCTATTCTATTCTATTGAACTATATGTCTGCTTTGCCACCAATACAGTGCTATCATGTTGACTGTAGCTCTATAGTATTATCTGAATCATTAGTGTAAATAAATGCCACTGAATTTAAACCTTAATCTTGTAACCTGCTACCTTGCTGAATTCTTCGATCAGCTGTTGTAGTTTTTGTCTGGATCTTGCAGTGTTTTCTATATATAGTAACATATTATCTGCATATAGTGAGACTTTTACCTCTTCCTTTCCAGTTTACATCCCTTTTAATTCTCTCTCTTGTTTGATTGCTGTGGCTAGGACATCCAAGATTATATTGAGTTGGAATGGTGATAGTGTGCATCCTTGTCTTGTCCCAGATTTTACTTGGAAAGTTTTGACTTTCTCACCATTGAGTACTATGTTGTCTGTAGGTTTTTTTCTATAGCTTTCATGATGCTAACATATGTTCCCTCTATGCCCACTTTGGTGAGAGTTTTTATCATACATGGGTGTTGAATTTTATCAAATGCTTTTCCTGCATCTATTGAGATGATCATATGGTTTTGGTCCTTTCTCTTTTTGATATGCTGTATTACACTGATAGATCTGCTTATGTTGAACCACCCCCGTGTCCTTGGCATGATCCCCACTTGGTTATGATGTATAATCTTTTATCTGTGTTGTTGAATTCTATTTGCTACTATTTTGGTGAGGATTTTGGCATCTGTGTTCATAAGTAATATTGGCCTGTAATCCTATTTTTTGATAGTGTCTTTGCCGGGTTGTGGTATCAGGGTGATTGTGGCTTCATAGAATGACTTTGGAAGTATTCATCCTTTTCAATCTTCTGGAATACTTTGACAAGTACTGTTATGAGTTCTTCTTTGTATGTTTTGTAGAATTCCTCAGTGAAACATCCGGTTCTTGACTGCTTTTTGTAGGGAGCCATTATATTACTATTTTGATTTCATTTCTGGTGCTATGTTTGTTCAAGGGGTCAGTTTCTTCTTGATTCAGTCTTGGTGGACTGTATGTTTCCAGAAACTTGTCCATCTCCTGTAGGTTATCCAGTTTATGTCCATATACTTTTTATAATATTTTCGTGTGATATTCTGTATTTTTTTTATTTGTTGTAATTTCTCCATTCTCCTTCCTTATTTTGCTAATTTGTGCTCTCTCTCTTTTCTTCTTTTTGAGTTTGGACAGAGGTTTGTTAATTTTTCTTATCTTACCAAAAAACCAGCTTTTGGATTCATTGAATTTTTCCCTATGGTGTTATTAATCTCTATTTTATTTATTTCCTCCCCAATGTTTATGATTTCCTTCCTTCTACTGCCTTTTGTGGTTTTTTGTTCTTCTTTTTCTAGTGCATTCTGCTGGTGGGTTAAATTGTTTATTTGTGGTTGTTCTTCTTATTTGAGGAAGGCCTGTTTCTCTATAAACTCCCCTCTCAACACTGCTTTTGCTGTGTCCCATAAATTTTGTGTGGTTTTTCTTTCATTTTCTTTTGTCTCAAGGTACTGTTTCATTTCAGCTTTGATTTCTTCATTGAATCATTGGTTTTTTAATAAAATACTGTTTAACCTCCATGTTTTCCTTTTATTCTCCTTTGTTTCTCTGTTGTTGATTTCTAGCTTCATGGCATTGTGTTTAGTAAAGATGCTTGAAATAATTTCAATCTTCTTAAAATTGCTGAAGTTTCCTTTGTGCCCAAATACATCATGAATCCAGGAAAATATTCCAAGTGCACTTCAAAAGAATGTATATCCTATATGTGGGGGGTGCAATGCTCTGAAAATATCCAGCAAGTCTAATATTTCTATTCTATTATATAACTTCTCTGTTGCCTAATTTATTTTCAGTCTCAATGATCTGTCCAGTGATGTTAATGCAGTGTTGAAATCTCCAAACGGAAATCCCCCTTTATATCTGTTTGTAAACATTTTATGTACTTATGCGCTCCTGTATTTGGTGCATATGTATTAACGAGTGTGCTATCCTCATATTGTATCACTCTTTCAGTCATTATATAATGTCCTCTTTATCTTACTTTATGGCCTTTGTTTTAAAGACTATTTTGTCTGTAATAAGTACTGCAACACCTGATTTTTTGGCTTTTCCATTTCTATGGAATACCATTTCCATCCTTCGTTTCTCAATCTATATGTTTCCTTCTCTCTGAAGTGGGTCTCTTGTATGAAGCATATTGAAATTTCTTGTTATATTATCCACCCTGCCACTCTATGACATTTGACTGGAGCATTTAATCCATTAACATTTACAATAATTGATGATATGTTTGTGTTTATTGCCAATTTGACCTTATCTTTGCAGTTGAATTGGTATTTCCTCTTTGTTCATTTTATCTTCGTTTTATTGTGTGGTCATTTTCCTTTGAATTATCATGAAATTTATTTAGTTTTAGTGATGCCCTGATTAGTTTTTGTCTTGTTGTTTCCCTTTTATATAAATCTTTTAGACCATTATTATAACTGCTTTTATTAAACTGATAGTTTTATTAAACTGATAGTAACAAGATCCCAAACCCATTCTACCGAGAACAAAAATTTTAAAATGAAAGACCAAAAAAATTTATTCTCTATTTTCCTGTGACCTTTTCCCAATGTCAATCATTTGTATGTCTTGTTTTAAAATTTTGTGTTTATTTTATTTGTAATTCATGAATTATCACCTTTCCAGCTGTGAGTTTCAAATTTCTGTAGAATCTTGCAGCTTTTCTTTTTTGAGAAGACCTTTCAATAATTCTTTTAGCATAGGTCTAGTGTTGCTAACTCTTGAAGCTTTTTCTTGTCTGTGAAATCCTATATTTCTATTTCTACCAAAAAGAAAAGCATTGCTCATCAATGTATCCTACAGTATATAATTTTTTTCATTCAGGACTTTGAATATAAATTTTCACTCCCTACTGGGCTGTAGTTTTTGTGTAGAGAAACAGCTGTTAGGCTTATGGCGATTCCCTTGTAACTCACACTTTACTATTCTCTTGCTGTCTTTAGGATCATTTCTTTATCATTGATTCTGGCCATCTTAATTATATGTCTTGGTGTGGGTGTATTTTTTTTCTTCTTGTTTGGAACACTGTGAGCTTCCTGTACTTGAATATCTGATTCCTCCATTAAGTTTTGGAAGTTCTGTCATGATTTCTACAAAAACCTTTGCAATACCCTTTAATCATTCTTCCCCTTCTGGGACTTCTATCATGCCAAGATTCGCATGCTTTGTATTATCCCATAGGTCCCTTATGCTTTTTTCATTTGTTTCTCATTGTTTCTCTTGTAGGTCTTCTGATTGGGTGCTTTCTATTTTCCTGTCTTCTAAGTCACTAATTCATTCCTCTACATTATCTAGTCAGCTTTGCTACACCTTTAAATCATTCCTCATCTCAGTGAACGAGTTTACCTATTCTACTCATCTCTTCTTTATAGCTTCCATTTCATTTTTGACATATTTTGTATCTCTAAACACTATCTCTTTTATTTCCATCAGTATTTAGATCACTCCATTTTTGAAATCTTGATCTATTTGGCTATTGATGTCTATTTCACTGATAGTTCTTTCAGGGGATTTCTCCTGTTCTTTTAATTGGGAACTGTTTCTCTGCTCCTTTGTCTTACTCCTTCCTCTCTGGCACTGTGGTTTTTGGAGTATCAGTTATCTACTGTGGTCCTAAAGGAGTTTAATCTACCTAATGCCTATGTAGCAATACAACTTAGATAAGACAAAAAAGAGAGAGAGAAAAAAAGAATTTTAAAGAAGGGAGAAATAAAGGTTTGAAGACATTGTATAATGAATAATAGAAAACGAAGTTGAAGCAGAGTTTTGAACAACAATAATAATAAAAATATTTTAAAATGTTTCAATGGGATTAAAATGGGGGTATATATAATTCAATAAGAAGTAAAAATTAAGAGGGTAATAGAAAATGGAACATATAAAAACAGATTAATACAAGGGGGTTGTCAGTGTCCTCCTGGAGACTGTGAACTTTTAATGTGAAGTCTTTCTTTATTCATCCTGATTTGGAAGCTCATCTTGTTGTTTCCAGAGGCCCTCCATTGGAGCCCTCATCTGTGCTGCTCCCAGGGCATGTCGGTAATCAGATCGTTCCTACACCCAACACTGGGTCTGATGAAGCTCTCTTTACTCTCAGCTGGCTTCTCAATGCCCTGCCTGATGCTGCAGTCAGAAGTTGCAGACTGACCAGGCAGGATTGGCATCATGCCCTCTCCAGCACCATGGTCAGGGGCTGTTTCCTGCCCAAAATTTGAAGGGCCAACCTCCCCCACAGGTTGCCAATCTCTCTGCTGTTCTGCGCCACTGTGTGCTCTGCCTCATGTTTGCACACCGGAAGTGGGCTCAGGGAAGAGTGAGGTACAGCCCTGTCCCTGGTCTGGGCCAAGATCCAGCTCCTTGATTGTCTTCTCAGACAAGTTCACTGAGGAACCGGACAGAAGGATCCTATATGTCTCAGGCTGTAGACAAGTCTCGGTCTGGCCCTTAAGGCTGCTTAGTCTTTAGGTGTAGATGCAGGTTTTGCCCCCACTGCCACCTGGGTGTAAATCACCAGAGAGATTGGTGGCTGTGTCTGAGCCCCAGCTCTCATCACCTAGAAACTTTGTGGAAATTCAGAGATGGGGAATGCACCCTTCCACCCACAGGGCACATCTGCCCTGTTGTTTTATGGAGGGCCCAGGTTGTTCTGCCCTGTGCACCCACAGCCATGACACAAACCCAACTCCATTCTCCTTGCCACCACAGTGCAACCATCCCCATTGACTACCCAGGTCAGCAGCATGGCACAGCCCCCAACTTCTGGGCTGCATCTTTGGCTGAGTGTCACAGGGATCCCCTGTGACTGTTTAGCTTAGTTCTGTCAGTCAACTTATACTATGTAATTGTTCAAGCCTTGGCGGCTCCCCCACCATCCTGCCGAAATCTCAGTTGGAGAGGGGAGACAAAGTGAATGAGCAACAGTCCTTCTTTGCTGCTCCCTCCCTGTCTGACATGTCCCACTCTGTTTTGCCTTTTCTTCTTTCTTTCTTCCTTTTCTCCTACCAGATTTTTCACATCTTTATCTATTGAAGAGGACAATGTTCTGTCAGACTTCTGCAGGTTCTCTGGTTAGCTGAGTGGGTCTGTGGATGTGAGTCTTGGTGCATTTGTGGGAAAGGGTGAGCTACGAGCATCTCTCTTCTCCACCATTTTTGCCTCCCTCCCAAAATGTCTCAATTTATGGTGGAAGAGATATATAGTCTGGAAATAAATGGAAAAGATATCCCATGGAAATGAAAAGAAAGTGCAGATTTCAATGCTCAACTCACGCAAAATGTTTTAAAATAGTGGCCAAAATGAAACAATTATGAGAGTATATAAAGAAAAACAGATCAATATTAAAATAGGGTATTACACTCATTAAATTTTATATGGACCCAACACCATAGATCCTAAGTATAAAATGAAATTTTAGTAGACATGTAAGAATTAATTCATTATAAAACAATCATTGTAGATGAGTTTGACACCTCACTATTTTGATAGCCAGATCATCCAGAAAGAATATCTGTAAGGAAAAAGAGATTTAATTACATATTAGATCATTTGAACCTAAGTGAGCTATTGGACACTGCATCAGAAAAGCATAACACATAATGTTTTCAAGTGTGCAGAGGATGTTATCTAAGCAATTAACCACACATTATGTCATGAAATGAGCCTCAGGAACTTTAAGAGAATATAGACTACAGCAAGTATTTTTCCATACACAAAAGTAAGAAACTGTGCATGAATTTTAGAATGAAGAATAGAAAAACACAAACATGAGGTCAAATCACATCCTATAAAAAAATAAAATAAAATGTAGTCAGTGATGAAATCAAAGAGGTAATAAAATCATACCTGGAGACAAATTACAATGAAAACACAACTTCATAAAACGTATGGGATGCAACAAAGAGAAATCTAAGAGGGAAGTTGAGAACAAATCAGGACTTCTACAAGGAACAAGAAAAACCTCATAGAAAGGACAAAGCATGCCACACAAAATAACAAGAAATAGGAACAAACAAACCCCAAAGGCAGTAGAAGGAGAAATCTTTAATGATTATGTTGAAAATAAATAAAATAATAATTGAAAAACAAATTAGAAATCATAAAATCGAAAGCTTTAATTTTTATTTTAAAAATACTAACAAACAGGTAAGCATTAAGCCAGGCTTATCAAGAAATACATAGAGTGGACCCGAACAAAAAAAGAAATGAAAGAGTAGAAATAATATCTGATATTACAGAAAAACAAAAATGATTATAAAAGTACTATGAGCTGTTATGTGACAACCAACTGGATGACCTAAAATAAATGGACAAATTTCTAGAAAAATACAGCCGGCCAACACAGAATTAAGAGAAAATTGAGAACATGAAAAGAGCAATCAGTATAAGTTATTTAAATTGTAAAATTTTAAAAACACCCCTTGAACAAATATCTGGATTCTTTCACTAAAACCCCATTCCCCCTAACTATTTTAAAAAATGAAGGAGGAAGGACAATTCCCAAAGTTATTCCATGAGGCCAACATTACCCTTATAACAAAACCAGTCAAAGACACTACCAAAAAAAAATATGAAAATGAAAATCCAATATCCTTGATGAATATAGATTCAAAAATACTTAAAAACTACAACAAATTGATCCAGCAATACATATAAAGGATTATACACGATGATCAGTTGGATTTCTTCCAGAGTCACAAGGATGGTTCAACATACACAAGTCAAGCAGCATGACACATATCTAATAAAGGAAGGACAAAATTCACAAGACCATGTCAATACACAAAGGAAAAGCATTTGACAAAATTCAACATGCATTCATCATCAGAACTCTCATGAATGTGACTACAATGGGAACATTTCTCAACATAGTAAAGGCCATTTATAACAATTTATAATACTCAGGGTAAAGGCTGAAAGCCTTCTGGGTAAATTCGGGAACAAGACAAGGATTCCTACTCTCAAAACTTCTGTTCAATAGTAATAGAAGAAAGGAAAAGGGAAAGAATAAGAAGTAAAAGAAACACAAAATGGAAAGAAAGAGGCAAAATTGGCACCAGTACTGAAGGCATAAAAATCTACACAGAGAGTCCTAAGGGCTCCACACTGACTATTATGAACAATAAATAATTTCATCAAGGGAGCAGGGTACAAGATTAATGTAAAGACGTCTCTTGAATTTGTCCACATTAATCATGAGATACCATAAAATGGATGTTGAAAGCAACAATATTTAAAACACCATTCCTCCGAATATATTGGAATAAATGTAATCATATATGTGAAAGATCTACACACTGAAAATTATAAAACATTGAGAAAGAAATTAAAAATGTTTCAAAGAAATGAAAAGTTGTCTTGTGGTCTTGGATTGAAAGAGTTCATATTGTTAACATCGCCGAACTACACTAAGAAACCTAAGGATTTAGTGCAATTCTTGTAACGAAGCTGTAGTATTTTCCACAGAACCGAAAAATAAATAACTCTAAGTTTTCCATGAAACCATTAAAAATTGCCAAAAAGATCTTGATAAAAGACAACAAATCTGGAGTTATAACCCTCCTGGATACCTTACTCTACTACAAACCTACAGTAATAAAAACACCATTGCATTGGCACAGAGATATAATCAATAAAAAGAGATAGAGAGCCTAGAAATAATTCCACACACCTATGAGCAATGAATCAATGATAAAAGGGGCAAGAGTTCACAATGGAGAAATGACAGTCTCATCAATGGGTGGTTTTGGGAAACCTGGGCATCTACATTTAAAACAGTGAAATGAGAGCATTCCCTGAAATCATATACAAAAATAAACTCCAAGTGTATTAAGGACCTAAATGTAAGACCTGACCACTATAAAACTGATAGAAGGGAATATATGTGATACACTATTGGATAAGAATCATAGGAATATTTTCTTACATCTGTCTCCTAAGGTAAAGGAAATAAAAGCACATATATGCGAGTGGGACCTAAACAAACTTGAAAATTTCTGCACAGCTAAGGACACTATCAATGAAATGAAAACACTGCCTGTGTAATAGGAGAACATATTTGCAAACAATGCAAGTGACCTGGGGTTATTAGATGTAGGTTAATAGAAGTAACATGGATTTAGGTTACACAACTCAAGGTGAAAAACAAAAACCCAATCAAAAACAATAGCAGAGTACCTGAGTTAATATTTTTCCAAAGAAAACATTTAGATGAGTGAAAGGCAAGTGATAAAATTACTCAACATTACTAATTATTATGTAATTGCAAATCAAATCCACAATGAGGTATCACTTCACATTGGTCAAATGTCTATTATCAAAACGTCTACAAATAGTAAGTTTTGGAGACGATGTGGAGGTAAGAAATCTCTTGTATACTCTTGGTAGTAATGTAAATTGGTACAACTTCTAAGGAAAACATTATTCAGATTTGTTTAAAAACTGAAAAGTTAACTACTATATGACCCAGTAATAACTCTCCTAGGAAAAATCTGGGGAAAAACCCTAAACTGAGAAGAACCAATGTTCACAACAGCACTGTTTATAATATGTAAGACAAAGAAGCAATCCAAGAGTCCACAGTAGACTATGCACTTAAGAAGATATGATGTTTCTATTAATATGCAAAGGAAAATTTCTCATCCATGAAAAATTTTAACACATTGCTATATCAGCATCATGAAAGGACTTAGTAAATATTGTGCTTAGTGAAGTAACTTAGGCAAAGACAAAAGTATATAATAAAATTTATATGTGGAATCTAAAGAATAACAAATATCTGTGTATATCTATAGCTATCTATTGAGAGATGACAGATAAATAGATAGAAGTATAGATGCATACATACCTGATAGATAGATAGATAGATAGATAGATAGATAGATAGATAGATAGATGATAGATAAATAGATAAATAGATAGAGAGATAGATATAAAGATACATAGATAGATAGGTAGATTGAGACGTGATGGAGAGTTAAAGAGATTAGATAGACAAGACTTAAGCAGACTCAAAGATATGGGAAAAAATTTATCTTTACAAAAGTGGAAGGGAAAGAGAATTAAATGGTAGGACAATGACAGACACAAAGTAGTATACATTAAGTAGAGAAGCAACAAGGATAATCTGTATAGATTAGGTAATTATACACAAAAGCTTAAAATAATTGTATGTTACAATTATGGTAATAATTCATAATGCAATATAATCTGCAAAGAGGTTGGAATCACTATGCTGTACATCTGAAACTACACAATATTATACATCTACTTTACTTCAATTAAAATTAAAACAAATCATGCATAATTTAGTTCTTTTCGGGCTAATAGCATCTTCATTGAATATTGTTTTATTTTACTCTTTAGTTTTTATGATTACTGTTTCAAATTATTTCTTTTATTCTTGTGAACTTGATTCCAGTTTGAAGTATCTATACTTATTGCCCCTAATTTCCTATTTTTCTCTCTTTAATCCTTATAGTAAAGTATCATTAAAAACATACCCAAAAAACAGTTGCAACTTTCTCGTGGTCTCTCCTTAGCATTTTGGTCAATGTTTTGCATATTTTGCCATTTTATATTTCTAAGAAGACTTCTTTTCTATACCTCTTATATGGTGTCTCGGTTTTGTTTTTTCATCACATTCAGGTTTGTTTGTCTGTTAAAGTCTTTACTTTCAGTTTGCATCTAAGTGATAACTGTGTAAGTATTAATGGGTGAGTGATTTCTTATTTCAGTAGTTTGAAAATACAATTTTATTTACCCTTGGCTTATGTTTTCTGCTCAGAAATCTGCTCATAGCCTAATGGGGGATCCTTTGTAGATTAACATAACTTTTATTGGCTGCCTTTAAAATAATACTCTGTCATTGACTTGCCAATTTGCATATGATGTATTTAAGGAGATCCCTTTGTCTTAAAGTTATTGGTGTTTTGTTGGCTCACAGACTTGTATATCAGTTCCTTACACTGGTTCAGGAAGTTATCGACTATTACTTCTTTAAATACCCATCAGCTGGCTTCTAACTGTCTTCTCCCTCCAGGATTCCACTCTAATATGCACTTCCTGAGCAAGTTTGATGGTTAATGTTGAATTTCCACACTTTTTAATATCTTGTATCTCTGCCCTCTCCTATCATTTCTAGTTCAGTATTGGTGTGTTTACTAATCTCTCCTCCACAAAGACAGTCTACTTAAAATGCTTTCTGTTGCATACTTCATCTCATTTATTAAGTTCTCCTAGTCCTCCAATAATATTTGTTTATTTTATAGTTTCAGTCTCTTTGGTAATGTATTTCTTATCATCATTTATTTTATTCCTGAGCTCACTAAACTGCTTTCTTAGTTTTGTTATTTGTATTGAGTTTCTGTATGACAACTCTTTGGATTCTCTATTAGTTACATGGCAATATACCATGACTTTAAGTTTGTTTGCTGCAGGGTTAACATTGCGTGTGCATGTTTGTGTGTGTGCAGGTGCGTGTGTGTGTGTGTCTGTGTCGGTGTCTGTGTGTGTCTATCTGTGTGTGTGCATGTCCTATAATGTTACTGTGATTGGTCATGATCTTGATAAATTATTGCTCTGATGACACTTCATAACTGAATGGGATTTTGAGTCCTGGTAGCTTGAAATGTTGCACAATTTTTGGTTTTACTTACCTGAGTTACCTCTGATAATATATCAAAATAGCACTTTCCAGTCGCTACTGTCTGGATAAAAGATGTGCTTTCATTGTCACTTCTTAGACTTCTCGGGTAGTTAATGCCACTTTTGTCACTGGGATGTCGAACCCTTCCTTTTATCTGATATCCCTTAAGAATCAGTGTACACATTGAAGAAAGGTGCAAAGACAGGTGGGTATTTGGAATCAGGCAAGTGCCTTTGCCATGTCCAGTGTTGTAAGGTAACTTGTCTCCAGCACTGTGAATGGGGAGTAGGGACAGTCCATGAATGTCTGAGTGTATGAAGAATGGAATTTCTGTCTCCATTGTGGCTCTCTCCTAGTTACCTGTGATCATGAGTACTGGTGCATTTGGAGGCCGAAGCTGTGTGAACCAATGAGACCCTGATTTTACTGGGTTCTCTGAACTTGCGGTCTCAGATATCCTATTCAGTGGGCCTTGGTTGCAGTCACCAACTCTGCTCTTCCCTCAGTTCAGCCTCCACTGTGTGTTTTAGTCCACTGAACTTCACCTGTTCACATGTGTTCTGGTGTATTGTTTTGTGTTGTAGTTATTTTTGTTCAGATGTGAACGTTTTACTGACTCTAGATGTAAGGGGAGAGACAAAAATAGTTTAAACATGTCACTTTTAGAAGTATATACTTTTTCAATTAAAAGCTTAAATTCTACTAAGGACTTTTTAAGAACACTAAATAAAGTGAACAAATCACCTCCCTAAATATCATAGTACTACAAAATATTTTGAATTTCCTGGGTTCTTTTATCCAATGTTTATCCCACCTACATGTACTTTTTACTAAAATATATTCCTGTAATCTCTTTAAAATCAATTAAATTATTAAAATACTTCTCTGTACTGTAAATATAGCCCTTTTGGTTCTCTAATTTATTACTAGTAGCTTGCACATTTCTGTCTTCTTCATCCTTCTTCCCTTATCCCGCAGGAAAACACTGCCTGGAACAGTACACATATATATGTGATTCTTTTTCTGGTTTTTTATTATTATTACTCGTATATCTTTATTTTCCTCATTTAAGTGACAACGTAGTGTGTTTTTTTCTGTATGACTTATTTTCCTATGTGCAACACACTCTGGGTCTAGTCACATTGTTCCAAATAGCAGAATTTTTTTAATATACAATGACTAAGTATTTATTATGTTACATATATCTCACATCTATTTCAGCCAATCATCTGTTGATGAGCAGTTGAGTTGTGCTTCTTCCCTTGGCTACTATAAATGATGATGTTAAGAACATTGGGGGTAATATATACTTTAAATTAATCTTTTGGTTTTTTTTTTAGATTTATACCGAAAACTGGAATTGCTGCAACATATTATGCTTCTATTTCCAGTTTTCTGAGCACTGTCCATACTTTTATAATAGTGGATGCATCAATTTATATTTCCACCAACAGTGTACCTGGTTTCCCTCTTCTCAACATTCTTATTAATGTTTCTCATTTGTAGAATTTTAGTTAATAACCATTTTGGTTGCTGTAAGATTATATTTCATTCTGGTTTTGATTTATATTTTCCTAATGAATAGCAACATTATGTTTCTTTTTATGTGCATGAAAATCTTCCACATGTCTGTTTTTGAAAAGTTTCCATGAAGATTCTTCAACTGTTTTAAAGTTGGGGTTTTCATATTTTAAATATTGAGTCTATTTTCCTTATATATATTATTGATATTTGCATCTTGTTGGTCCCATTGTCTGAAATTCTTCCTTCTGTTCTGTCTGTTATCATAAGTGTTGTTGAAGGTTCCCTTTGCTCTGCAAAAGGTTTTCAACTTCACACTTATAGAAGAAAAAGAATCCCTATATCGCACAGTACATCTATTTTTTCCTCAGTTAACTAAAATCTGTAATTGTTTGTTTTCCTTTTTTTTAAATTTGGAGACATATCAAAAATAAGCATTGCTATAATTTATCTCAAAGTCAGTTCTGCTAAAGTTCTTGGTCAGATATTTTATAGTTTCAGTCTTTTCATTTAGGATATTAATCCATTTCTATCTCATTTTTTATACTATGGAAAGAAGTGCTCTTACAACTTCATTTTACATGTACTGTCCTGTTTTCTCAGAACTATTTGTTGAAGAGACTGCCTTTTTTCCATTGTATACTCTTGCCTCCTTCTTTGTAGACTAATTGACCATATGTGTGTGGGTTTATTTTTGGACTGTTTAATTTGTTCCATTGAACTATGTGTTCCTTTAAGTGCCATGTTTTGATGTATTGATTACTGTAGCTTTGCAGCATGTTCTAAACTCAGGGAGGGTAATACCCACAGCTATGTTCATATTCCAATATAATTTTAGAAACTTTGGTTCTTTCAGATGTATGTATAAAATTATTATTTTTCCTTGTTTTGAGAAGAAACTTATGGATTCTGTGAAAATAGAAATTTACTAAAAGAAAAAACCTGAGAAAAATACTAAAATGTGGAGGATAAATCATACAATATTAACAACAAATGGATTGCTGTATAAATTAAAGAAAAATATATAAAGAATAATGATAACAAAAACAAAATCCATGGGGTATAACAAAAGCAGTATTAATAGGGATGCTTATAGCAAAATAATCCCGCTTATAGCATAATAATCCCACTTATACAAATAAGAAACATCTCTCTCTTATAACATATTCTTACAACCAAAAGATGTAGAAAAATAATAAAATAAACTTGTTAGTAGAAGGAAAGACAGCTGAAGGGACAGAACATAATTAAATAATATAAGGATTAAAATAGAAAACATTTAATCAAACTAAATAATGGCTTTTGAAAGATAAATAAAGTTGATAAATTTTAACCAGACACATGAGCAAAAAAGAGTTACAGATTAATAAGCTCAGAAATAAATGAGAATTTACAGCTTATATCAAAGTAATACAAAGCATCATATGATGATACAACAAATTTTATGTCAATAAAATGGAAACCCTAGAAGAAATGGACAACTTCTTAGAAAGACTTAATCTCCGAAATGGAATCAGAAAGAAAATATGAAGAGATTATCACTAATGAAATTCAATATATATTTATAAAAATTTCCCAAGAAACAAAATTCCAGGCCTAGACAGCTTCACAGGTGATTTCAGCCAAACATTTATAGAAGATCTATCACCTATACTTCTCAGAGAATTCCAAAATTTTCGAGAGGAAGGGAGGGTTTCTACCCCACATTTCTGTATCACATAACTGCTAAAACTGGAACAAATACCTCAAAAAATTACAGGATAACTACTACTGATAAACATAGATGCAAAAATCACCACTAAATTGTAAGCAAATCCAACAATACATTAAGAGGTTTATACAATATGATTAAGTCCATTTTATTCCAGGGATGCAAAAGTGATTCAATACCCACAAATTTATCAGTATGATACACCACACAAACTTCCTGAAGAATAAAAACTATATGATCAACTCAATAGTGTCATAAAATGTTTTGACAATTTCAATATCTATTTATGAATATATTTCTTCACAAAGTGGGCATGAGGAAACATAATTCATCACAGTTAAGGCCATATATGACAAGAACTCAGCTAACATGACACTCAATGATTAAAAGCTGAAAGCATCACCAATAAGAGCAGGAAGTATTCAAGAATGCTCACTCTTACCACTTTTATTCAGTATAGTATGGAAATTCAAGCCATAGCTATCCAAAAATAAAGTAAATAAAATATAGCTAGTTAAGAAAAGGAGTAAAAGTATCTGTTTGCAGATGACATACTTTAAACAGAAATCCTAAAAATGATGCCACCAAACTACTAGGGCTTATCAATGCATTTGGTAAAATTTCCGAATTTAAAATTAACATACATAAATCTTGCATTTCTACACACTAACAAGAAGCTCACTGATACAGAAAGTGAGGAACTGTCTCATTTACAGTTGCATTACAAAAAAAAAAATCAAGAAATCTATCCAACGAAGGAGGTAACAGACCTGTACTCAGAAAACTATGAAATATTTATAACAGAGTTTGAAGATAATGCAAACAGATGAAAGGATATACTGTGCTTGTAGATGAAGAAAAATATATTGTTTAAATGACAGCATTAGCCAACAAAATACACAAATTAAATTCAGTGTCTATCAAAATACCAAGTGCATTTTCAGACCCTTACAAAAAATAATTCTAAAATTTACATGTAAACACAAAAGAGATGAAATCACTAAAAAAAAAAGAAAGGAAAGAAAACAAACAAGCTAATAACATAAACAACATTAACAAACAACAAAGAAAATGTATCACTGTCCCTGATTTTAAACTATAATACAAAGCTACAGTATTAAAAAGAATATGGTAGTGGCACAGAACAAACAGAATATAGGAACACAACAGAATGCCTGAAAATTAAATCAGACAGCTTTGGTCATTAAGCCCATTACAAAAAATGAATATACAGTGGGGGAAATGTAACCACCTGGCACATGAAACCGATCAACATCACCAACCATCAGAAAAATGCAAGTCCAAAACCAAATTAGATTTTATGCCACTCCTGTCAGAATGACTATTATCAAATAGATAACAAACATAACTGTTGGTTAGGATATAAGAAAAACAACCCTGATGCACTGCTGGAGTGAATGTAAATATGTGATGTCACTGTGGAAAACAACATGGAGCTTTATTTAAAAATTAAAATTGAAACATAATCCAACATATACATATCAGGATACTTATTCGAAGAATGTAAAAACACTAATTAGAAAAGATAAATTCAACCATATATTCACTGCAGCATTATCCACAATAGACAGGATATAGAAGCAAATTAATTGCTCATCAATAAATGATGGATAAAGAAGATGTGTGTTTATAGTATATATATCTACCCATCTTAAGTACAGATTTATCAATATATATACACACAATTTAAATATATATATGCACTATATTTATAAATATATATGTATATATATATGCACACATACACATAAAAATACAATGTGTTATTACTAAGCTCTAAAAAGAATAACTTCTTGCCATTTGCAGCAAATGAGTTGAACAAGAGGGTAATATGCTAAGTGAAATATGTCAGATAGTGAATGACAAATGCTGAATGATTTTACTCATATTTGGAATTTTAAACAAATGAACATAACAACACAGAAAATGAGTTATACATATAGAATGAAACTGGTTGTTCACAAGAAGGAGGGAAATGGGGTGAGGAAAAGAAAAATTTGAGGAAATTAAGAGAGAAAATTTTTCAGTTGCAAATTAAATGAGTCAGGGTCAAGAAATGTACTGTATGGGGAATAGCCAATAACTATTATATATCTTTAAAAAGCAACATACCATAACTAGAAATATTCTGGTGATCACTTTGAAATGTATTAAAAACAGCAAACGGTATGTTGCATAAGCGAAACTAACACAGCATAATAGATTAATGTACACTTCAAAACAAACAAACATACATATAGAAAATAATTAGATTTGAAGTTAACAGAGGCAGGGTTTGGAAAAGGAGAATTTGATTAATGCACTCAAAAGCTACAAAACTCCAGCTGTAGCATAATCATGTCTTAGAGATTACACGTAGTAACATGAAAAATAAAATTAATACTCCTTTATGCTGAATATCAATGTTGTTAAAAGAGTAGACCATAATGTTTCTCATCACAACCAAAAGACAAATTGTATTTCTTTACAATTTTATCTAAATCAGAAAATGAATTCTCCCTAAATTTGCTATGATATTAATTTCTTGATACTTGAAAATAAAATCACTATCCTGTGAACCTAAACTTACACAATGTTTTATGCCAGTTATATCTCAATAAAAGCAGAAGAAAAAATGGAAAGTCAATGGTCACTTTTTTCCATGTCATTTAACATGATTGTTTTTGCAGCAAGTAAACTTGAGTCATGATATACTTATCCTAGGTAAAGATACTAATAAATAAGTGATTCTAATAAATTATACATAAAGATACTAATAAAATTAGTTTTACCATGCCTTAAACATTCTTCATGTTAACAGCCCACTGCTTCTGTAAGCAACAAAATTTCACTCTGTGTATTCATCTGAGATTAGGGAATGGATACAAATTTTAACCCTGACTGTTTTTGCTGTGAGATATAAAGTTCACTATCGCAGACCAAAAGTCTCATCTCCACGAGAGCATCTGTAAGAAATGAACATGCTAAGTTACTAAAAATTTTAGAATGGTAAAATCTCAGAACTCTTACAATTTTAACTGTTTTGCAATGGGAATGCAATACTGACAAAGACTTGATTTTCGATAACAATGTGCTGTTTTCTCATGGTTGCATTATGGAATGTGAGGATAATCCCTCAGATCCACAACATTCTCGCTCAAGTTCTGGGCAAAGAATTGTAAAGGTTCTGCATTTTTAGGACTGAGGACTGCTTTCAAAATGATGACTATCTCACTGTATTCCAGATAGTCCAAGGAAAGAAAGTTTATTGCAATTTGTAGCTTAAAGGGAATAAATCAGCAGTTCAGTCTCTATAATTTAGTCAAGAGGTGTTCAAAGACAAAATAAGATATGTCAACAATGAGAATTAGAAAAAAAAAGAAATTAGACATAAGCTTAAATTAAAAAGGAGACACAGCCCTTTGCTGGGCTCTGGGAACTGGAGAATGTTTATGCCTCAGTCCAATTCAAGGGTTCAGTGGCTTGGCCCTAGCATTAGCTAGGGATTCAATGAACAGGTAACAATTAGAATAATGGGAGAAATATAATCTACCTCTCCCTGATCAAAAGAAAATCTGGTGGCTCAATGAAACTCTTAATTCACAGAAATTCTGACAGATGCAGTGGAATAATTCACTGATGCCTCAACTAAGACAAGCTTAGTTACTGTTTAAGAAACCATCTTCACACACACACACAATGGTAGACTGATTTGTAGTATTTAGTGGGAAGAATTCAGTGGGCAGAGCTCAGAAAATAGTTTTCAAACACCAGCCAAATTTTGAACTTTTGCCCATAATCTAGGTTTTCCCAGGTAGAAAACTACAGATGGACAAACAATAATCTTCTTTAGGATTTCTAATTTTGAAAGTAAAGGGTAATTTTGACTTATAAGTATAGAATCTTGTTATGATGATCACAGTAAGACCCACTGTGTGATGAAAGAGCTGGAAACTAGCTGCTGAACCAGCCCATCTGAACCCAAGACTGAAAATGCAAGCAACAAAATTGTCACCATCATAGTTGAGCTGATAAAATTACAAGCTTGATGTTTCTGTTTTAGGAACAACCACTGATGTCCATACACAGATTGCCTGCTGCAAGTGGGCTCTTTTCATCTCTTGGTAAAGTTCATATTGGTGAGATGTTGCTAGAGTTCACCCTGGCCCATTTGCCCATACTGCAGATTATCAAAGTCTTTCTTCACAACTGGTGACACATTTTCAGGACTCATTGTTGCCATTCCAGTCTTACCAGTTGACACTGGCTGCATGATTTTGAGCAGAAGTCTTAGGCTACCTGACCTTGCCTACAATTTTCCAGCATTTCAGTGCATTTCACATTCTGAAAATGCTTCACCTTCATTTTAAATTAATGGGAAATTGTCAGAGTCTTTCATGAATATTTTATATTTCCTAATATCTGCAGAAATTTGGTATTCTTGCAGTTGGACAAATTTTTAATTCCAACCACCCTCACCTCTATTTAGTCCACACATTTTAGATTGCAATTTGGTTACTGAATACGACCACACCAACCAAGGTACTAGTAACTCTTAGATACTTCCTGTGTGAAGGTTAGAAAGGGCACAACTTATGTGGGGTGTATAATCCTACATTAAATGTTTGCAATGACATTTCCTCTTCTGGATAAAGCTCTGATTCTAAGTAGTAAATTAATCATAAATCTGTATACTTTGGTATGGGGAAGAAAATCAATTTTGGGGTTAGTGTGTGATGAAGAGACAGGAAAAATTCCAGCAAATGTGAATGGAATGCTTTATGCCTCTGGAGGCATGAATGAAGGAGAAAATAAAACTTTGTCTCCTGTAGCTACCTCCATTATGGTCTTGGGTGTTTAGACCTTGGGCTATGAAAAGAGCAAGTTTGTGGTGAAGAGTAAAGAACATAACGAAATAGTTTGAAAACCATGAGAGTTTTGTTGTTTCAGGAAAGTATATTTTGCTTTAAGTGAACATGTACTTTTCATTCACTAAGTACTAAAATGCATCCTGTGTCATGTGCTGTGTTTACTGTGCTGGTAACCAAATTAGACAAGAAAAGGGGATTAGACTGAAAACTTCTGGAGGAGGTGATTTCTGTGCTGAGACTGGGAAAATCTAATTAGGTAAAAGGAGGACATCCTATGTCCAAGGATCAGCTGGAGCAAAAGTGTGTTTGGAGCTAACATAGTTGAGAAACATTTGCCTGGATCTATCTCCGAATACAGTGAAACATAAAGATATGCCAAGGTAGTCAGATGCCAGATGTATAAAAAAAACTAAACTATGTTGAGTTTGTGGGCTTAGAGTTGGAAAGGCATTAAGCGCCACCCTGAGGACGTAAGCTTGTCTTTGGCTGGAACATAAAAGCAACATAAATTATTGACTAGAAAATATAGCGTAGACTCTTAAGGACAGGAAAAGAAAGCCCCAATTGAAATGCTTTTATAACAGCACAAAGAAGGCAATAGATAAAGTTACTTCTTAAATTCTACCACATGCTGAGTGTGCCATCTGAGACTAAATCATGTGACCTTTATGATTCCAGGGATGACATAATAGAGACCATGATCACTGGGCCGGTTCCTGCCTTTATCTTCTGTTCCAAACTATCCTAAATTAACACTTTTAAAACTTTCCAGGATGAACCAGAAACCAATTAGTACTTTTCCCTCTCTCCATGTTTTAGTCCTTTTCCAAATTCTTCCATTTTCTCTTCTTCCTTCCAAGAAATTATTTAAATTTACACCCATATTTTTCCATCAAATGAGCATATCAATCCAATATCTCTTTTTTCTTTAAATGGTAACTTAGCCTCCCATTTAACTCTTTAGTCTATTTTAAAATAATATAAGGAAAATACAGGTACACAACTATGTTTAATGTTCAAATAAGAAAATTGCAGATAGTTGTCGACATTTGCCAACATCAATATTAAACTTTGTTATCCTGCATAATCTGGTAGTCCTCTGGTAAATCAGTTGTAATTAGAATGACGTTCATAAACTGAAGATGGCTGATAAGTTGGCCTTTAAAGTGAGGCAGCTGATGTATCAGCTATCACTTGCACTGGAAACCGTGGGTTGCTCCCTGGTTGAAGTTTAGAAAAACGACCTTCATTGGCAGATATGTTGTGATATCTATTTGGAAAAGTAGAAGGATTCACCTTCAGTCCAAATTAATTGCTCTGTATAGGAGACAAGATGCTGTACTGAGAAATAGAAGTTGTAGTTGTAATGGACTTCACAACACAGCCATTTGCTTCAGTGTAGCTGCTTTGAGAGTGCCTGTGGACAGTGGTCAACTGATTTAAAAGAGCACGTTGATCAACTGCAATTTTTTCAGTTGGTCTAACTGACATTGATGATGGAGGAGAAAAATCACCTCTGATCAGGGTAGTTGTATCACAAATTATGTGGCTAGTGAGGGCTTTCTTATCAGAGGCATGTTTAAATATGCAGAAAATAAAAATTCACTTTCTCCACTAGTGTTAGCCACAAAACCAGAATTATGATTATGCACATTACCCCCTGCTTTAAACTGCTTTTTTTGAAATCTTCAGCCAATGAAGATACCAGAGAGGCATTTTTAATCCCAACTCTTCTTTTTATTCTCACTAAACCTGGATACAGCCTCATTTAAGATTTGGATTATGGCCGAACTGCAGCTACAACTAAAGGAGAAAGATTTTAGTAATAATTTAAACCAAAATACATGACTAAAATAAGCCTAACCTATAAAACCTCAGATTTCATGTTTATTACATAAAGATAATATCATCAAAATATGAACATTGCTGACTATATTTTGAAATTCATTATTTGGAATATACACATTTAAATAACATAGTCATCAAATTTAAGAAGTTAGCATTTGCTGTAACGGTGAAGGCCACTTTATAAAAGCAGATTTAATACCTTTATTTAGATTTCTGGTAAGATTCATAGTCGCTAGGAACGTTTATCATAATCTTGAATACTTCACGCACTGTCCTCATTTTTAGAAAAAATAAAGAATTTTAGCCTTTGTAGTTTTATAGAATTTTCAAAATATAGCTTTACATTTATATTACCATAGGTTGTTGTAAAAATAAAGTTTTATATATACGTTACCAAGTCGTAACTACATTTAATGTATACCTTGCTTCAAACAGAGACTCCATTTTCTTCTGCCAGAAAGTCAGCAGGACAAACAGATCTTTGAAAATTCTGCTGCACTTTACTAAACCCATAAAGGTTAAGCTGTCTAACTAAACTTTTCATACTTACAGTTTCAATAATCTGAAAGGGGCCTTTCTTTCCAAAACTTCCTTCTTAAAGACATCTTCATCAATCACTATGGAAGTTCATTATCACCCCACCATATGGATTTAAATTGGTCACTCCCAGCCATTTTCCAGAGTTTTCTTGGAAATGTCAGAGAACGAAAATCATTATCTTCATTTGGTTCAGAGACATAATGTGTGTAACAAGGACTTTTAAACAATCATTCTTCAGACAAAGTCTGAAAAGCATTTTCTTTAATCATAGACCTCAAGTCCAACTCCCCAGAGAATGTTTGATCACACAATAGAGATCTACAGGAGATTCCTGAAAAAGATGATCTAACTTTACGAGACACATCTTGAATTTCTGAAGAAACATGTGCCATCTCAAATAACTTTATCTACAGCTACTTTTCTAATCTGCATGATTTTGAGCACTGCAGCTTCAAATGCTGCTTTGGCAGGTCTGCACAGATAAAGTGCTAGGACATCACAATTGTTCTCAAATTGAGCAAATATCACATCACTAAATGACTGGTCTCCTAGCAACTCAAGGGTAATATTCAGGCATTGTTTACTTCTCATTCATCGAGTTAAAATGAAACATAAAGGATGCTTATTTTTATAGTGTGATTTGCAAATATTATCCCCACAAAATCTGTTTAAATATTTTAATTCTGAGGTCTATGAAATAATACAAGTCTCCATACTTTTGTACACAAATTTATACCAGATTTTTGAACAGAGTATGAATAATGCACAAAATATATAAAATAATTTTAAAGTTATGGAATTTAAAGTGAAATTTGGCTAAAACCTGTACAGAAAATGTATACCTATTTCATTATAATTTGTAATTAAAGTGAAACATAATTTGATTTGGAAATTGAAGAAGTTATTTATCTGTTTACTATACAATAAATAGCTCTACATTCAAAACATGTGCAGAATATTTATCAGTTTATTTGATATGTTTATAAATAAATGGTAAATATTTATGAAATAAAACTTGATTAAAATAGTGAATCAAATTTAAGAAATCCCCAAGGGGGTAATATTTGTTTTAAATTGTGCTAAAATTAAAACAAATGTAACTTAGTATTCTACTTTAAAATTACAAAAGAGAATATATTATAGTATACTTATAAATGTTTACTTTTACCATTCTTTCACTCAGAGGTTTTTCTGCCCGTAGAAGGAATAAATTTTCTTGTCATCTTTATAATCCATACTCTTGGGGCTTCTGTTATGTTTTCATAAATGATGTTGATAAATACACTTATACACAAGATCCTGGGGTTTAAAACAGTGCCTCCATTAAGGGGCAAACAATCAATCAAAAACAAAGAAATAAAAACATATGTGGGTCGGGGTGGAAAAGACCAGGTAATGCATTTTAGGAAGCAATATGTTTCTCAGTCCTGAAACAATTGGCATTGTTAGTATAATGCAGCATTTTAAGGCAAGTGTTTTGTACAATAATTGTTAATAATACCTATGTTTTGTATCACTAAACTGTAGTAAATCCAGTACAACCAAAAGTTGTATTCTTCATTTAGACATATATTCCGTTAAACATAAGCCAAATTCAAAATGAGAGATATAATTTTTAAATAAATAAATGTTCACTCAAGCTACAATGTTATTTTTTCCTTCAGTATGTGTATATTCCATTCTAAGTAAATATTATCAAGCTGAATTCATGGTATATTAAAAGTATTATAAAGTATAGTTAAGTTGGGTTTAGTCCTGATTCATAAATTTTATTTAACATACACAAATAAATAAATGTGATACCATCCCTTAAATAACAAAGAATTTAAAAGGAACGATCTCAAAATATGTAGGAAAATTATTCGCAGATCTCATCTTAACTTTTTTATAAAAAAATTCTTAACAAATTCACCCTAGATAGAATATGACTTAACATAATAAAAGCCGTATATGAAAAACCCATGACTAACATCAAGTTCAATGTTAACATACAGGAAGGTTTTCCTTTAGTCCGGTAATAAGAAAAAGTAACTCACACTCACAAGTCCTAAATTACACTACTAGAAGTTTTAGCCATAACAACTAGTCAAGAAAAAATATAAAAGGCATTCAACTCGTAAGCAAGTAGTACAATTTTTACAGATGACATATTTATACATAGATAGAAAACTCCATACACTCCTCCAGTGACTGTTAGAAATAATGAACAAACTTAGTAAACTTGCAGAATACAAAATCAATATACAAATCTCCATTGCATTTTTATATAATAACAACACATTATCAGAAAGGGAAATTAGGAAAACAACTGTGTGTAAATTTATACCAAAAAGAATAAAATAGGAATACATTTGATCAGTGAATGAACGATCTAAACATAGATCTATAAATTACAGGTGCAAGAAATATAAGTAAACATAATAAATAAAAGATATTCCATGCTTACTGATTGTATACAATGTGAGGAAATACTATAATCTATCTTTCACTTGTTCAATCTCCCCAGCACTTCTTATTGAGGAGAATCTATTTTCTTAATTTCATACTCTTGCTTCCGTTTTTAAGGGTTAATTGATCATAGGTGTGAGGAATTATATCTGGTTTCTCTATTCTCTTCTATTGATTGCTGTCAGTTTTTGAGCCAGTAACATGTTGTTTAAATTACTAAAGATTTGTAGGACTGTTTAACATCAGAGAACTTTACACTATTATATTTGATACTCTTTTTCAAGATTATTTTGGCAACCCAAGATCTATGTGGTTACATATAAATTTTGAAATAATTTCTTCTATTTAATGGAAAATTCCCATGGGTATTTTGACATGAATCACACTAAATGTAGATTCCTTTGGGTAGTATGGTTGTTTCAAACACATTGTTTCACATCATTAATATAAGAGATCTTTTCATTTCTTTTGATCAATTTTAATTTCCTTCATCAATGTTTTCTAGTTTTTAATATATAGGTTTTCTCCTTATTTGTTAACTTCATTTGTAGGTATTCTTTAATAATATATAATTATATATACATTATATTTTTAAACACATTTCCCACACAAATACAACAGTCAGAAGGCAGTTGCAAGACATATTCAATGTCCAGAATGAAAGAAAGCTGTTATCTAAGATAATATATCAAGCAAGCTATTCTTTAGAATAGAAGGAGAGGTAAATAATCTCCACACAAGCAAATACTAAAATAATTTAGCAACGGAAAAAGAAATAATGAAACATCTACTCAAAAATAAAGAAGCAGGATGCAATGGAAAGGAGAAATTCATAATTAGAAAGGCAATAGCTGCAATGATTACAACAGAATAAACATGATCTTGTAAAACAGGACATCAAAACGTTTAAGTGTCAGAAAGTGAAACAGGACAATACGGAGTATTTTCTTCTTGTTTCTGTTCTTTGAATGATGCATTTGATTTTGTATTCCTTTCAGTTAATATAAACAGATATTGTAATGGGTCAATATACATACAAAACAGGGTAACCATAAGTCAAAATCATACAATGAAATCACAAAGCCAGAAGAAAACCAAGATAATAAAAGAAAACTTATAGAGCCACAAAAAGAAAAAGAAATGAACAAAAAGGAAATACCAAATCAACTGGAAAATGAAGTTCAAAGTGGAAAAAAACACCAGTCGATCAGTAATTATCAGAAATGTTAATCTACTTAGTGCTTCAATCAAAAGATATATATTGTCATGTGGGATAATATACCAAGACCCTACATTATGAAGCATACAAGAGACCCACTTTAGAAAGAGGAACACACATCAATTCAATTTCAGAAGACGGAAAAATATATTCCATGCAAATGGACATGACAAGAAAGCAGGATTATCAGTACTGACTTCACACAAAATAGAATTTACAACAAAGGCCTTAGAGAAAGATAAACAAGGACATGATATAATGATTACAGGAGCAATAAAAAATGAGGGTATTATACACATTAATATATATTAACTCAATATAGGAGCACCTAAATACATAAATCAAATACTAACAGATAAAAATGGAGAAATCGATGGGAACACAATCACGTAGGAGAATATAACTCCCCATTACCATCACTAGTCTGGTCTTTCAGACAGAAAAGTAATAAGGGAACAAAGATACTAAAAGATACGATAAAATATTTGGATTTGGTTGATATTTTCAAAACACTACTTCTCCCCAAAACAGAATATACATTCTTTTCCAGTGAACATGGAACATTTTCAAGGAAAGTTTACATACTGAGGCACAGAAGAAGCCTCACCAAATTTAAGAAGATAAAAATTATTTTAAGCATCTTTTCTGAGTATAATACAATGAAACTAGAAATCAATCACAGAAAAACAGGGAGAAAAAACGACAGCATGTAAATTAAAAAATATGGTACTTAAACAAGGGGTGGAGGTGATGAATTAAAAGAAGAAATAAAAAATATCTTGAGAAATATGACACAACACTACACAAAGTCTATGGAATACTGTTAAAGCAGGCTTAAGAGGGAAGTTCATAGTGACAACGTCCGCCTCAAATTAGAAGAGCAATTTCAAATAAATAATCTAACGTTCCTGTAAACTAATCCTGAAGAGAATAGCAAACAAAACCAAAAGGCAGCAGAAAGTGGGAAAATAAAGATCTAGGGAGAAAGTATTGAAATAAAGATTAACAAATAGAAAAAAATCAATCAAACTGTTTTTTGAAATAGTCAACAAAATTGACAAAACTCAGGACAGGCTCATCAACAAGAAAAGAGAGAGAACACAAATAACACACATAATGAAAATGGGGAAACTACAAAGAGTACAACAAATTTGCAAAATACTATTAGGGAATACCATGAGCAACTGCACGGAAACAAACTGGATAATCTAGAAGAAATGGAGAAGTTTCTGGAAACATTCAGCCCACCATTATTGCAACAAGAAGAAATTGACCATTTGAACAGAAAGATAACCAGAAATGGAACAGAATTATCAATAAAATAAAAAATCACTGCAAACAAATATTCAGACCCAAATACCTTCACTGGGGAATTTGACAAAACTTACAAAGAAAAATCCATACCACTGCTCCTCAAACACTTCCAACAGATTGATATAGAGAGAGTACTCCCAAATTCACAACATAAGGCCATCATCATCCTGATAATAAAGCCAAAGACACTACCTAAAAAGAAAACTATAGGGGAATATCATTGATAAACATAGATTTAAAAGTCCTTAAGTAATTATTAACAAACAGAATCCAACAGCATGTAAAAAATGATCATACACCATTATCGTTAGGTTCATTCCAGGAACACAGTGGTGGTGTAACATATGCAAATCAATCAATCAATTGTGATACAACATATCAACAAAAGAGAGGACAAAAAACCACATGATAATCTCAGTAGATGCAAAAATAACATTTGATAACGTTTAACACCTATCTGAAAAAAGTTCTTATCACAGTGGTTACTGAGGGACCATATCTCAACATAATAATAGCTATTTATGACAAATATATAGCCAGCAAAATACTCAATGGTGAAAAACTGAAACCCTTCTCACAGAAACCTGAGACAAGACAAGGTTGCTCATTCTCACAATTTCAATTCAATATAGACTTGGAAGTCCTAGCCACAACGATCAGGCAAGAAAATTTGATTTCCTATCAAATTATGCAAAACTTTTCTTTTTACGGCTGATAAAAATGATCCTAAGGTTTACATAGAGACATTAAAAAACCATAGTTTCCAAAGCAAAATTGAAGTAAAAGAAAGAGGCAGTACGAATAACCCATCAGGTCTCCATACACTATTGCAGAGCTCCAATAATGAAAATGACATGATATTGATACAGAAACAGGCATATGGACCAATGGAACAGAATAGAGAGCCTAGGACTAAATCTACAGGCTTTGTTAAATTAATCTTTGATGAGTAGCCAGGAATATGACAGAGAAAAGACCATCTCTTCACCAACTGGTGGGAAAACTGGATAGCAGCATACAGAGAAATGGAGTTAGAACAATCCTTCAATCCATACACAAGAATAAAATCAAAATGGCTTGAATACTTAAATGTAAGGCAAGACACAGTAAATCTCCTAGAAGAAAACATACTCAAAACACTCTGAGATAAATCTCAGCAATGATCTCCTACAATAGACTACCCAGGGAATGGATATAAGAGCAAAATTAATAAATGGGACCCAATAAGACTTATAAGCTTTTGCACAGCATAGGGAACCATAAACAAAGGAAAATGACAACCTACAGGATGAAAGAAAATATTTAGAAGTGATGCAACTGACAAAGTCTTAATTTTCAAAATATAAAGACTTCATACAACCTAATAATAATAAAAATAAACAAGAAACCTAATTTGAAATCATACAGAAGCCCTAAACAAGCAATTCTCCAATAGAGACATTCAAATGCCACACAGATATATGAAAAAAAAATTGCTCACTATCATTATCAGAGAAGGGCAATTGAAAACTATAATGAAGTATCACTTCATAGTAGTCACAATGGTCATCATTCAAAAGTCCAGAAACAATAAATGCTGGGGAAGCTGTGGAGAAAGGGAACCTTCCTACACTGTTGTTAGGAATGTAGATTGGTGCAGTCATTGTGGAAAACAGGATGGGGATTCCTCTAATGGATAAAAATACACTTAACATATGATCCAGCAATCCCACTTCTGGGTATATATCAAAGGGAATCCTATTTCAAAAAGACCCCTGCAACCCAATGTCCTTAAAAGTGCTGTATACAACAGCCACGACTTGGAAGCAACCTAATTTTCCAACAACTGATAACAATATACAGAAGTTATGCCATATTTACACAATGGAATAATATTCTGCAATAAAAAATGATAAAACAGTGACATTTGCAGCAAAATGTATGTCCCCAAAAACAGTCATTCTAATTGAAGAAAGCCAGAAGCAGAAAGAAAAATAATACATGACATTACATATGAAGAAGCTTAAAAAAATTTTGGATGAGAACACAATGATTTCATCTATGAAACTAAAACAAACTCGCAGATCTACTAAACAATTTTATGATTACTGCTGTAAGGGGCTGCGAGAGGACATATTTGGGAGCTGTAGATTTATAAATGTTATCAACTATATATAAAAATAGATGTTTTCAAAATTTCTTTTGTATGACACAGGGCAGTATGTCAAATATTGTGAAGTAACGTTTTATAGGCAGAGAATTATATGCATGTACGGGGACAATATGCTATACACCACAGACTGACACATTGTAAATGGCATATTTCAATGATAAATAAATGAATATATATGTAAATAAATAAGTAAATAAATAAAAAAATAATATTTAATAATACAACTAATACAAAGATTCACACTACTAAACTTTACACATCAAGAATCTAGGAGAAAACAGAAAGAATAAAGAAGAAAATTGAATCAATGAGAGTAAGGCAAATAACAAGAGAATCAATTGAAAAGATAAAAAAAAATGCGAAAGTCTGTTTCTTTTAAACATAAAGTGGACTAAAGTTTAGGTTTTCTAAGAAAATAAAAACTCAAAATTAGAAATAATAGAGAAGATATTACCACTAATGCTGTAGAGATGCAGAGCATCATAAGAAATTACAACTAGCCAATGATTTGAATGACCTAGAATAAAAGAAAAATTCCCAGAAACATATGTCTTCCAATACTGAATCAAGAAGAAATCAGAAAGTTAAGTACAGCAAAAGTGTGCATGAGTAAATCAGTAATCCAAACTTCCCAAACCAGAAAATAATTTACAAGATGGCTTTACTGGTGAATTCTCTCATACATTTGAAGACAAGTTTTCACCAATTCTTCCAAAAATCTTCCAAGAATTTGAAGGGGGTGAAAGAATCCAAACTTGTTTTATGATGCCTGCTTTATTTGCATAACAATGCTAGAAAGGATATTAGATGCAAAATATGGAATATTATCCCTGATGAATATATGTGCCAAAATTCTTAACAAAGCAAAAGGAAAATGAATTCAACAACACATTTAACATATCATACACATACATGAGTAAAGGGATTTATCCCTTGGTTTAAGGATACTTCAAATTATTCAGATCAAAAAAGGTGACATGCCACACTAATATAATGAGAAATAAAACTCACATAATCATCTCAATAGGTGCATAAAGAGCATTGTATATAATGCAACATCCTTTTAAGATACTCCCAACAAATTAAATTAACCCTGTCAGTGGCACGATATCAAATACACACAAACACTGTGTGGACAGAATCGGAGCAGTTCTCTTTTAATTGATTCTTAGAAAATGGTTTATATAGGACATGCACAATGCCTCACATATCATCTAAGTTATAACAATGATAATAATCTTAAGCTATTATGTCCCCATGCTCCTGCAGTAAACACAGGATGTTAAATGATCAAGGTTTGTTTTAAAGTTCATCACGGAACTTCATTAAGTAGGCCATCTCTTCTCCAGCAGGCTGTGCCTGTCTTAGGTTGTCCTCCACTGACTATCTTACCCAGCATATGCTATCCAGCCATCCATACTGGATACAATGAGCATGCCATTTCTTAACCAGCCTGGATATGTGACATTCCTCAAAGTTTGTTTATCAGTTCAGCCCATGGGCTTATTCTCTAGAGCCTTCAGACAGGAGCCTTCAAGCCCAACATTCCTCGACAGAAAAATGGATGAAGAAAATTTGATGTATACATGCAATGGAATCAATATTTTGCATTCCTATCAACAGTATCCACTGTGTTCTTTTTTCTCCACAAACTCACCAACATCTATTTCTTTTTTTTTTTAATGAGAACCTTCTGACAATTGTGAGGTCTTGTCTCATCTTTGGTTTATGACTTTCCTAATAATTTATAAATCTGAACATATTTTCATGTGTCATTTAGTCAACTGTATGTTTCCTACAGATAATTGATTCAGATCTATCTATTCAGTTCCTACTGACATTTTTTTTTAATTGGATTGTTTGGTCTTTCTTGTTGTTGTTGTGGGGTAAGCGTTTGCCATATATTTGGATATTAACACTTGATTGGAAATTATCACTTGCAAATATATTCTCCCATTGTGTTGGTTGACTTTTCATTTATTGATCATTTCTTCTGCAGTGTAAACCTGTTTAGAGTAATACAATCATGTTTTGCTAGTTTTGCTTCTGCTTCCCTTGCCAGAGGAGACATATGAAGAATCAATTTAAATCCAAAGTCAGAGTGTATTTCTTATGTTTTACCCTAGGATTCTTTGTTTTCAGGTTTTATGCTTTATATGCCCAGTAGTGGGATTGCTGGGCCATATGATAAGTCTATATTAATTATTTAGAGGAACTTCCATACTGTTTCCAAAGTGCTTGCACCAATTTTCATTCCCACCAACAGCGTTGGAGAGTCTCTTATTCTCCACAACTTTCCCAGTCTTCATTATTTGTAGACATTTTGATGACAGCCCTTCTCACTAGTGTGAGGTAAAATATTATTTTATTTTTGTCTTGCCTTTGTATAATGATTAGCAGTGTGAGCATGTTTTCCTTTTCCTGTTTGTCATCTGTGTGTCTTCTTTAGAGAATTGCCTTCTGCTCATTTTCTGGCTGAGTTGTTTGCAGATTTTTGAAATGGAGTTGTATGAACGATTTGTGTATTTTAGAAATTAGCCTCTTGTTGATTGCATTGTTTCCTAATGTTTTCTCCCATTTGGAAGTTCATCTTTTCATTCTGTTTATTTTGCTATGTAGAAGGTTTTAAGTTTAATTAGGACCTATTTGTTTATTTTGCTTTTATTGTTTTCAGCTTGGGACATTGATATAAGAAAATTTCGCTACAATTTATGTCTTGTTTTGCCTATGTTAGCTTCCAGGAGTTTTATTGTGTCATGTATTAGATTCAGATATTTAAAACATTTTGAGTATACTTTTGTACATTGTGAGGGAGTGTTCTAATTTTATTGATTTACATATAGCTGTCTAGCTTTCTCAACATCACTTGCTGAAAAATGTCTTATAGGCATTGTATATTTTTGTTTTCTTTGTCATAATTTATTTGACCATATGTGTGATTTTTTATTTCTGCCTCTGTGTTCTGTTCCAGTGATATAGACGTTTGTTCATTTTCCAGTATTGTGCTGTTTTGATTACTGTTTTTGTAGTATAGTCTGATATCTGGGGGGGTTATGGGTTGTGACTCCAACTTTGTTCTATTTCCTCATTGTTTCTTTTGAAGTTCTGGTACTTTTGCTGTTCCTTTCAAATGTTAGGACTTTTCTAATTTCTGTGGAATATATCATGTAGTTCGATATGAATCACTTTATATCTGAGGATATCTTTTGTAGTATGTATATTTTAACAATATTATTTCCTCTAAACTGAGACATGGAGATTTCTTTCTATGTTTTGCATCATCTTCAAATTTATTTATCAGTGTCCTATTGATATTATTATCTTGGTTCATTCAAACCTATTCATAGGTTTTCCATTTTTGACCTGATATCATATGGACTTTTTAAAATTATGGAATATTTAATTGTTAGTGTAAAGAAATGTGACAGTTTTTGTATATAAATCATGAATCATGCTACTTTGCTAAGTGTCTTTATTAGTTTTATTTGTTTTGGTGTGAAGAATCTTTAGGGTTCTCTATATAGGTTATTATGTCATCTAAAATAATTACAGTTTTACTTCATTCAATCCAACTTGAATAAATTTATTTCTATTCCGATTGCTGTTGCAAGGACTTCCCATACTGTGTTTAATAGAAATGGTGAGTGTGGGCATCCATGTCTTATTCCTTAATTTGGCTTTCAGTTATTCACATTTGCATATTATGTTGTCTGTGTGTCTGTTATTTATGACTTTAGTTATGTTGAGATATATTTCCTGAATCCTACTTTGGTAAGAGGTTTCTGTTGTTGTTGTTTCTGTTGTTTTCTGTTGTTGCTGATGTTGCTGCTTTTTTAATGACTAAATGTGGAAGTTTGTGAAATGTTTTTATGGATTTATTGGGATGACCACGTCATTTTCCCTTTTTCTTTTGTTAATTTGGTGTATCAAACTGATTGATTTCATGTGTGTTCCACCTCTCTTATGACCCTGCAATGAATTAAAGTTGATCATGGTGTATAATTCATTTTAGGTATTGCTGGATTTAGCTTGCTAATATTTTTAAGAATTTTTGCATCTATATCAATCAAAGATATTGGCTTGAAATTCACTTTGTCTGTACTTTGTTTGTTGGCTTTGCTATCAGGGTGATGAAAGCTTCATAGAATTAATTTGTGAGTTTCCCACATCTTCACCATTTTTGAATAGTTTGAAGAGCATAAGTTCCGCTTTGCATTTTTGTACAGTTTTCCATGGGAGCTTTTTAAATCTGCACTAATGTTTAATGATTTTTTAAATGAAGAATCTTTCATTGTTCTAGTAAACAGTTTGTTAAAATTATGTTTCTTCTTATCCCTGTCTCTTTCTAGACAATTGTCTATATTTTCTAAGTTGTCCAGTGTATTGGCATGTAAGTGTTGACAAAATAATCCCTTTATTGAATATCTGATGGAACAATTGTTATTTCTCCACATTTACTTCTGACTTTATTTCTTTGGAGCATCTCTGTTTTCTTCATGATGCACCTGGCTTGAGGTTTTTTGATTTTGCTTATCTTAAAAAGAAAACAAAAACAAAATTTTTGGTTTTACTACTCTTTAGCATAGTTGTATTTCTCTCCCACGTATATTTACACCTGTAATATTTAGGTTCATGTATTTTTCTTTTTTAACTTTTTTCATTGACTTTTAATCATTTTACAAAGTTGTCTCAAATTCCATTATAGAGCACAATTATTTATTTACAATGAACATATATACATTTTGCTGTCCCATTTCTTCCCCTGTGAGTTGCCATAAGATCTTTTATATATTTCCCTGTCCTATACAGTACAATCCTGTTTATCTATTTTGCAATTTTGAACTCCAAGCTTATCTATTCCCACACCACACCCACTTGGCAACCAAAATTTTGTATTCTCTGCCTGCAAGTCTATTTCTATTTTGTATTTTGCATTTTGCGTTTTTTTTTTTTTTTTGGTTTGGTTTGGTTTTTAGATTCCACACATGAACATTCTCATATGGTATTTTTCTTTCTCTTTCTGGTTTACTTCATGTAGACTGATTTTCTCCAGGACCATCCATGTTGCTGAAAATGGCGTTATGTTGTCAGTTTATAAGGCTGACTACTATTCCATTGTATAAATATACCACCTCTTCTTTATCTAGTCAACTGTCGATGGACATTTAGGGTATTTCCATGTCTTGATTATTGTAAATAGTGCTGGCTATGAATATTGGTGTGCAGGTGTCATTCTGAATTAGATTTTCTTGTGGATTTATGCCCAGGAGCGGGATTTGGGTTATATGATAAGTCTATTCCTAGGCTTTTGAGGAATCTCTATCCTGTTTTGCACAGTTGCTGCACCAAGCTGCATTGCCACCAGCAATGAAGGAAGGTACCCTTTCCTACAAAGCCTCTCCAACATTTGTCATCTGTGCATTTTTCAATGATGGCCATTCTGACTGGTGTGAGGTGATACCTCATTGCAGTTTTGATTTGCATTTCTCTGATAATAAGTGATATTGAGCATTTTCTGATGTGCCTTTTGGTCATTTGTTTGTCTTCCTTGGAGAATTGCTTGTTTAGGTCTTCTGCCCAATTTTGCATTGTGTTGTTTATTTTCTCTTCTTCAGTTGGATATTCTGTTTATATACTCTGGAGGTCAACTCTTTGACGGTTTCATATGCAAATATTTTTCCCATTCCGTAGGTTGTCTTTTTGTTTTACTTCCGGTTTCTTTACTGGGCAGAAGCTTGTAAGTTTCATGAGGTCTCATTTTTTTATTCTTGCTTTTATTTCTTCTATGAGAAAATTTTCGAGACATGTCAGATAACATTTTGCCTAGAATTTTCTCTTAATGGTTTATTGTATTTTGTCTTATGTTTTAGTCATTGATCCATTCTGAGTTTATTTTTGTGCATGGTGTTCTGGCTTCATTGGGAGTGTTCTAGCTCCATTGAATTATATGCTGCTGTCCAGTTTTCCAAACACCAGTTGCTGAAGGGACTATCTCTTTTCCATTGTAATTTCTTGCCTCCTTTGTCTAAGATTAATTCACCAAACATTTTCGGTTTCATTTCTGGGCTCTCTATTCTGTGCCATTGGCCTATATGTATGTTTATCTACCAATACAGTGCTGTCATGTTGACTGTAGCTCTATAGTATTATCTGAATCATTAGTGTTAAGAAATGCCACTGGTATTTGAACCTTAATCTTGTAACCTGCTATCTTGCTGAATTCTCTGATCAGCTGTAGTAAATTCATTCTGGATCTTGTAGGGTTTCCTATAAATAGTAACATATTATCTGCATATAGTTTGACATTTATCTCTTCCTTTCCAATTTGCATCCGTTTTACTTGTCTCTCTTGTTTGATTGCTGTGGCTAGGACTTGCAAGACTATCTTGAGTAGGAGTTGTGATAGTGTGCATCCTTTTACTGTCCCAGATTTTAGCAGGAAGAATTTGACTTTCTCAACTTTGAGTACTATGCTGGCTGTAGGTTTGGTATCTATAGCTTTCATGATGCTGAGATATATTCCCTCTATGCCCACTTTGGTGTGTGTATGTATCATACGTGGGTGTTGAATTTTATCAAATGCTTTTCCTGCATCTATTGAGATGATCATGTGGTTTTGGTTCTTTCTCTTGTTGATGTGCTGTATTACATTGATTTGCATAAGTTGAACCACCCCTGTGTCCCTGGCATGATCCCCACTGGGTCATGATATATAATAGTTTTTTCTGTGTTGTTGGGTTGTATTTGCTACTATTTTGGTGAGGATTTTGGCGTCTGTGTTCATCAGTGATATTGGCCTATTATCCTCTTTTTTGGTTGTTTCTTTGCCTGGTTGAGGTATCAGGGTGATTGTGGCTTTATAGAATGTCTTTGGGAGTATTCCTTCCTTTTCAATCTTCTGGAAGAATTTGAGAACGACTGGTATGAGTTTTTCTTTGTTTGTTTGGTAGGATTCTGCTGTGAATCCATCCGCTCCTGGACTGTTATTTGTAGGGAGGTTTTATATTGCTATTTTGATTTCATTTCTAGTGCTTTGTTTGTTCAAGTGGTCAGTTTCATCTTCATTCTGTCTTGCTGGACAGTATGTTTCCAGAAACTTGTCCATCTCTTCTAGGTTATACAGTTAGATTCCATATACTCTTCATAATATTCTCATATGATATACTGTATTTCTATTTTTTTGTTGTAATTTCTCCATTTTCCTTTCTTATTTTGCTAATTTGTGTTCTCTCTCTGTTCTTCTTTTTGAGTTTGGCCAGAGGTTTGTCGATTTTACTTACTTTTTGGAAAAACCAGCTTTTGGATTTGTTGACTTTTTCCAATGGTCTTTTTAATCTCTATTTTATTTATTTCCTCCCCAATGTTGATGATTTCATTCCTTGTGCTGCCTTTTAGGTTTTGTGTTCTTCTTTTTCTAGTTCATTCTGCTGGTGGTTTAAATTGTTTATTTGTGGATGTTTTTCATTTTTGAGGAAAGCCTGTATCACTACAAACTCCCCTCTAGGCACTGCTTTTGCTGTGTCCCATAAATTTTGTATGGTTTTGCTTTCATTTTCTTTTGTCTCAAGGTACTTTTTCATTTCAGCTTTGATATCTTCATTGACCCATTGGGTTTTTAATAGCATATGGTTTAATCCCCATTTTTTCCTTTGTTCTCCTTTGTTTCTCTGCTGTTGAATTTTTACTTCATGGCATTGTGGTCAGTAAAGATGCTTGAGGTAGTTTCAATCTTCTTAAAATTGCTGAGGTTTCTTTTGTGCCCAAGTACATCATGAATCCTGGAAAATGTTCCTCGTGCACTTGAAAAGGATGTATATCATATTTTAGGGGTGCAATGCTCTGAAAATATCCACCAAGTGTAAAATTTCTATTGTATTATTTAATTTTTCTGTTGCCTAATATATTTTCTGTCTCGATGATCTGTCCAGTGATGTTAATGCAGTGTTGAAATCTACAAATATGACTCCCCCTTTATATCTGTTGGTAATTATTTTATGTACTTAGGTACTCCTGAATTTGGTGCATATGTATTAATGAGTGTGCTATCCTCATATTGTATCACTCCTTCAATCATTATAAAATGTCCTTCTTTTTCTTTCTTTATGGTCTTTGTTTTAAAGACTGTATTGTCTGAAATCAGTAATGCAACAACTCTTTTTTGGCTTTTCCAATTGTATGGAATATCCTTTTCCATCCTTTCACTCTCAATCTATATGTGTCCTTCTCTCTGAAGTGGGTCTATTCTATGTAGCATATTGAATGTTCTTGCTTTGTTATCCAGCCTGCCACTCTGTGACTTTCGACTGGAGCATTTAGTCCAATAACATTTACAATAATTGATGATAGGCTTGTGTTTATTGCCAATTTGACCTTATCTTTGCAGTTGATTTGATACTTCCTCTTTCTTCCTTCATCTTCCTTTTATGATTTGGTAATTTTCCTTTGTATTATCAAGAATTTTACTTAGTTTTAGTGACTCCCTGATAAGTTTTTCTCTTCTTGTTATCCTTTATTTTAAGTCCATTAGGCCATTACTATAACTGCTTCTATTAAACGGATAGTAAGATGATCTCAAACCCATCCTACCGAGAACAAAAAATTTTAAAATAAAAGACCAAAAAAAAATTCTGTATTTTCCTGCCTCCCTCTGACTCTCAAAGATTTCTATGACTTGTTTTAAAATTTTTTGTTTATTTTACTTGTAATTCATGAATTATCACATTTCAAGTTGTGAGTTTCATATTTCTGTAGCATCCTGCTGCTTTTCTTTTTAGAGTATACCTTTCAATATTTCTTTTAGTATGGGTCTAGTTTTGCTAATCTCTTAAAGATTTTCTTGTCAGTGAAATCCTTTATTTCTAAATTTACCAAAAAGAATAGCATTGCTGGTCAAAGTATCCTAATGTATATAATTTTTTATAATTCAGGACTTTGAATATATCTTGCCACTCCTTTCTGGGCTGTAGTATTTGTGTAGAGAAATCAGCTGTTATCCTTATGGGGATTCCCTTGTAACTCATACTCTATTATTCTCTTGCTGTCTTTAGGATCATTTCTTTATCTGTGACTCTGGCCATCTTAATTATATGTCTTGGTATGGGTGTATTTATGTTCTTCCTGTTTGGGACACTCTGAGCTTCTTGTACTTGGATATCTGATTCCTTCTTTAAGTTTCAGAAGTTCTCAGTCATGATTTCTACAAAAACGTTTGCAATCACCTTTGATCATTCTTCCTCTTCTAGGACTTCTATCATGCCAAGATTGGAATGCTTTCTATTAATCCATAGGTCCCTTACGTTTTTTCATTTGTTTCTCCATCTTTCTCTTGTAGCTCTTCTGATTGGGTGCTTTCTATTTTCCTGTCTTCTAAGTCACTAATTCATTCCTCTGCGTTATGTAGTCAGATTTACTACACCTTTAAATCATTCCTCATCTCAGTCAATGTATTTACTTATTCTACTCGGCTCTTCTTAATAGCTTCCATTTCATTTTTGACATATTTTGTATCTCTAAACACTATCTCTTTTATTTCCTTCAGTACCTTGATCACTCTGTTTTAGAAATCTTGATCTAGTTGGTATCAATGTTTATTTCACTGATCATTCTTCAGGGGATTTCTCTTGTTCTTTTAATAAGGAATGGTGTCTCTGCTTCTTCAACTTTCTTCTACATCTCTGGCACTATGGTTTATGGAGTATCAGTCATCCACTCTGGTCCTAAAGGAGTTTATCTACCTAATGCCTATGTAGTTATATAACTGAGAAAAGAGAAAAAAGAGAGCATGAGATGAAGAATATTAAAGAAGGGAGAAATAAAGGTTTGAAGGCATTGTACAATGAATAATAGAAAAGGAAGTTGAAGCAGTGTTTTGAAAAATAATAATAATTAAAATATTTTAAAAAATTTCAAAGGGATAAAAATGGGGGTATATATAATTCAATAGGAAGTAAAAATTAAAAGAGTAATAGAAAATGGAACAAGTAAAAACAGATTAATACAAGAGGGTGGTCAGTGTCCTCCTGGAGACTGTGTGCATTTAATGTGAAGTCTTTCTTTATTCATCCTGATTTGGAAGCTCATCTTGTTGTTTCCAGAGGCCCTCCATTGGAGCCCTCATCTGTGCTGCTCCCAGGGCATGTCAGCAAGCAGACTGCTCCTACACACAACACTGGGTCTGATGAAGCTCTCTTTACTCAGGGATGGCTTGTCAATGCCCTGCCCGATGCTGCAGTCAGATGTTGCAGACTGACCAGGCATGATTGGCATCATGCCCTCACCCAGCACCATGGTTACTGGCTGTATCGCAGCCGAAAATTTGAGGGGCCACCTGCCCCATCAGTTTGCCAATAACTCTGCTGCTCTGTGCCACTCTATGCTCTTCTTTGGGTTTGCAGACCAGAAGTGGGCTCAGGGAAGACTGAGGGACAGCCCTGTCCCTGGTCTGGGCCAAAATCCTACTCCTTGTTTGTCTTGTCAGACAAGTTTTCTAAGGAACCAGACAGTAGTATCCTATCTGCCTCAGGCTATAGACAAGTCTTGGTCTGGCCCTTAAGGCTGCTAATTCCTTAGGTGTAGATGCAGGTTTTGCCCCTGCTGCCGCCTGGGTGAAAAGCACCAGAGGGTATGGTGGCTGTGTCTGAGTCCCTGCTCTCTTCACCTAGAAACTTTTGTGGAATTTCAAAGATGGGGAATGCACCCTTCCACCCACAGGGCACGTCTGCCCTGTTGTTTTATGGAGGGCCCATGTTGTTCTGCCCTGTGCACCCACAACAATGGCACACAGCCACCTATGTTCCCCAGGGCTGCCTCAGTGCAGCCATCCCCATCTTCCACTCAGGTCCAGCAGCATAGCCCTGCCCCAAGCTTCTGGGCTGCATCTTTGGCTGGGTGTCACAGGGATCCTCTGTGCCTGCTTAACTTAGTTCTGTCAGTCAACTTATATTATGTACATGTCCAAGCCTTGGAGGCTCCCCCTCCATCCTGATCTCTCAGTTGGAGAGGGGAGACACAGTAAATGAACACCATTCCTTCTCTGCTGTTCCCTCCCTGTGGGACCTGTCCCACTCTGTTTAGCATTTTCTTCTTTCTTTCTTTCTTTTCTGCTACCAGATTATTCACATCTTTTTCTATTGAGGAGGACAATGTTCTGTCAGAGTTTTGCAAGTTCTCTGGTTAGCTGAGTGGGTCTGTGGATGTGAGTCTTGGTGCATTTGTGGGAAAGGTTGAGCTATGAGCAATTTTCTATTCCATCATCATTGCCTCCCCCCAAAAAAGTCTCACTGTATTGTGGGAGATAAACATAGTCTGTAAATAAATGGAAAAGATATTCCATGGAAATGACAAGGAAGTGCAGATTGCAAAGCTCAACTCAAACAAAACGTTTTAAAATAGGGGCCAAAATAAAACAAATATGAGCTTATATAAAGGAAAAGAGATCAATTAAAAAATAAGGCATTACACTCATTAAATTATATATGGACACAAAACTTTAGATCCTAAATATAAAATGAAATTTTAGTAGACATGAAGGAATTAATTCATTATAAAACAATAATAGTAGATGAGTTTAACAGCTCACTATTCTGATAGCCAGATCATACAGAAAGAATATCTGTAAGGAGACACAGATCTAAATAGCATATTACATCAGTTGAACCTAACTGAGCTATTGTACACTGCATCGGAAAAGCAGAACACAAACTTTTCAAGTGTGCACAGGATGTTATCTAATGAATTAACCACATATTATGTCATTAAATAAGCCTCAGGATCTTTAAGCAAAAATAGATTACAGCAAGTATTTTTCTGCACACAAAAGTAAGAAACTGTGCATGAATATTAGAAAGAAGAATAGGAAAAGCACAAATATGAGGTCAAACCACATCCTTTAAAAAAATAATATAATCAAGGTCAATGATGAAATCCAAGAGGTAATAAAATCATACATAGAGTAAAATTACAATAAAAACACAGCTTCATAAAATGTATGGGATGCAGCAAAGACAATTCTAAGAGGGAAGTAGAGAGCAAATCATGACTTCTACTAGGAACAAGGAAAACCTCATAGAAAGGACCAAGCATACACACCAAAATAACAAGAAATAGGAACAAACAAAACCCAAAGGCAGTAGAATGAGAAATCTTTAATGATTTTGTTGAAAATAAATAAAATAACAGTTGAAAAATAAATTACAAGTCATAAAATCAACTGCTAATTTTTTTTAAAAAATAAAGACAAACAGGTAAGCATTTAGCCAGGCTTATCAAGAAATACAGAGACTGGACCCAAATAAAATAAGAAATGAAACAGTAGAAATAATATTTGATATTACAGAAATACAAAAAAAGTTTATGAAAGCAGTATGAGCAGTTACGTGACAGTCATTTGAATGACCTAAAATAAATGGACAAATTTCTAGGAACATACATCCCGCCAACACTCAATAAAGAGAAAACTGAGAACATGATAAGAGCAATCAGTTTAAGTTGAATAAAATGTATAATTTTAGAAATACCCCTTGATCAAAGTGTCTGGATGACTTCACTAATACTTCTTTCCCCCCAACTATTTTAAAAAATGAAGGAGGAAGGAAAATTCCCAAAGTTATTCTATGAGGCCACAATTACCCTGATAACAAACCAAAGACACTACCAAAAACAAAAAAAAAATGAAAATGTAAATCCCATATCGTTGATGAATTATGATATACATTCAAAAATCCTCTAAAAACTTCAACAAATGAATGCAGCAATACTAAGAAATGATTATACACGATGATCAGTTGGATTCCTTCCAAATTCTCAAGGATGGTTGAACATACACAAGTCAAGCAGCATGACACATATCTAATAAATGAAGGAAAAAATTAACAAGACCATGTCAATACACAAAGAAAAATCATTTTAAAAAATTCAACATACATTCATCATCAGAACTCTCATGAATGTGAGTACAATTGGAACATTTCTCAACATACTATAGGTAATTTATAACAGTTTATAACATTCAGGGGAATGGCTGAAAGCTTTCTTGGAAAATTTGGGAACAAGACAAGGATTCCTACTCTGACAACTTCTGTTCAATAGTAATAGAAGAAAGGAAAAGGGAAAGAAAAAGAAGTAAAGAAACACAATGGAAAGAAAGAGGCAAAATTGGCACCAGTACTGAAGGCATAAAAATCTACACAGAGTGTCCTAAGGGCTCCACACTATTATGAACAATAAAAAATTTCATCAAAGGAGCAGGGTACAAGGTTAATGTAAAGATGTCTTTTGAATTTGTCCACATTAATCATGAGATACCATAAAATGGATGTTGAATGCAATAATATTTAAAACCCCATTCCCCTGAATATCTTGGATTAAATGAAACCACATATGTGAAAGATCTACTCACTGGAAATTATGAAACATTGACAAAGAAATTATAAATGATTCAAAGAAATGGAAAGATGTCTTGTGGTCTTGGATAGAAAGAATTCATATTGTTAACATGGGCGTACTACACAAAGAAAACTAAGGATTTAGTGCAATTCCTGTTACGAAGATGTAGTATTTTCCACAGAACCAGAAAATAAATAACTCTAAGTTTTCCATGAAACCATTAAAAATTGCCAAAATGATCTAGAGAAAAGACAACAAATCTGGAGGTATAAACCTCCTGGATACCTTACTCTACTACAAACCTTCAGTAATAAAAACACCATGGCATTGGCACAGAGATATAATCAATAAAAACAGATAGAGAGCCTAGAAATAATTCCACACACCTATGAGCAATGAATCTATGATAAAAGAGGCAAGAGTTCACAATGGAGAAAAGACAGTCTCGTCAATGGATGGTGTTGGGAAAGCTGGACATCTACATGTAAAACAGTGAAATGAGAGCATTCCCTGACATCATATAGAAAAATAAATTCCAAGTGTATTAAAGACCTAAATGTAAGACCTAATACTTTAAAACTGCTAGAAGGGAATAAAGGTGATACACTATGGGATATAATTCACAGGAATATTTTCTTATATCAGTCTCCTAAGGTAAAATATATAAAAGCAAAAATAAGCAAGTGAGACCTAAAAGAACTTGAAAATTTCTGCACAGCTAAGGAAACTATCAATGAAATTAAAACACTGCCTGTGTAATTGGAGAACATATTTTCAAACAACGCAAGTGACCTGGGGTTAATAGATGTAGGTTAATAGATGTAACATGGATTTAGGTTACACAACTCAAGGTGGAAAACAAAAACCCAATCAAAAACAGAAGCAGAGTACCTGAGTTAATATTTTTCCAAAGAACACATTCAGATGAGTAACAGGCAAGTGATAAAATTTCTCAACATTACTAATTATTACATAATTGCAAATCAAAACCACAATGAGTTACCACTTCACACTTGTCTAACGGCTATTATCAAAAAACCTACAAATAGTAAGTGTTGGAGACGATGTGGAGGTAAGAAGTGTCTTGTGTACTCTTGGTAGGAATGTAAATTGGTACAACTTCTAAGGAAAACATTATTCAGATTTGTTTAAAAACTAAAAAGTTAACTACCATAAGACCCAGTAATAACTTTTCTAGGAAAAATCTGGGGAAAACACCCTAAATTGAGACGAACCAATGTTCACAACAGCACTGTTTATTATATGCAAGACAGGGAAGCAATCCAAGAGTCCACAGTAGACTATGGACTTGAGAAGATATGATGTTTCTATAAATATGCAATGGAATATTACTCAGCCATGAAAAAGTATGACACATTGCTATTTCAGCATCATGAAAGGACTTAGTAAATATTGTGCTTAGTGAAGTAACTTAGACAAAGACAAAAGAATATAATATAATTAATAAGTGGAATCTAATGAATAACAATTATCTGTGTACATCTATTTATTGCTATCTAATTATAGATGACAGATAGAAGGGTAGATACATACATACATGATAGATACATCGATAGATAGATAGATAGATGGATAGATACATAGATAGATACATAGATACATAGATAATTAGATAGATAGATAGAGACATGATGGAGAGTTAAAGAGATTAGATAGACAAGACTTAAGCAGAGTCAAAAATATGGGAATTTATCTTTACAAAAGTGGAAGGGAAAGAGAATTAAATGGTAGGACAATGACAGACACAAAGTAGTATACATTAAGTAGAGAAGCAACAAGGATAATCTGTATAGATTAGGTAATTATACACAAAAGCTTAAAATAATTGTATGTTACAATTATGGTAATAATTCATAGTGCGATATATCTACAAAGGGTTTTGAATCATTATGCTGTACATCTGAAACTACACAATATTATACATCTAATGTACTTCAATTAAAATTGGAACATATCATGTATAATTTAGTTATTTTTCCGCTGATAGCATCTTCCTCTAATATTGTTTTATTCTACTCTTTACTTTTTATGATTACTGTTTCAAATTATTTCTTTTACTCTTGTGAACATGATACCAGTTTTAAGTATCTATACTTATTGCCCCTGATTTCCTATTTTTCTCTCTTTAATCCAGAGAGTAGAGTAGCATTTAAGAACATAACCAAAGAAACAGATGCAACTTTCTCGTGGTCTCTCCTGAGCATTTTGGACAATGTTTTGCATATTTTTGCCATTTTATATTTCCTAGAATGTTTCTTTTCTACACCTCTTATAAGGTGTCTTGGTTGTGTTTTTTCATCTCATTCTGGATTTGTTTGTCTGTTAAAGTCTTTACTTTCACATTATATCTAAGTGATAACTTTAAGTATTATTGGGGGAGTGATTTCTTATTTCAGTAGTTTGAAAATACAATTTTATTTACCCTTGGCATATGTTTTCTGCTCAGAAATCTGCTGATAGCCTAAAGGGTGTTCCTTTGTAGATTATCATGACTTTTTTTGCCTGCCTTTAAAATATTACTCTGTCATTGACTTGCCAATTTGCATATGACGTATCTTGAAGGAGGTCCCTTGTCTTAAAGTTATTGTTCTTTTGTTGGCTCACAGAATTGTATATCAGTTCCTTACACAGATTTGGGAAGTTATCGATTATTACTTCTTTAAATACAAAACAGCTGCCTTCTAACTTTCTTCTCCCTCCAGGATTCCACTCTAATGTGCACTTCCTGAGCAAGTTTGATGTCTACTGTGGAATTTCCTCATTTTTTAATATCTTGTATTTCTGCCCTCTCCTATCATTTCTAGATTTGTATTGGTGAGTTTGCTAATCTCCCTTCCACAAAGACAGTCGACTTCCAATGCTTCCTGTTTCATTCTTCATCTCATTTATTAAGTTCTCCAGGTCCTCCTATAATGTTTGGATATTTTATAGTTTCAGTCTCTTTGGTAATGTATTCCTTATCATCGTTTCATTTCTTCCTGAGCTCACTAAACTGCTTTCTTAGTTTTGTTTTTTGTACTGAGTTTCTGTATGACACCTAATTGGATTTTCTATTAGCTATATGGCAATATACCATGACTTTAAGTTTGTTTGCTGCAAGGTTCACATTGTGTGTGTTTGTGTGTGTGCAGATGCATGTGCGTGTGCGTCTGTGTCAGTGTCTGTGTGTGTCCATCTGTGTGTGTGTGCACTATAATGTTACTGTAATTGGTCATGATCTTGAAAATTTATTGCTCTTATGACACTAAATAACTGATTGGGAGTTGGAGTCCTTGCTTTTGTTTTCTGGTAGCTTGCAATTTTGCACAAATTTTGGTTTTCATTACCTCAGCTACCTCTGATAATATATCAAAATGGCACTTTCCAGTCCCTACTCTCTGGATAAAAGATGTGCTTTCATTGTCACTTCCTAGACTTCTCTGGTAGTTAATGCCACTGTTGTCACAGGGATTTCGAACCCTTCCTTTTATCTGATATCTCTTGAGAATCAGTGTACACATTGAGGAAAGGTGTAAAGACAGGTGAGTATTTGGTATCAGGCAAGTGCCTTTGCCATGTCCAGTGTTGCAAGGTAAATTGTCTCCACCACTGTGAATGGGGGTTAGGGACAGTTTCATGAATGTCTGAGTGTCTGAAGGATGGAATTTCTGTCTCCACTGTGGCTCTCTCCTAGTTACCTGTGATCATGATTACTGGTGCAGTTGGAGACCGAAGCTGTGTGAACCACTGAGACCCTGTTTCTACTGGGTTCTCTGAACTTGTGGACTTAGATATCCTATTCAGTGGACCTTCATTGCTGACACCAACTCTGATCTTCCCTCAGTTCAGCATCCTTTGTGTGTTTTAGTCCACCAACTTCACCTGTTCTCTTGTGTTCTGGATTACTGTTTTCTGTTGTAGTTATTTTTGTTCAGATGTGAGCGTTTTACTGACTGTAGATGTAAGGGGAGAGACAAAAATAGTTTATACTTATGTCACTTTTAACAGTGTGTACTTTTTCAATTAAACACTTAAATTATACTAAGGACATTATAAGAACACTAAGAAAAGTGAACAAATCACCTCCCTTAATATCATAGTACTGCAAAATATTTTGATTTTCCTGGGTTCTTTTCTTCAATGTTTTTCCCACATACATGCACATTTTACTAAAATATATTCCTATAATCTCTTTAAAATCAATTAAATTATTAAAACATTTCTCTGTGCTGTAAATATAGCCCTGTTGGTTGTCTAATTTATTACTAGTAGCTTGCACATTCCTGTCTTCTCCATCTTTCTTCCCTTTCCCCAAAGGTAACCACTACTTGGTACACTACACATATATATATGATACTTTTTTCGGTTTTTTTTATGATTAATTCTCTTATATCTTTATTTTCCTCATTTAAGTGACAACATAGAGTGTTCTTCTCTTTATGACATATTTTCCTATGTGCAACACACTCTGGGTCCCGTCACATATTTCCAAATGGCAGAATTTTATTTTTTAATATACAATGACTATGTATTTACTATGTTCTCTATATCTCACATCTATTTCAGCCAATCATCTGTTGATGGGCAGTTGAGTTGTGCTTCTACCCTTGGCTTCTATAAATGATGATGTTAAGAACATTGGGGTAACATATTCTTTAAGTTAATCTTCTCATTTTTTTCAGATTTATACCGAAAACTGGAATTGCTGCAACATATAATGCTTCTATTTCTAGTTTTCTGAGCACTGTCCACACTTTAATAATAGTGGATGCATCAATTTCTATTTCCAAAAACAGTGTACCTGGGTTCCTTTTTATCAACATTCTTATTAATGCTTGTCATTTGTAGATTTTTGTTAATAGCCATTTTGGTTGCTGTAATATAATATTTCATTCTGGTGTTGATTTATGTTTTCCTAATTAATAGCAACATTATGTTTCTTTTTATGTGCATGAATATCATCCACATGTCTGTTTTTGAAAAGTTCCCATGAGGATTTTTCAACTTTTTTTAAGTTGGGGTCTTTATTTTTTAAATATTGAGTCTGATATGCTATATATATATATTATGGATATTAACATCTTGTTGGTCTCATTATCTGAAATTTTTCCTTCTATTCTGTCTGTTATCATGTCTTCTTGAAGGTTTCCTTTGCTCTGCAAAAGGTTTTCAACTTTACACTTATACAGGAAATAGAATCCCTGTAATGCATAGTACATCTATTTTTCCTCAGTAAAGTAAAAACTTTAATTGTTAGCTTTCCCTTTTTTTTTAATTTGGAGAGAGATCAAAAATAAACATTGCTATGATTCATCTCAAAGTCAGTTCTGCTCCTGTTCTTGGTCAGAAATAGTACATTTTCAGGCTTTACATTAAGTAAATTAATCCATTTTTTCACATTTTTTATACTATGGAATGAAGTGTTTTCATATCTTCCTTTTACATGTACTGTCCTGTTTTCTCAGAACTACTTATTGAAGAGACTGCCTTTTTTCCATTGTATACTCTTGCCTCCTTCTTTGAAGACTAATTGACAATATGTGTGTGCGTATATTTTCGGACTGTTTATTTTGTTCCATTGATTTATGTGTTTCATTAAGTGCCATATTTTGATGTATTGATTACTGTAGCTTTGTAGCATGTTCTAAACTCAGGGAGGGTAATACCCACAGCTATGTTCATTTTTCAAAATAATTTTAGAAACTTTGGTTCTTTTAGATGTATGTATAAATTTCAATATTTTTCTCCTTGTTTTGTGAAGAAACTTATGGATTCTGTGCAAATAGAAATTTACTTAAATATAAAAAACCCTGAGAAAAATACTAAAGTGTGGAGGATAAATCGTACAATATTAACAACAAATGGATTTCTGTATAAATCAAAGAAAATAATATATAAAAATTATGACAATAAAAACAAAATCCATTAGGTAAAACAGAAGCAGTATTAATAGGGATGGTTATAGCAAAATAATCCCACTTACACAAATAAGAAACATCTCTTTCTTATAAAATATTCTTACAACCAAAATGTGTAGCAAAATAATAAGAAAAACATTTTAGTAGAAGGAAAGACAGCTGAAGGGACAGAACATAATTAAATAAAATAAGGATTAAAATATAAACTTTTAATTAAACTAAATAATGGCTTTTGAAAGATAAATAAAGTTGAAAAACTTTAACCAGATACATGAGCAAAAAAGAGTTGCAGATTAATTAGCTCAGAAATAAATGAGAAGATACAGCTTATATCAAAGAAATACAAAGCATCATAAGATGATACAACAAATTATATGCCAATAAATTGGAAACCCTAGAACAAATGGACAACATCTTAGAAAGATTTAATCTCCAGAATGGAATGAGAAAGATAATATGAACAGATTATCACTAATGAATTTGAATAAGAAATTAAAAAAATTTCCCAAGAAATAAAATTCCAGGCTTAGACAATTTCACAGGTGATTTCTGCCAAACATTTATAGAGGAGCCATCACCTATACTTCTCAGAGATTTACAAAAATTTCAAGAGGAAGGGAGGCTTTCTACCCCACATTTCTTTATCACACTACTACTAAAACTGGAACAAATACCTCAAAAAATTACAGGTTAACTACTACTGGTAAGCATAGATGCAAAAGTCACCACTAAATTGTTAGCAAATCCAACAATACATTAAGAGGATTATACATTATGATTAAGTCCATTTTATTCCAGGGATGCAAAAGTGATTCAATACCCACAAAATAACCAGTATGATACACCACACAAACAACGTGAAGAATTAAAATTATATGGTCACCTCAATAGGGTCATAAATTATTTTGACAAATTCAATATCTATTTATGAATACTTTTCTCCTCAAAGTGGGCATGAGGAAACATACCTCAACACAGTTTAGGTCATATATGACAAGAACTCAGCTAACATGACACTCACTGATTAAAAGCTGAAAGCATATCCAATAAGAGCAGGAAGAAGACAAGAATGTTCACTCTTACCATTTTTATTCAGTATAGTTTGAAAATTTAAGCAATAGCTATTCAAAATAAAAGTAAATGAAATATTGCTAATTAAGAAAAGCAGTAAAAGTATCTGTTTGCAGATGACATACTTTTAACAGAAATTCTAAAAATGGTGCCACAAAACTACTACGGCTTATCAATGCATTTGGTAAAATTTCCGTATGTAAAATTATCATACAGAAATCTTGTGTTTCTACACACTAACAAGAATCTAACTGACACAGAAAGTGAGGGAACTGTCTCATTTACAGTTCAATTACAAAAAAAATTAAGAAATCTATCCAACCAAGGAGGTAAAAGACATGTATTCAGAAAACTATAAAATATTTATAAGAGAAATTGAAGATAATGCAAACAGATGAAAGGATATACTGTGTTCATAGATGAGGAAAAAATATTGTTTAAATGACACTATTAGTCAACAAAATACACAAATAAAATTCAGTGCCTATCAAAATACCAAGGGCACTTTCAGACCCTTACAAATAATAACTGTAAAATTTACATGTAATCACAAAAGAAATGAAACCACTAAAAAAAAAAAAGGAAAGAAAACAAACAAACTAAAAAGAGAAATAACTTTAACAAATTACTAAGAGGATGTATCACTGTCCCTGATTTTAAAATATAATACAAACTACAGTATTAAAAAGGATATGGTAGTGGCACAGAACAAACAGAATAATGGAACACAACAGAATGCCTGAAAATTAAATCAGAGAGTTATGGTTACTAAGTTCATTACAAAAAAATGAATAAAAAGTGGGGGAAAGGTTACCACCCAGCGCATGCAACTGATCAACATCACTAACCATCAGAAAAATGCAAGTCCAAAACACAATGAGGTTTTATGTCACTACTATCAGAATGACTATAATCAAAAAGATAACAAACATAACTGTTGGTAAGGATGTATGAAAAACAATCCTGACGCACTGCTGGAGTGAATGTAAATATGCGATGTTACTGTGGGAAAAAACATGGAGCTTTATCTAAAAATTAAAAATAAAACATTATCCAACATATATATATATATATTTATATATATATATATATATATATATAGGGATACTATTTCCAAGAAAATATAGACACTAAATATAAAAGATAAATTCAACCCTATATTCACTGCAGCATTATCCACAATAGACAGGATATAGAAGCAAGTTAATTGTTCATCAAAAGATGATAGATTAATAAGATGTGTGTTTATAGTATATATATCTACCCATCTTAAGTACAGATTTATATATATATGCACACACACACATAAAATTACAATGGGTTATTACTCAGCTCTAAAAAGAATAAGTTCTTGCCATTTGCAACAAATGTGTTGACCAAGTGGGTAATATGCTAAGTGAAATAATTCAGGAAGTGAATGACAAATGCTGAATGATTTTACTCATATTAGGAATTTAAAACTAATGAAAATAGAAACAAAGAAAAGGAATTATAGATATAGAAAGAAACAAGGTGTTCACAAGGAGTGAAATGGGGTGAGGAAAAGAAAAATTGAGGAAATTAAGAGAGAAAGTTTTCCAGTTGCAAATTAACTGAGTCAGGGTCAAGGAATGTACTGTATGGGGAATAGTCAATAACAATTAAATATATTTAAATAGCAACATATCATATCTAGATATATTCTGGTGATCAGTTTGAAATGTATTAAAAACAGCAAACAGTATGTTGTGTAAGAGAAACTAACACAGTGTTATAGATTAAAGTACACTTCAAAAACAAACAAACATACATATAGAAAATAATTATATTTGTAGTTAACAGAGGCAGGGGTTGGGAGAGGAGAATTTGATTAATGCGCTCAAAAGCTACAAACCACCCATAAATTAATCATTTTGTAGGGATTACCCATACTAACATGAAAATTAAAATTAATACTGCTTTATGTTCTACATCAATGTTATTAAGGGAGTAGACCATAATGTTTCTCATCACAACCAAAAGACAAATTGTATTTCTTAACAATTTTATCTAAATGAGATAATGAATTCTCCCTAAAGTTGCTTTGATATTTATTTCATGATACTTGTAAATCAAATCACTATCCTGTGCACCTAAACTTACACAATGTTTTATGCAAATTATATCTCAATAAAAGCGGAAGAAAAAATGGAAAGTCAATGTTCTCTTTTTTCCATGTCATTTATAATGATTGTTTTTCAGCAAGTAAACTTGACTCATGATATACTTATCCTAGGTAAAGATATTAATAAATAAGTGATTCTAATAAATTATACTAAAGATACCAATAAAATTACTGTTTTACCATGCTTTAAACTTCTTCATGTTAACAGCCCACTGCTTCCCTGGAATCAAAATTTCACTTTGTGCATTCACCTGAGATTAGGGGATGGATACAAATGTTAACCCTGGCTGCTTTTGCTGTGAGTTATAAACTTCAATATCACAGACAAAAATTCTCATCTCCATGAGAGCATCTGTAAGAAATGAACATGCCAGGTTGTTAAATATCTCAGCATGGTAAAATATCAGAACTCCTACAATTCTTAACTGTTTTGCAATGGGAATTCAATAGTGACAAAGACTTGATTTTGGATAACAATGTGCTGTTTTCTCATGGTTGCAATATGGGATGTGAGGATAATCCCTCAGACCCACAACATCCTCGCTCAAGTTCTGGGCAAAGAACTGTAAAGTTTCCGCATTTTTAGGACTGAGGACTGCTTTCAAAATGATGACTATGCTCACTGTATTCCAGATAGTCCAAGGAAAGAAAGGTTATTTCAATTTGTAGCTTAAAGGGAATAAATCAGTGGTTCAGTCTCTATAAATTACTCATGGGGTGTTCAAAGACAAAATAAGATGTGTCAACAATGAGAATTAGAAGAAAAAAGAAATTGGACATAAGCTTAAATTAAAAAGGAGACACAGCCCTGTGCTGGGCTCTGGGGACTGGAGAATGTATATGCCTCTGTCAAATTCAAGGATTCAGTGGCTTGGCCCTAGCATTAGCTAGGGATTCAATGAACAGGTAAAAATTAGAATAATGGGAGAAATATAATCTACCTCTCCCTGATTGGAAGAAAATCTGGTGGCTCAATGAAATTTTTAATTCACAGGGATTCTGTCAGATGCAGAGGAATAATTCACTGATGGCTCAACTAAGACAAACTTAGTCACTAGTTAACTATCCATCTTCACATACATATAAATTGGCAGACAGATTTTGTAGTATTTAGTGGGAAGAATTCAGTGGGCAGAGCTCAGACAATAGTATTCAAACACCAGCCAAATTTTGTACTTTTGCCAATAGTCTAGGATTTCCCAGGTAGGAAACTACAGATGGACAAACAATATTCTTCTTTAGGATTTCTAATTTTGAAAGTAAACTGGAACTTTTGCTTATCAGTATAGAACCTTGTTATGATGATCACAGTAAGATGCACTGTGTGATGATAGAGCTGGGAACTAGCTGCTGAACCAGCCCATCTGAACCCCAGACTGCTAATGTAAGCAACAAAATAGTCACCATCATAGTTGAGCTGACAAATTTTAAAGCTTGATGTTTCTGTTTTAGGAAAAACCACTGATGTCCAGACCCAGATCTCCTGCTGCAAGTGGGTGCTTTTCTTCTCTTGGTAAAGTTCATATTGTTGAGATGTTGCAAGAGTTCACCATGGCCAATTTTACCATTCTCCAGATTATCAAAGGCTTTCATCACAAATGGTGACACATTTACAGGACACAATGTTGCCATTCCCGTCTTATCAGCTGACACTGGCTGCATGATTTTGAGCAGAAGTTTTAGGTTACCTGACCTAGTCTAAAATTTTTCAAAATTTCAGGGCATTTCACATTCTGGAAATGCTACACTTTTTACTTTAAATTAATGGGAAATAGTCAAAGTCCTCCATGAATATTTTATATTTTCTAATATCTGAAGAAATTTGGTATTCTTGCAGTTGGACAAATTTTTAATTCTACCACCCTCACCTCTATTTAGTCCACACATTTTAGATTGCAAATTGATTACTGAAAACGACCATCCCAACCAAGGGTCAAGTAACTCTTAGATACTTCCTGTGTGAAGGTTAGAAAGGGCACAATTTATGTGGGGTGTATGATCCTACATTAAATGTTTGCAATGACACTGTCTTTCTGGTTAAAGCTCTGATTCTAAGAAGTAAATTAATTAGAAGGCAGTATAGATATTGGTATGGGGAAGAGAATCAGCTATTTTGGGGTAGATGGGTGATGAAGAGACAGGAAAAAATCCAGCAAATGAGAATGGAATGCTTTATGCCTCTGGGAGGCATGAATTAAGAAGAAAATAATACTTTGTCTCCTGTAACTTCCTCCAATTTCTGTCTTGCATGACTAGTCCTTGGACTATGAAAAGAGCTAGTTTGTGGTGAAGAGTAAAGACCATAACAAAATAGTTGGAAAACCATGAGAGTTTTATTGTTTCAAGAAAGTGGATTTTGCTTAAAGTCAACATGTATTTTTCATTCACTAAATAATAAAATGCATCCTGTGGCATGTGCTGTGCTTACTGTGCTGATACCCAAGTTAGACAAGGAAAGGGGGATAGACAGAAAACTTCTGAAGGAGGTAGTTTCTGTACTGAGACTGGGAAAATCAAAGTAGGTAAAAGGAGGACATCTTAAGTCCAAGGATGAGCTGGAGCAATAGTTTTGAGGTTTGAGCTAAAATTGTTCACAAGCATTTGCCTGGATGTATCTCCAAATACAGTGAAACATAAAGATATGCCAAGGTAGTCAGATGCCAGATCTATAAAAAAAAAGACTAAACTATGTTGAGTTTGTGGGCTTAGAGTTGGAAAGGCATTAAGTGCCACCCTGAGGACGTAAGCTTGTCTTTGGTTGGAACACAAAAGCAACATAAATTATTGACTAGAAAATATAGCGTAGACTCTTCAGGGCAGGAAATGAAAGCAACAGTTGGAATGCTTTGAGAACAGCACAAAGAAGATCATAGATAAAATTAATTTTGAAATTCTTCCACATGCTGAATGTGCCATCTGAGACTACACCATGTGACCATTATGATACCAGGGATGACATAAAAGAGACCATGATCCCTGGACAGGTTCCTGCATTTATGTCCTGTTCAAACCTACCCTAACTTAACACTTTTAATACTTTCCAGGATGAACCAGGAACCACTTAGTACTTTTCCAACTCTCTATGTTTTAGTCCTTTTCCAAATTCTTCCATTTTCTCTTCTTCCTTCTAAGAAATTATTTAAATTTACACCCATGTTTTTTCATCAAATGATCATGTCAATTCAATAACTCTTTTTTTCTTAAAATGGTAACTTAGACTCCTGTTTAACTCTTTAACCTATTCTAAAAAATATAAGGAAAATACAAGAACACATCTATGTTTATTGTTCAAATAAGAAAATTGCAGATATTTGTCAACATTTGCCAACATCAATATTAAACTTTGTCATCCTGCATAATCTGGTAGTCCTCTGGTAAATAAGTTGTAGGTAGGATGACGTTCATAAACTGAAGATGGCTGATAAGTTGACCTTGAAAGAGAGGTAGCTGATGTATCAGCTATCACTGGCACTGGAAAACATGGGTTGCTCCCTGGTTGAAGTTTAGAAGAACGACCTTCATTGGCAGATATGTTGCGATATCTATTTGGAAAAGTAGAAGGCTCCACCATCAGTCCAAATAATTCCTCTGTGTGGAAGACAAGATGCTGTACTGAGAAGTAGAAGTTATAATTGTAATGAAGTTCACAACACGGCCATTTGCTTCAGTGTAGCTGCTTTGATATTGCCCGTGGACAGTGGTGAACTGATTTAAAACAGCACATTGATCCACAGCAAATTGTTATGCTGGTCTAAATGACATTGATGATGGAGGAGAAAACTCACCTCTGATTGGCATTGTTGTATCACCAATTATGTGGCTAGTAGAGGGCTTCCTTATTAGTGGCATGTTTAAATTTGGAGAGGGTAAAAATTCACTTTCTCCACTAGTGTCAGCCACAAAATTAGAATTATGATTATGCACAGTACCCCCTGCTTTAAAGTGCTTCTTCTTGAAATCTTCAGCCAATGAAGATACCAGAGAGGCATTTTTAATCCCAACTCTTCTTTTTATTATCACTAAAAGCTGGGGAAAGCCTTGTTTAAGATTTGGATTATGGCAGAACTGCAGCTGCAACTAATGGAGAAAGATTTTAGTAATATTTTAACCGAAAATACAAGACTACAATAAGCCTATCCTATAAAACCTCAGATTTAATGTTGATTATGCAAAGATAATATCATCAAAATATGAACATTGCTGACTATATTTTGAAATTATTTGGAATATACACATTTAAATAGTATATCATCAAATTTAATAAGTTAATATTTGCAGTAACGGTGAAAGCCTTTTTTTAAAAGCAGCTTTAATACCTTTATTTAAAATTCTGGTAAGATTCATAGTCACTGGGAAAGTTTCTCATAATCTTGAATACTTAAGGCATTGTCCTCATTTTTAGAAAAAGTAAAGAATTTTAGCCTTTGTAGTTTTATACAATTTTCAAAATCTAGCTTTACATTTATATTACCATAGGTTGATGTACAAAATAAAATATTATATATGTTACCAAGTCATAACTACAATTACTGAATACCTTACTTAAAACAGAGACTTCTTTTCCTTCTACCAGAAAGTCATCAGGAGAAACAGATCTTTGAATATTCTGCCGCACTTTACTAAACCCATAAATGCTAAGCTGTCTAACTAAATTTTCATACTTCCAGTTTCAAATATTATGAAAGGGGCCCTTCTTTCCAAAATTTCCTTCTTAAAGACACCTTCATCAATCACTATGGAAGTTCCATTATCATCCCACCATATTGATTTAAATTGGTCACTCCCAGCCATTTTCCAGAGTTTTCTTGGAAATGTCAGAAAATGAAAATCATTATCTTCACCTGGTTCCAAGACACAATGTGTGTAACATGGACTTTTAAACCAGGATTCCTCAGACAAAGTCTGAAAATCATTTTCTTCAATCATAGGCCTCAAGACAATACCCCAGAGAATGTTTGATAACACAATAGAGATCTACAGGAGATTCTTGAACCAGTTTGACCATTTTTATGAGACACATCTTGGATTTCTGAAGGATCATGTGACATCTCAAATAACTTTTTCTACAGCTATTTTTCTAATCTGCATGATTTTGAGCACTGCAGCTTCATATGCTGCTCTGGCAGGCCTGCAAAGGTAAACTGCTAGGCCATCACAATGTATCTCAACTTGAGTAGATGTGACATCACAAAACGACAATCTCCTACAAACTCAAGTGTAACATTCAGCCAGTGATTATTTCTCATTCATCCAGTTAAATTGAAACATATATGATGCTTATTTTTATAGTGTGATCTGCAAATATTATCCCATCAAAATCCTTTTAAATAATTTAATTTTGGGGTCTATGAAATTAAACCAATCTCCATACTTTTGTACAAAAATTTATACCAGATTTGTGAACAGTGTATAAATAATGCACAAAATATATAAAAATAATTTTAAAGTTATGGAATTTAAAGTGAAATTTGTGTAAAACCTGTACAGAGAAGGTATACCTATTTCATTATAATTTGTAATTATAGTGAAACTGAATTTGATTTGGAAATTGAGGAATTTACTTATCTGTTTATTTTACAATAAGTAGCTCTATATTCAAAATATGAGCAGAATAATTATCAGTATATTTACAATGTTTATAAGTAAATGATAAATATTTATGAAATAAAACTTGATTAAAATAGTGAATCAAATTTAAGAAATCTCAAATGGGGTAATTTTTGTTTTAAATTGTAATTCAATGCTATAAGTAAAACAAGTGAAATTAAGTATTCTACTTTAAAATTACAAAAGAGAAAATCTTATAATATACTTACAAATGTTTACTTTTAACGTTCTTTTACTCAGAGGTTTTTCAGTCCCTAGAAGGAATAAACTTTCTTGTCATCTTTATAATCCATACTCTTGGGGCTTCTGTTAAGTGTTCCAAAATGATGTTGATAAATACACTTATACACAAGATCTTAGGTTCAATAAACAGTGCCTCCATTAATGGGCAAACAAACAATCAAAATCAAAGAAATAACAGTATATGTGGGTTCGGGTGGAAAAGACCAGGTAATGCATTTTAGGAAGCAATATATTTCTCAGTCCTGAAACAGTTGGCATTGATATTATAATGCGGCATTTCAAGGCAAGTGTTTTGTACACTAATTGTTAATAATAGTTAGGTTCTGTATCAGTAAACTGTAGTAAATCCAGTTCTACCAAAGTTGTATTCTTTATTTAGACATAAATTCCATAAAACATAAGCCAAATTCAAAATGAGAGATAAAATTTTTAAATAAATAAATGTTCACTCAAGCTACAATGAAAATTTTTCCTTCAGTATGTGTATATTCCATTCTAAGTAAACATTATCAAGCTGAATTCATGGTATATTATATAGCATAGATAAGTTGGAAATAATCCTGATTCATAAATTTTATTAATCATACACAAATATATAAATTTGATACCATCCCTTAAATAACAAAGAATTCAAAAATAACAATCTCAAAATATGTAGGAAAATTATTCACAGATCTGATCTTAAATTTTTTATATAAAAATTCTTAACAAATTTGCCCTTGATAGAATATGACTAAACGTAATAAAAGCCATATATGAAAAACCCATGACAAACATCAAGTTCAATGTTAACATACAGGAAGGTTTTCATTTAGTCCAGTAATAAGAAAAAGGAGCTCATTCTCACAAGTCCTTAATTACACTACTAAAAGTTCTAGCCAGAAAAACTAATCAAGAAAAATTATAAAAGGCATTCAACTTGTAAAAAGAAGTACAATTTTTACAGATGATATATTTACATATAGGTAAAAAAGCCCATACACTCCTCTAGTGACCGTTAGAAATAATGAACAAACTTAGTAAACTTGCAGAATACAAAATCAATATACAAATCTCCATTGCATTTTTATATAGTAACAGCATATTATCAGAAAGAGAAATTAGGAAAACAATTGTGTGTAAATTTATACCAAATAGAATAAAATAGGAATACATTTGATAAGTGAAATAAAAGATCTAAACATAGATCTATAAATTACAGGTGGAAGAAATATAAGTAAACATAATAAATAAAAGATATTCTGTGCTTATTGATTATATACAATGTGAGGAAATACTATAATCTATCTTTCACTTGTTCAATCTCCCAAGCACTACTTATTGAGGAGAATCTCTTTTCTTCATTTCATACTCTTGTTTCTGTATTCATGGGTTAATTGATCATAGGTGTGAAGGGTTATATCTGGTTGCTCTATTCTCTTCTATTGATTACTGTCAGTTTTTGAGCCAGTATCATGTTTAAATTACTAAAGCTTTGTAGGACTGTTTAACATCAGAGAACTTTACACTATTATATTTAATATTCTTTTTCAAGATTATTTTGGCAACCCAAGATCTATGTGGTTACATATAAATTTTGAAATAATTTCTTCTATTTAATGGAAAAATCTCATGGGTATTTTGCCATGAATCACACTAATGTAGATTCCTTTGTGTAGTATGGTTGTTTCAACCACATTGTTTCACTTCATTAACATAAGAGATCTTTTCATTTCTTTTGATCAGTTTTAATTTCCTTCATCAATGTTTTCTATTTTTTAATGTATAAGTTTTCTCCTTATTTGTTAACTTCATTTGTAGGTATTCTTTACATATATATAATTAAATGCATTATATTTTTAAACATGTTTCCCACACAAATGCAACAGGCAGATGGTAGTGGCAAGACATATTCAAAGTCCAGAATGAAAGAAAGCTGTTATCTAAGATAGTATATCAAGCAAGGCTATCCTTTAGAATAGAAGGAGAGATAAATAATTTCCACACAAGCAAATACAAAAAGAATTTAGCAACAGAAAAAGAAATAATGAAACACCTACACTAAAAATAAAGAAGCAGAATGCTATAGAAAAGAGAAAGGCATAATTAGAAAGGCAATAGCTACAGTGACTTACAACAGAATAAACATGATGTTGTAAAACAAGACATCAAAATTTTTAAGGGTTAGAGAGTGCAACAGGACAATACAGAGTATTTTATTCTCATTTCTGTTCTCTTTATGATGCATTTGAATATGTATTCCTTTCAGGTAATTTAAACAGATATAGTAACGGGTCAATATACATACAAAACAGGGTAACCATAAGTCAAAATCCTACAATGAATTCACAAAGCCAGAAAAAACCCAAGATAATAAAAGAAAACTTATAAAGCCACAAAAAGAAAAAGAAATGAACAAAAAGGAAATACCAAATCAACTGGAAAATGAAGTTCAATATGGAAATAAACACCAGTCTATAAATAATTATCACAAATATTAAAGAACTTACTGCTTCAATCAAAAGATATATATTGTCAGGTGGGATAATATACCAAGACCCTACCTTATGAAGCATACAAGAGACCCACGTTAGAAAGAGGAACACACATCAATTCAAAGTCAGAAGATGGAAAAATATATATTATGCAAATGCACATGACAAGAAAGCAGGAATAACAGTACTGACTTCACACAAAAAGACTTTACAAGGAAGGCCATAAAGGAAGATAAACAAGGCCATGATATAATGATTAAAGGAGCAATACAAAATGAGGGTATTATACTCATTAATATATATGCACTCAATACAGGAGCACCTAAATACATAATTCAAATACTAATAGATAAAAAGGGAGACATCGATGGGAACACAATCACAGTAGGAGAATATAACTCCCCATTACCATCACTAGACTGGTCTTTCAGACAGAAAATTAATGAGGGAACAAAGATACTAAAAGCTATGATAAAATAATAGGATTTGGTTGATATTTTCAATACACTACTTCTCCCCAAAACAGAATATACATTCTCTTCCAGTGCACATGGAACATTTTCTAGGAAAGTTTATGTACTGAGGCACAGAAGAAGCCTCAACAAATTTAAACACAAAAATCATTTCAAGCATCTTTTCTGAGTATAATGTCATGAAACTAGAAATCAATCACAGAAAAACAGGGAGAAACAATGACAGCATGTAAATTAAAAAACATGGTACTTAAACAAGGGGTGGAGGTGATGAATTAAAAGAAGAACTTAAAAAATATCTTGAGGAATATGACAGAACACTACACATAGTTTTTGGAATACAGTTAAAGTAGGCTTAAGAGGGAATTTCATAGTGACAAGGTCCGCCCCAAAGTAGAAGAGCAATTTCAAATAAATAATCTAACGTTCTTGTAATCTAATCATGAAGTGAAGAGCAAACACAACCAAAAGTCAGCAGAAAGTGGGAAAATAAAGATCAAGGGAGAAAGAATTGAAATAAAGATTAAAAAATAGAAAAAAATCAATCAAACTGTTTTTTGAAATAGTCAACATAATTGACAAAACTCAGGAAAGGCTCACCAACAAGAATAGAGAGAGAACAGGAATAACATAAGAAATGAAAATGGGGAAACTACAAAGAGTTCATCAAATTTGCAAAACACCATAAGGGAATACCATGAGCAACTGCATGGAAACAAACTGGATAATCTAGAAAAAATGGAGAAGTTTCTTGAAACATTCAGCCCACCATTATTGCATCAAGAAGAAATTGACCATTTGAACAGACAGATCACCAGAAATGGAATAGAATTATGAATAAAATAAAAAATCTCTGCAAACAATAATTCAGACCCAAATACATTCACTGGGGAATTTGACCAAACGTACAAAGAAAAATCCATACCAGTCCTCCTCAAACACTTCCAAAAGCTTGATATGGACAGATTACTCCCAAACTCACAACATAAGGCCAACATCAACCTGGTAACAAAACGAGACAAAGACACTACCTAAAAAGAAAACTATAGGGGAATATCATTGATAAACATAGATGTAAAAGTCCTTAAGTAATTATTAGCAAACAGAATTCAACAGCATGTAAAAAAAGATCATACACCATTATGAAGTTAAGTACATCCCAGAAACACAAGGATGGTGTAACATATGCAAATCAAACAATCAATTGTGATACAACATATCAACAAACGAGAGGACAAAAAACTACATGATAATCTCAGTAGATGCAGAAAAAATGTTTGATAACATTTAACACCTATCTGCAAAAAAAAGTTCTTATCACAGTGGGTAATGAGGGACCATATGTCAAGATAATAATAGCGATTAATGACAAATATGAAGCCAGCAAAATACTCAATGGTGAAAAACTGAAAGCCTTCTCACAAAAACCTGAGACAAGACAAGATTGCTCATTCTCACAATTTCAATTCATTATAGTCTTGGAAATCCTAGCCACAATGATCAGGCAAGAAAATTTGATTTCCAATGAAATTATGCAAAACATTTCTTTTTAGGACTGAAACAAATGATCCTAAAATTTACATAGGGTCATTAAATAACCATAGTTTCCAAAGCAATATTGAAGTAAAAGAAAGAGGCGGGAGGAATAACCCATCAGGTCTCCAAACACTATTGCAGAGCTCCAATAATGAAAATCACATGATATTGATACAGAAACAGGCATATGGACCAATGGAACAGAATAGAGATCCTAGGAATAAATATACAGGCCTTTGTTCAATTAATCTTTGACATAGTAGCCAAGAATATGACAGAGAAAAGACCATTACTTCACCAACTGGTGTTGGGATAACTGGATAGAAGCATCAGAGCAATGGAGTTAGAACAATCCTTCACTCCAAACACAAGAATAAACTCAAAATGGCTCAAAGAATTTAATATAAGCAAAATCCAGTAAATCTCCTAGAAGAAAACATAGACAAAACACTCTGAGATAAATCTCAGCAATGATCTCCTAGTATAGACTACCCAGGGAAGGGATGTAAGAGCAAAATTAATAAATGGGACCTAATAAAACTTATAAGTTTTGCACAGCAAAGGGAACCATAAACAAAGCAAAATGACAACCTACAGGATGAAAGGAAAATTTAGAAGTGATGCAACTGACAAAGTCTTAATTTCCAAAGTATAAAGACTTCATACAACCTAACAATAATTAAAAAAAGCAAGAAACCCAATCTGAAAATGTGCAGAAGCCCTAAACAAGCAATTCTCCAATAGAGACATTCAAATGCCACACAGATATATGAAAAAATAAAATTTCTCACTATTATTATCAGAGAAGGGCAATTCAAAACTATAATGAAGTATCACTTCACGGTAGTCACAATGCTCATCATTCAAAAGTCCACTAACAATAAATGCTGGGGAAGCTGTGGAGAAGGGGAAGCTGTGGAGAAAGGGAACCCTCCTACACTGCTGGTTGGAATGCAGTTTGGTGCAGCCACTATGGAAAACATTGTGGATATTCCTCAAAAGAATAGGAATAGACTTACCATATGACCCAGGAATCCCACTCCTGGGTTTGTATCCAGAAGGAAATCTACTTCAGGATGACACATGAACCCCAATGTTCATAGCAGCACTATTTACAATAGCCAAAACATGGAAAAAGCCTAAATGTCCATCAACAGGTGACTGGACAAAGAAGATGTGGTATATTTATACAGTGGAATACTACTCAGCCATAAAAACCGACAACATAATGCAATTTGCTGCAACATGGATGCTCCTAGAGAATGCAATTCTAAGTGAAGTAAGCCAGAAAAAGAAAGAAAAATACCATATGAGATCACTCATATGTGGAATCTAAAAAACAATAACAAAAACAAACAAACAAACACAAACAAAGGATAAATACAGGACAGAAATAAACTCATGTACAGAGAATACAGACTTGTGGTTACCAGGGGGGTAGAGGGTGAGAAGGGAAAGACTGCTATTTCAGTATTGTAAAATAGATAAACAAGATTGCACTGCATATCACAGAGAAATATACAAAAAATATTATGATAAATCACAGAGAAATAAATGTGACAATTATGGTGTATATGTCCATGAATGACTGAAAAATTGTGCTGAACACTGCAATTTGACACGACATTGTAAAATGATTATAAATCAATAAAAAAAGTTAAAAAAAGAATCTAGGAGAAAACAGAAAGAATAAAGAAGAAAATTGAATCAATGTGAGTAAGACAAATAACAAGAGAAACAATAGAAAAGATAAAAAAAAACCAAAGTCTGTTTTTTTTAACATAAAGTGGACAAAAGTTTAGGTTGGCTAAGAAAATAAAAACTCAAATAAAATTAGAAATAATAGAGAAGATATTACCATTGATGTTTTAGAAATGCATAGCATCATAAGAAATTAACACTAACCAATGATTTGCATGACCTAGAACAAAAGACAAATACCCAGAAACATATATCTTCCAATACTGAATCAAGAAGAAATTAGAAAATTAAATAAAGCAAAAGTGTGCATGAGTAAATCAGTAATCCAAACCTCCCAAACCAGAAAAAATTTACAAGATGACTTTACTGGTGAAGTGTGTCATACATTTGAAGAGAAGTTTTCACCAATTCTTCCAAAAATCTTCCAAGAATTTGAAGGGGGTGATAGATTTCAAACTTCTTTTATGATGCCAGCTTTATTTGCATAACAAAGCTAGAAAGGACATTAGACGCAAAATATGGTATATTACCCCTAATGAATGTATGTGCCAAAATTCTCAACAAAACACAAGCAAAATTAATTCAACAACACATTTAATGTATCATACACATACATGAGTAAACGGATTTATCCCTGGGTTTAAGGATACCTCAAAATATTCAGATCAGTAAAGGTGAAATGCCACACTAATAGAATGAGAAATAAAACTCACATAATAATTTCAATAGGTGCAAAAAGAGCATTGTATATAATGCAACATAATTTTAAGATACTCCCAACAAATTAAATTAACCCTGTCAGTGGCACGATATCATATATACATAAACACTGTGTGGAGAGAAGCAGATCAGTTCTCTTTTTATTGATTCTAAGAAAATGGTTTATATAGGACATGCACAATACCTCACATATCATCTAATTTATAACAATGTTAATAATTTTAAGATATTTATGTCCCCATGCTCCTGCAGTAAGCACAGGATGTAAATGATCAAGGATTGTTTTAAAGTTCATCACGGAACTTCATTAAGTAGGCCATCTCTTATCCAGCCGGCTGTGCTTGTCTTAGGTTGTCCTTCTATTAGGATTTTACCCAGCATATGCTATCCAGCCATCCATACTGGATACAATGAACAGGTAATTTCTTATCCAGCCTGGATATGTGACATTCCTCAAAGCTTGTTTATCAGTTCAGCCCATGGGCTTATTCTCTAGAGCCTCCAGACAGGAGCCTACACACCCAACATTCCTCGACAGAAAAATGGATGAAGAAAATTTGATGTATATATGCAATGGAATCAATATTTTGCATTAATATCAACAGTGTCAATGGTGTTCCTTTTTTTCCACAATCTCACCAACATATATATTTACTTTCTTTTTGATGAGAGACTTCTGACAATTGTGAGGTCTTGTCTCATTTTTGGTTTATGACTTTCCTAATAATTTATAACTCTGAACATATTTTCATGTGTCATTTAGCCAACTGTATGTTTTCTACAGATAATTGATTCAGATGTATCTATTCAGTTCCTATGAACAGTTTTTTTAATTGCATTGTTTAGTCTTTTTTGTTGTTGTTGTGGGGTAAGATTTTGCCACATATTTGGATTTTAACACTTGATTGGAAATTATCACTTGCAAATATATTCTCCCAATGTGTTGGTTTACTTTTCGTTTTATTGATCATTTCTTCTGCAGTGTAAATCTGTTTAGAGTGATACAATCATATTTTTTTAGATTTGCTTCTGATTCCCTTTTCAGAGGAGGCATATGTAGAATCAATTTAACTCCAATGTCAGAGTGTACTTCTTATATTTTACCCTAGGATTCTTTGTTTTCAGGTTTTATGCTTTATATGCTCAGGAGTGTGATTGCTGGGTCATATGATAGGTCCATTTTAATTATTTAAAGGAACATCCATACTGTTTCCAAAGTGCTTGCATCAATTTTCATTGCCACCAACAGTGTTGGAGAGTCCCTTATTCTCCACAACTGCCCCAGTCTTTATTATTTGAAGACATTTTGATGACAGCCCTTCTCACTAGTGTGAGGTAAAATATTATATTATCTTTGTCTTGCATTTGTATAATGATTAGCTATGTGAGCATGCTTTTATGTTTCTGATTGTCATCTGTGTGTCTTCTTTAGAGAATTGTCTTCTGCTCATTTTCTGGCTGAGTTGTTTGTAGATTTTTGAAATGGAGTTGTATGAACGATTTTTGTATTTTAGAAATTAGCCTCTTGCTGATTGCATAGTTTCCTAATATTTTCTCCCATTTGGAATTTCATCTTTTCATATTGTTTATTTTGCTGTGTAGAAGGTTTTAAGTTTAATTAGGACGTATTGGATTATTTTGCTTTTATTTTTCTCAGCTTGGGAGATTGACATAAGAAAATTTCGCTACAATTTATTTCTTCATTTGCCTATGTTAGATTCCAGGAGTTCTATTGTGTCATGTATTAGATTCAGATATTTAAAACATTTTGATTTTTTTTTGTAAAGTGTGTGGGAGTATTCTAATTTCAATGATTTACATGTAGCTCTCTAGCTTTCTCAACATCACTTGCTGAAGACTGTCTTTTAGGCATTGTATATTTATTTTCCTTTGTCATAGTTTAGATGACCGTAGGTGTGATGTTTTATTTCTGCCTCTGTGTTCTGCTCCAATGATATAGATGTTTGTTCATTTTTCAGAATTGTGCTGTTTTGATTACTGTTTTTGTACTATAGTCTGATATCTGGGAGGGTTATTGGTTATGACTCCAACTTTGTTCTTTTTCCTCATTGATACTTCTGAAGTTCTGGTAATTTTGCAGTTCCATACATATCTTCGGACTGTTTAAGTTCTGTGGAAAATATCATGTAGTTCGATCTGAATCACTTTTTATCTGCAGACATCTTTTGTAGTATGTATATTTTAACAATATTTATTCCTCTAAACTGAGACCTTGAGATTTCTTTCCATTTCTTTGCATCATCTTCAAATTTCTTTATCAGTGCCCTCTGGATTTTATTATCTTGGTTCATTCAAACCTATTCATAGGTTTTTATTTTTGATATGATAGCATATGGACTTTTTAAAATTATGGAATATTTCATTGTTAGTGTAAAGAAATGTGACAGTTTTTGTATATTAATCTTGAATCATGTTACTTTCCTAAATGTATTTATTTGTTTTATTTGTTTTGGTGTGGAGAATCTTTAGGGTTCTCTATATAGATTATCAGGCCATCTAAAATAATAGCAGTTTTACTTCATTCAATCCAACTTGAATAACTTTTTTCCTGTGCAATTGCTGTTGTTAAGACTTCCCATACTTTGTTTAATAGAAATGGTGAGAGTGGGCATCCTTTCCTTATTCCTTAATTTGGGTTTCAGTTATTCAATTTTGCATATAATGTTGTCTGTGTGTCTGTTATTAATGAGTTTAGTTATGTTGAGATATATTTCTTGAATCCTACTTTGCTAAGAGGTTTCTGTTGTTGTTGTTGCTGTTGTTGTCGCTGTTGTTGCTGCTTTTTTATTTAATAAAAGTTGAAGTTTGTGAAATGCTTTTTATGGATTTGTTGGGATGACCACATCAATTCCCCTTTTTCTTTTGTTAATGTGGTGCATCAAACTGATTGATTTCATGTGTGTTCCACCTCTCTTATGACCCTACAATGAATTAAAGTTGATCATGGTGTATAATTCATTTTAGGTATTGCTGGATTTAGTTTGCTAATAATATTTTGTAGAATTTTTGCATCTATATCAATCAAAGATATTGGCTTGAAATTCACCTTGCCTGTACTTTTTTTGTTGGCTTTGCTATCAGGGTGATGAAAGCTTCATAGAATTAATTTATGAGTTTCCCACATCTTCACTATTATTGAATACTTTGAAGAGTATAAATTCTGCTTTCTTTTTTTGCACAGTTTTCCACGGGAGCTTTTTAAATCTTCACTAACGTTTAATGATTTTTTTAATGCAGATTCTTCCTTTTTCTAGTAAACAGTTTGCTCAAATTATTTGTTTCTTCTTATCCCTGTCTTTTTCTAGACATTTGTCTATTTCTTCCAAGTTGTCCACTTTATTGGAATGTAAGTGTTGACAAAATGATCCCTTTTTTGTATATCTGAGGGAACAATTGTTATTTCTCCACATTTATTTCTGACTTTATTCCTTTGGAGCATCTCTCTTTTCTTCATGATGCATCTGGCTAGAGGTTTTTTGATTTTCTTATCTTAAAAAGAAAACAAAAACAGAATCTTTGGTTTTACTACTCTTTTGCATAGTTATTTTTCTCTCTAATTTTTATTTACACCTGTAATATTTAGGGTTATGTTTTTCTCATTTTTAACTTTTTTCATTGATTTTTAATCATTTTATAAAGTTGTCTCAAATTGCATTGTAGAGCACAATTTTTTAGTTGCAATGAACATATATAAATTTGCTGTCCCATTTTTTCCCTGTGAGCTGCCATAAGATATTTTATATATTTCCCTGTGCTTTACAGTACAATCCTGTTTATCTATTTTGAAATTTTGACATCCCAGCCTATCTATTCCCACACCCCACCCACTTGGCAACCAAAACTTTGTATTCTCTGACTGTGAGTCAATTTCTGTTTTGTATTTATTTGTTTTATGTTTGGTTTGATTTGTTTTTAGATTCCACACATGCGCCTTCTCATATGGTATTTTTCTTTCTCTTTCTGGCTTACTTCACGTAAACTGATTTTCTCCAGGAGCATCCATGTTGCTGAAAATGGCGTTATGTTGTCAGTTCATAAGACTGACTACTATTCCATTGTATAAATATACCACCTCTTCTTTATCTAGTCAACTGTCGATGGACATTTAGGCTGTTTCCTTGTCTTGGCTATTGTAAATAGTGCTGGCTATGAACATTGCAGTGCATGTGTCATCCTGAAGTAGGGTTCCTTCTGGATTTATGCCCAGGAGCGGGATTCCTGGGTCATATGGTAGGTCTATTCCTAAACTTTTGAGGAATCTCCATCCTGTTTTCCACAGTGGCTGTACCAAACTGCATTGCCACCAGCAATGAAGGATGGTTCCCTTTACTCCACAGCCTCCCCAGCATTTGTCATCTGTGCATTTTTCAATGATGGCTATTCTGACTGGTGTGAGGTGATACCTCATTGCAGTTTTGATTTGCATTTCTCTGATAATAAGTGATATTGAACATTTTCGGATGTGCCTTTTGATAATTTGTATGTCTTACTTGGAGAATTGCTTGTTTAGGTCTTCTGCCCAATTTTGCATTGGGTTTTTTTTTTTCTTATTCATTTGTATGAGCTGCTTATATACTCTGGAGATCAAGTCTTTGACGGTTTCATATGCAAATATTTTTCCCATTCTGTAGGTTGTCTTTTTATTTTACTTCCGGTTTCTTTACTGTACGCAAGCTTGTAAGTTACATGAGGTCTCATTTGCTTATTCTTGCTTTTATTTCTTCTAAGAGAAAATTTTCGAGACTTATCTCAGATAACGTTTTGACTATATTTTCCTCTTGGTGGTTTATTGTATATTGTCTTATGTTTAAGTTTGATCCATTCTGAGTTTATTTTTGTGTATGGTGTTCTAGCTTCATTGAATTACATGCTGCTGTCCAGTTTTCCAAACACCAGTTGCTGAAGAGACTATCACTTTTCCATTGTTATTTCTTACCTCCTTTGTCTAAAATTAATTGACCATATGTTTTCGGGTTCATTTCTGGGCTCTCTATTCTGTGCCATTGGCCTATATGTATGTTTATCTACCAATACAGTACTGTCATGTTGACTGTAGCCCTGTAGTATTATCTGAATCGTTAGCGTTAAGAAATGCCACTGATATTTGAATCTTAATCTTGTAACCTGCTATCTTGCTGAATTCTTTGATCAGCTATAGTAAATTCATTCTGGATCTTGTAGGGTTTTCTATAAATAGTAGCATATTATCTTCATATAGTTAGATTTTATCTCTCGCTTTCCAATTGGCATCCCTTTTACTTCTCTCTCTTGTTTGATTGCTGTGGTTAGGACTTCAAAGACTATCTTGAGTAGGAGTCATGATAGTGTGCATCCTTTTACTGTCCCAGATTTTAGTAGGAAGAATTTGACTTTATCACCTTTGAGTACTATCCTGGCTGTAAGTTTGTTATCTATAGCTTTCATGATGCTGAGATATATTCCCTCTATGCCCACTTTGGTGAGAGTTTTTATCATACGTGGATGTTGAATTTTATCAAATGCTTTTCCTGCATCTATTGAGATGATCATGTGGTTTTGGTTCTTTCACTTGTTGATGTGCTGTATTACATTGATTTGCATAAGTTGAACCACCCCTGTGTCCCTGGCATGATCCCTACTTGGTCATGATATATAATCCTTTTTTCTGTGTTTGGATTCTATTTGCTACTATTTTGGTTAGGATATTGGCATCTGTGTTCATCAGTGATATTGGCCTATAATCCTCTTTTTTGGTAGTGCCTTTGCCTGGTTGTGGTATCAGGGTGATTGTGGATTCATAGAATTTATTTGTGTGTATTCCTTCCTTTTCAATCTTCTGGAAGAGTTTGAGAAGGACTGGTACGAGTTCTTCTTTGTTTGGTAGAATTCCGCTGTGAATCCATCCAGTCCTGGACTGTTATTTGTTGAGAGGTTTTATATTGCTATTTTGATTTCATTTGTAGTGCTCTCTTCAAGGGGTCAGTTTTGTCTTCATTCACTCTTGGTGGACAGTATGCTACCAGAACTTGTCCATCTCCTCTAGGTTATACAGTTTGGTTCCATATACTCTTCATAATATTCTCAAATGATATTCTATATTTCTATTTTTTTGTGGTAATTTCGTGGTTCTCCTTTCTTATTTTGCTAATTTGTGCTCTCTCTCTCTTCTTCTATTTGAGTTTGGCCAGAGGTTTGTCAATTTTACATACTTTTTGGAAAAACCAGCTTTTAGATTGGTTGACTATTTTCCTATTCTATTTTTAAACTCTATTTTATTTATTTCCTCCCCAATATTGATGATTTTCTTCCTTCCGCTGCCTTTTGGGGTTTTTTGGTCTTGTTTTTCTAGTTCTTTCTGCTGGTGTGTTAGATTGTTTATTTGTGGTTGTTCTTCATTTTAGCACTATAAACTCCCCTCTCAGCACTGCTTTTACTGTGTCCATAAATTTTGTGTGGTTTTGCTTTCATTTTCTTTTCTCTCAAGGTAATTTTTCATTTCAGCTTTGATTTCTTCATTGACCCCTTGGTTTATAATAACATATTGTTTAATCCCCATGTTTTCCTTTGCTGTCCTTTGTTTCTCTGTTGTTGATCTAGCTTCATGGCCTTGTGGTCAGTAAAGATGCTTGAGATAGTTTCTATCTTCTTAAAATTGCTGAGGTTTCTTTTGTGCCCAATTACATCATGAATCCTGGAAAAAGTTCCACGTGCACTTGAAAAGAATGTATATCCTATTTTGGGGGTTTGCAATGTTCTGAAAATATCCACCAAGTTTAATATTTCTATTGTATTTTTTAATTTTTCTGTTACTTCATTTATTTTCTGTCTCGATGATCTGTCCAGTGATGTTATTACAGTGTTGTAATCTACAAATATGACTACCCCTTTATATCTGTTGGTAATTATTTTATGTACTTAGGTGCTCCTATATTTGGTGCATATGTATTAACAAGTGTGCTATCCTCATATTGTATCACTCCTTCAATCATTATAAAATGTCCTTTATCTTTCTTTATGGACTGTGTTTTAAAGACTGTTTTGTCTGAAATCAGTAATGAAACAACTGTTTTTTGGCTTTTCCAATTGTATGGAATATCCTTTTCCATCCTTTCACTCTCAATCTATATGTGTCCATCTCTCTGAAGTGGGTATCTTGTATGCAGCATATTGAAGGTTCTTGCTTTATTATCCAGCCTGCCACTCTATGACTTTCGACTGGAGCATTTAGTCCATTAACATTTTCAATAATTGTTGATAGGCTGTGTTTAACACTAATTTGACCTTATCTTAGCAGTTAATTTGGTATTTCCTCTTTGTTCCCTTCATCTTCCTTTTAAGGTTTGGTTATTTTCCTTTGTATTATCATGAATTTTATTTAGTTTTAGTGACTCCCTGATAAGTTTTTGTCTTCTTGCTACCCTTTTTTATAATTCCATTAGACCATTACTATAACTGCATTTATTAAACAGATAGTAACATGATCTCAAACTCATCCTACTGAGAACAAAAAATTTTAAAATGAAAGACCAAAAAAAAAAAATCTCTAGTTTCCTGCCTCCCTCTCCCTCCTCAATGATTGTATGACTTGTTTTAATATTTTGTGTTTATTTTATTTGTAAGTCATTAATTATCACCTTTCAAGCCGTGAGTTTCACATTTCTGTAGCATCCTGCTGCTTTTCTTTTTAGAGTATACCTTTCAATAATTCATTTAGCATGGGTCTAGTGTTGCTAAACTCTTTAAACTTTTTCGTGTATGTGAAATCCTTTTTTTCCACATCTACCTAAAAGGATAGCATTGCTGGTCAAAGTATCTTACAGTATATAATTTTTACATTCAGGGCTTTGAATATATCTTGCCACTCCCATCTGGGCTGTAGTATTTGTGTAGAAAAGTCAGCTGGTAGCCTTATGGGGATTCCCTTGTAACTCATCCTTTACTATTCTCTTGCTCTCTTTAGGATCATTTCTTTATCCTTGTATCTGGCCATCTTAATTATAAGTCTCGGGGTGGGTGTATTTGTGTTCTTCCTGTTTGGAACACTCTGAGCTTCCTGTACTTGGATTTCTGATTCCTTCTGTAAGTTTTGGAAGTTCTCAGTCATGATTTCTACAAAAACGTTTGTTATTCCCTTTGATCTTTCTTCCCCTTTTGGAACCTCTATCATGCCAAGATTGGCAGGATTTCTATTATCCCATAGGTCCCTTATGCTTTTTTCATTTGTTTCTCCTTCTATCTCTTGTAGCTCTTCTCACTGGGTGCTTTCTATTTTCCTGACTTCTAAGTCACTAATTCATTCCTCTGCATTAACAAATCAGCATTGCTACAACTTTAAATTATTCCTTATCTCAGTCAACTGGTTTACTTTTTCTACTCAGCTCTCCTTTAAAGCTTCCATTTCAATTCTGACATATTTTGTATCTCTAAACACTATCTCTTTTATTTCCTTCAGTACTTTGATCACTCCATTTTTGAAATCTTGATCTAGGTGGATACCGATGTCTATTTCACTGATCAATCTTTCAGGGGATTTCTCCTGTACTTTTAATTGGGAATGGTTTCTCTGTTTCTTCAACTTTCTACTACCTCTCTGGCACTGTGGTTTATGGAGTATCAGTTTTCTACTGTGGTCCTAAAGGAGTTAATCTACCTAATGCCTATGTAGTTATACAACTTAGAAAAAGAAAGAGATAGAGAGATAAAGAATTTTAAAGACGGTAGAAAAAAGGTTTGAAGACATTGTATAATGTGTAATAGAAAAGGAAGTTGAAGCAGAAATTTGAAAAATAATTATAATTAAAATATTTTAAATTTTTAAAGGGTTTAAAATGGAGGTATATATAATTCTAGAAGAAGTAAAAATTAAGAGGGTAATAGAAAATGGAACAGGTAAAAACAGATCAACAAAAGGGGGTGGTCAGTGTCCTCCTGGAGAATGTGTACATTTAATGTGAATTCTTACTTTTTTCATCCTGATTTGGAAGCTCATCTTGTTGTTTCCAGAGGCCCTTCATTGGAGCCCTCATCTGGGCTGCTCCCAGGGCATGTCGGCAAGCAGATCGCTCCTACACACAACACTGGGTCTGATGAAGTTCTCTTTACTCTGGGCTGGCTTGACAATGCCCTGCCTGATGCTGCAGGCAGATGTTGCAGAATGACCAGGCAGGATTGGGCATCGTGCCCTCTCAAACCAGTATGGTCAGTAGCTGTATTCCAGCCCAAAATTTGAAGGGCCACATGCCCCCTCAGGTTGCCGATCACTCTGCTGCTCTGTGCTACTTTATGTTCTGCCTTGGGTTTGCATACCGGAAGTGGGCTCAGGAAAGACTGAGGAACAGCCCTGTCCCTGTTCTGGGCCAAAATCCAGCTCCTTGTTTGTCTTGTCAGACAAGTTCTCTGAGGAACCAGACATTAGGTTCCTATCTGCCTCAGGCTGTAGAAAAGTCAAAGTCTGACCCTTAAGGCTGCTTAGTCTTTAGGTGTAGATGCAGGTTTTGCAACTGCTGCCACCTGGGTGTAAAGCACCAGAGGGTATGGTGGCTGTGTCTGATCCCCAGCTCTCTTCACCTAGACACTTTTGTGGAATTTCAGAGATGGGGAATGCACCCTTCCACCCACAGGGCACTTCTGCCCTGTTGTTTTATGGAGGGCCCAGGTTGTTCTGCCCTGTGCACCCACAGCCATGACACAAAGCCAACTTCATTTCCTTGGGCCGCCACAGTGCAGCCATCCCCATTTACCACCCAGGTCGGGCAGCATGGACCTGCCCCCAGCTTCCGGGCTGAATCTTCAGCTGAGTGTCACAGGGATCCTCTGTGCCTGTTTAACTTAGTTCTTTCGGTCAACTTATTCTATGTACATTTCCAAGCCTTGGAAGCTCCCCCTCCATCCTGCTGATCTCCCAGTTGTAGAGGGGAGACACAGTGAATGAGCACCAGTCCTTTGCTGTTCCCTCCCTGTTGGACCTGTCCCACTCTGTTTAGCATTTTCTTCTTTCTTTCTTCCTTTTCTCCTACTAGATTTTTCACATCTTTATCTATTGAAGAGGACACTGTTCTTTCAGAGTTTTGCAGGTTCTCTGGTTAGCTGAGCGGGTCTGTGGATGTGAGTCTTGGTGCATTTGTGGGAAAGGGTGAGTTATGATCATTTTTTACTCCACCATCTTTGCCTCCCCCCAAAAAAGTCTCACTTTATTATGGAAGATAAACATAGTCTATAAATAAATGGAAAGATATTCCATGGAAATGACAAGAAAGTGCAGATTGCAATTCTCAACTCATAGAAAACGTTTTAAGAAAGGTGTCAAAATGAAACAAATATGAGCTTATATAAAGAAAAAGAGATAAATAAAATGGGGTATTACACTCATTAAATTATATATGGACCAAACACTGTAGATCCTAAATATAAAATGAAATTTTAGTAGACATGAAGGAATTAATTCATTATAGAAGAATAATAGTAGATGAGTTGAACACCTCAATATTCTGATAGCCAGATCATACACAAAGAATATCTGTAAGGAGACAGAGATCTTAATAGTATATTACATCATTTGATCCTAAATGAGCTATTGGACACTGCATCAGAAAAGCAGAACACATAAACTTTTCAAGTGTGCACAGGATGTTATCTAACGAATTAACCACACATTATGTCATGAAACAAGCCTCAGGAACTTTAAGCAAATATAGATTACAGGAAGTATTTTTCCATACACAAAAGTAAGAAACTGTGCATCAACTCTAGAAAGAAGAATAGGAAAAGAACAAACATGAGGAGAAACCATATCCTTTAAAAAATAAAGTAAAACAAGGTCAATGATGAAATCAAAGAGGTAATAAAATTATAACTGGATACAAATTACAATGAAAACACAGCTTCATAAAATGTATGGGATGCAGCAAAGACAAATCTAAGAGGGAAGTTGAGAGCAAATCAGGACTTCTAAAAGGAACAAGAAAAACCTTATAGAAGGGACCATGCATACCACCCAAAATAACAAGAAATAAGAACAAACAAAACACAAAAGCAGTAGAACGAGAAATCTTTAATTATAATGTTGAAAATAAATAAAATAATTGTTGAAAAATAAATTACAAATCATAAATCCAACCGCTTTAAATTTTTTTAAAAATATTAACAAACAGGTAAGCATTTAGCCAGGCTTATCAAGAAATACAGGGAGTGGACCTAAACAAAATAAGAAATTAAAGAGTTGAAATAATATCTGATATTACAGAAATACAAAAAAGATTATGAAAGCAGTATGAGTTGTTTCGTGACAACCAACTGGACGACCTAAAAGAAATGGACAAATTTCTATAATGCACAGCCCGCCAACACTGAATAAAAAGAAAACTGAGAACATTAAAAGAGAAATCAGTTTAAGTTAAATAAAATGTATAATTTTAGAAATACCCCATGAACAAAATTCCTGGATGCCTTCACTAATACCTCTTCCCCCCCAACTATTTTAAAAAATGAAGGAGGAAGGAAAATTCCCAGTTATTCTATGAGGCCACTATTACCCTGATAACAAAACCAGTCAAAGACATTACCAAAAAAAAAATGAAAATGAAAATTCAATATCCCTGATGAATGATGATATACATTCAAAAATCCTCAAAAAAATCAACAAATGAATACAGCAATACTTAGAAAGGATTATATATGCAGATCAGTTGGATTTCTTCCAGAGTCAGAAGGATGGTTCAACATACACAAGTTAATCTGCATGACACGAATCTAATAAAGGAAAGACAAAATTCACAAGATCATTACAATACACAAATTATAAGCATATGACAATGTTCAACATACATTCATCATCAGATTTCTCATGAATCTGAGTACAGTGGGAACATCTCTCAACATACTAAAGGCTGTTTATAACAATTTATAATACTCAGGGGAAAGGGTGAAAGCCTTCTAGGTAAATTCAGGAACAAGACAAGAATTCCTACTCCCACCAATTCTGTTCAATAATAAAAGAAGAAAGGAAAAGGAAAAGAAAAAGAAGAAAAAGGAACACAAAATGGAAAGAGGCAAAATTGTCACCAGTACTGATGGAATAACAATCTACATAGAGAGTCCTAAGGGCTCCACATTGACTATTATGAACAATAAATAATTTCATCAAGGGAGCAGGGTACAAGATTAATGTAAAGAAGTCTCGTGCATTTCTACACATTAATCATGAGATGCCATAAAATGGACGTTGACAGCAATAATAATTAAAACCCCATTCCCTTGAATATCTTGGAAAAAAATGTAACCACGTATGGAAAGATCTACACACTTAAAATTACAAAACATTGACAAAGAAATTAAAAATGATTCAAAGAAATGGAAAAATGTCTTGGGTTCTTGGATTGAAAGAGTTCATATTGTTAACATGGCCATACTGCACAAAGAGACCTACAGATTTAGTGCAATTCCTGTTACGAAGATGTAGTATTTTCCACAGAACCAGAAAATAAATAACTCTAAGTTTTACATGAAACCATTAAAAATTCCCAAATTGATCTTGAGAAAAAACAACAAATCTGGAGGAGTAACCCTCCCAGATACCTTACTATACTACAAATCTACAGTAATAAAAACTGTATGGCATTGGCACAGAGATATAATCAATAAAAACAGATAGAGAGCCTAGAAATAATTCCACACACCTATGAGCAATGAATCTATGATAAAAGAAGCAAGAGTACACAATGGAAAAAAGACAGTCATGTCAATGGATGGTGTTGGGAAAGCTGGACATCTACATGTAAAACAGTAAAATGAAAGCATTCCCTGACATCATAAACAAAAATAAATTCCAAGTGTATTAAGGACCTAAATGTAACACCTGATACTATAAAACTGCTAGAAGGGAATATAGGTGATACCCAATTGTATATATATCTTAGGAATATTTTCTTATATCAGTCTCCTAAGGCAAAACTAATAAAAGCAAAAATAAGCAAGTGGGACCTAAACAAACTTGAAAATTTCTGCACAGCTAAGGACACTATCAATGAAATTAAAACACTGCCTGTGTACTTGGAGAACATATTTTCAAACAACGCAAGTGACCTGGGGTTAATAGATGTAGGTTAATAGATGTAACATGGATTTAGGTTGCACAACTGAAGTTGAAAATCAAAAACCCAATCAAAAACAAGAGCCGAGTACCTGAGTTAATATTTTTCCAAAGAAAACATGCAGATGATTAACAGGCAAGTGATAAAATTGCTCAACATTACTAATTATTAAGTAATTGCAAATCAAAACCACAAGGAGGTATTACTTCACACTGGTCGAATGGCTATTATCAAAAAGTTTACAAATAGTAAGTGTTTGAGACGATGTGGAGGTAAGAAATCTCTTGTATACTCTTGGTAGGAATGTAAATTGGTACAACTTCTTTGGAAAAGATTATTCAGATTTCTTTAAAAACTAAAAAGTTAACTACCATAAGACCCAGTAAAACCTCTCCTTGCAAAAATCTGGGGAAAAAGCCCTAAATTGAGAAGAACCAATGTTCACAACAGCACTGTTTATAATATGCAAGACAGGGAAGCAATACAAGAGTCCACAGTAGACTATGGACATAAGAAGATATGATGTTTCTATAAATATGCAATGGAATAATACTCAGCCATGAAAATTCATAACACATTGCTATTTCAGCATCCTGAATGGACCTAGTAAATAATGTGCTTTGTGAAGTAACTTAGACAAAGACAAAATTATATAATTTAATTTATATGTGGAATCTTAAGAAAAACATATATCTGTGTACATCTATCTATAACTATCTATTGATTGATGATAGATAAATAGATAGAAGGATAATACATGATAGATAGATAGAGAGAGAGATAGAGGGATTGATAGACAGATAGATAGATAGATAGATAGAGACACGTTGGAGAGGTAAATAGATTAGATAGACAAGTCTTAAGCAGACTCAAAGATATGGGAAAAAATTTATGTTTAACAAAGTGGTAGGGAAAGAGATTTCAACAGCAGAATATTGACAGATAGAAAGTAGTTTACAAAAAGGAGAGATGCAACAAGGATAATCTGTATAGATTATGGAAATATACACTATAGCTTAAAATAATTGTATGTTAAAATTATTGTAATAATTCATAATGCAATATAATCTACAAACTGATTAGAATAACTATGCTGTACATCTGAAAATTCATGATATAGTACATCTACTGTATTTCAATTAAAAATAAATAATATCATGTATAATTTAGTCTTTTTTCCGCTGATAGCATCTTCCTTTAATATTGTTTTATTTTTACTCTTTACCTTTTATGATTACGATTTCAAATTATTTCTTTTACTGTTGTCAAAATGTTAACAGTTTGAATTATCTATATTTATTGCCCCTGATTTCCTATTTTTCTCTGTTTAATCCATACGGTATAGTAACCTTTAAAAACATACCCAAAGATACAGTTGCAAATTTCTCGTGGTCTCTCCTTAGCATTTTGGTCAATGTTTTGCACATTTTTGCCATTTTATATTTCTTAGAAGACTTCTTTTCTGCACCTCTTTTAAGGTGTCTCGGTTTTGTTTTTTTCATCACATTCAGGTTTGTTTGTCTGTTAAAGTCTTTATTTTCATTTCATATCTAAGTGATAGCTGTGTAAGTATTATTGGGTGAGTGATTTCGTGTTTCAGTAGTTTGAAATGTAATTTTATTTACCTATGGCCTATGTTTTCTGTTCAGAAATCTGCTGATAGCCTAATGGGGGTTCCTTTGTAGACTATCTTAACTATTTTTAGCTGCCTTTAAAATATTACTCTGTCATTGACTTCCCAATTTGCATATGATGTATCTTGAAGGAGGTCCCTTTGTCTTAAAGTTATTGGTGTTTTGTTGGCTCACGGACTTGTATATCAGTTCCTTACACACGTTCGGGAAGTTATCAACTATTACTTCTTTAAATAAACAATCAGCTGCCTTCTAAATTTCTGCTCCCTCCAGGATTCCATCTAATGTGCACTTCCTGAGGAATCTGATGGCTACTGTAGGATTTCCTCATATTTTAGTATCTTGAATCTCTGCCCTCTCCTATCATTTCTAGTTTTGTATTGGTGTGTTTGCTAATCTCTCTTCCACAAAGACACTCAACTTCCAATGCTTTCTGTTGCATTCTTCATCTCATTTATTAAGTTCTCCTGGTCCTCCAATGATGTTTGGTTACTTTATAGTTTCAGTCTCTTTGGTAATGTATTCCTTATCATCATTTCATTGATTCCTGAGCTCACTAAACTGCTTTCTTAGTTTTGTTTTTGTATTGAGTTTCTGAATGACAACTATTTGTATTCTCTATTAGTTATATGGCAATATTCCATGACTTTAAGTTTGTTTGCTGCATGGTTGACATTGTGTGTGTGTGTGTGCACAGGTGCATGTGCGTGTGTGTCTGTGTCTCTGTTGGTGTCTGTATCTGTGTATCTGTGTATGCATGCCCTATAATGTTACTGTGATAGGTCATGATCTTGATAAGTTATTTCTCTGATGACACTAAATTACAGAATGGGAGTTGGAGCCCTTGCTTTGGTTTTCTGGTAGTTTGCAATATTGTGCAATTTTTGGTTTTACTTACCTGAGCTACCTCTGATAATATTTCAAAATGGCACTTTCCAGTCGCTACTGTCTGGATAAAAGATGTTCTTTCATTGTCACTTCTTAGACTTCTGTGGTAGTTAATGCCACTGTTGTCACTAGGATGGTGAACCCTTCCTATTATGTGATATCCCTTGAGACTCAGTGTACACATTGAAGAAATGTGTAAAGACAGATGGGTATTTGGAATCAGGCAAGTGCCTTTGCTATGTTCAGTGTTGCAAGGTATCTTGTCTCCACCACTGTGAATGGGGATTAGGGGCCATGTCATGAATGTCTGAGTGTCTGTAAGATGGAATTTCTGTCTCCATTGTGGCTCCCTCCAAGTTACATGTGACCATGAGTACTGGTGCAGATGGAGGCTGAAGCTGTGTGAACCACTGAGACCCTGTTTCTACTAGGTTCTTCGAAATTGAGGACTCATATATCCTAGTCAGGGGGCCTTGGTTGCAGACACCAAATCTGCTCTTCCGTCAGTTCAGTCCCTTTTGTGTGTTTTACTCCACCAAACTTTACCTGTTCACATGAATTCCAGAGTATTGTTTTGTGTTGTATTTTTTGTTGTTCAGATGTGAACATTTTATTGACTGTAGATGTAAGGGGAGAGACAAAATTTGTTTAAACTTATGTCAAGTTTAAAAGTATACACTTTTTCAATTAAAAGCTTAAATTCTGCTAAGGACATTATGAAAACAGTAAAGAAAGTGAATAAATCACCTGCCTTATATCAGAGTACTACAAAATATTTTGATTTTGCTGGGGTTTTTTTTTAATGTTTTTCCCGACTACATGCACATTTTACTATATAATATCCCTGTAATCTCTTTAAAATCAATTTAATTATTAAAATATTTCTCTGTGCTGTAAATATAGCCCTGTTGGTTTTCTAATTTATTACTAGTAGCTTACACATTTCTGTCTTCTCCATCCTTATTCCCTGTCCCCACAGGAAAACACTGCTTGGTACATTACACATATATATGTGATTCTGTTCCTGTTTTTTTATGATTATTTCTGTTTTATCTTTATTTTCCTCATTTAAGTGACAACATAGAGTGTTTTTCTCTGTATGACTTATTTTCCTATGTGCAACACTTTCTGGGTCCAGTCACATTGTTCCAAATGGCAGCATTTTTTTTTAATATGACAATGACTAAATATTTTTTATTTTATCTATATCTCACATCTACTTCAGCCAGTCATCTGTTGATGGGCAGTTGAGATGTGCATCTGTCCTTGGCTATTATAAATGATGATGTTAAGAACACTGGGGGAAATATATTCTTTAATGTTAATGTTTTCATTTTTTGTTGAGATTTATACCAAAAACTGGAATTGCTGCAACATATAATGCTTCTATTTCTAGTTTTCTGAGCGCTGTCCACACTATTATAATAGTGGATGCATTTATTTATATTTCCACCAACAGTGTACCTGGGTTCCCTATATCGACATTCTTATTAATGTTTGTCATTTGTAGACTTTTTGTTAATAGCCTTTTTTGTTGCTGTGGTATTATATTTCATTCTGGTTTTGATTTATGATTTCCTAATGAATAGCAAAGTTATGTTTCTTATACATGCATGAAAATCATCCACATGTCTGTTTTTGAAGTTTCAATGAATATCTTTCCACTGTTTTTAAGTTGGGGTCTTTGTTTTTTAACTATTGTGCCTAATATGCTATATATATATATTATGGATATTAATACCTTGTTGGTTTCATTGTATGAAACTCTTCCTACTATTCTGTGTGTTGTCATAAGTCTTGCTGAAGGTTTCCTTTGCTATGCAAAAGGTTTTGCATTTCACACTTATACAAGAAGTGGAATCGCTGTGTCATACAGTACATCTATTACTTCCTCAGTAAAAATAATATCTGTTATTTACATTTTACATTTTTTTAACTTAGGATATAGATCGAAAGTAAATATTGCTATGATTTATCTTAAAGGCAGTTCTGCTCCTGTTGTAGGTCAGATATTGTATAGTTTCAGGTTTTACATTTTGGAAATTAATCCATTTTTTTCTTATTTTGCATAATATGGAAGGAATTGCTCTTACATCTATCTTTTACATGTAATTTCCAGTGTTCCCAGAACTACTTGTTGAAGAGACTGCCCTTTTTCCATTGTATACTCTTGCCTCCTTCATTGTAGACTAAATGACCACATGAGTGTGGGTTTATTTTAGGACTCTTTAATTTGTTCCATTAATCTATGGGAATCTTTTAGTGATATATTTTGATGGTTTGATTACTGTAACTTTGTAGTATATTCTTAAGTCAAGGAGGATAATACCCTTAGCTTTGTTCATTTTTCAAATATAACTTCAGAAAATTTGGGTCTTTCACAATTTTGTATAAATTTTATTATTTTTTTCCTTGTTTTGTGAAGAAACATATGGATTCTGTGAGAATAGAAGTTTACTAAAAGGAAAAACCTGAGAAAAATTGTAATGTTTGGAGAATAAATCATACAATATTAAACAACAAATGGATTGCTGCATAAATCAAAGAAAAAATACATAAAGAAATATTACAACAAAAACAAAGTCCATGGGGTATAGCAAAAGCAGTATTAATAGGGATGCTTATAGCAAAATAATCCCACATATACAAATAAGAAACATCTCTCACTTATAATCTTACAAGCAAAAGATGTAGAAAAATAATAAACAAACTTGTTAGTAGATGGAAAGACAGCTGGAAGGTCAGAACAGAAATAAAAAAATAAAGATTAAAAATAGAAATATCTAATCAAACTACATAATGGCTTTTGAAAGATAAATATATCTGATAAATTTAACAAGACTCATGAGCAAAAAATGGAGTACAGATTAAAAAGCTCCAAAATAAATGAGAAGTTACATCTTATATCAAAGTAACAGAAAGCATCATAAGATGATACAACAAATTATAGGCCAATTAAAATGGTGTCCCTAGAAGAAATGGACAATTTCTTAGAAAGACCTAATCTCCAGGATGGAATGAGAAATAGGATATATTAACAGATTATCACTAATGAAATTGAATAAGTAATTAAATAAAATCCCCCAGAAACAAAATTCCAGGCCTAGACAGCTTCACAAGTGACTTTTGCCAAACATTTAGAGAAGAGCTATCACTTATACTTCTCAGAGATTTCCAAAAATTTGAAGAGTAAGGAAGTCTTCCTATCCCAATTTTGGTATCATACTACTACTAAATCAGGTACAAATATCTCATAATATTACAGGGTAAATACTACTGATAAGCAGAGATGCAAAAATCATCACTAAACTGTTACAAAGCAAACAAAATATTAAAAGGATTATACAGTATGATTAAGTCCCTATTATCCCAGGGATGCAAAATTGATACATTACCCACAGATTAATCAATATGATACACCAAACTAACAAATTGAAAAATAAAAAGTATATGGTCACATCAAAAGAGACATAAAATGTTTTGACAAATTCAGTATCTATTTATGATTAAATTTCTCCTAAAGTGGGTGTGAAGAAACATACCTCAACACAGTTAAAGTCATATATGACAAGAACTCAGCTAACATGACACTCACGGATTAAAAGCTGAAAGCATCTCCTATAAAAGCAGGAAGAAGACAACAATGCTCACTCTTACCACTGTTATTCAATATACTATTGGAAATTCTAGCCATAGCTATCCAAAATAAAAGTAAAGAAAATATAGCTATTTCAGAAAAGGAGTAAAAGTATCTGTTTACAGATGAAACACTTTAAACAGAAATCTTAAAAAAGACGCCACAAAAGTACTAGGGCTTATCAATGCATTTGTTAAAATTTCCGAATGTAAAATTAACATACAGAAATCTTGCATTTCTACACACTAACAACAAGCTAACTGATAGAGAAAGTGAGGGAACTGTCTCATTTACAGTTGCATTACAAATAAAAAATCAAGAAATGTATCCAACCAAGGAGGTAAAATCCTGTACTCAGAAATGTACAAAATATTTATAACAGAAATTGAAGATAATGCAAACAGATGAAAGGATATACTGTGTTCATGTATTAGGAAAAAAATATTGTTTAAATGACAGTACTAGCCAAGAAAATACACAGATTAAGTACAGTGCCTATCAAAATACAAAGTGCATTTTCAGACACTTACAAAAATAATTCTTAAATTTACATGTAAACATAAAAGAGTTGAAATCACTAGAAAAAAAAGAAAACAAACAAACTAAAACACAAACAACTGTGACAAAGAACAAAGAGGAAGTACCACTGTCCCTGATTTTAAGTTATAATACAAAGCTACAGAAATGAATATGGTAGTGGCACAGAACAAACAGAATAATGGAACACAACAGAATGCCTAAAAATGAAATCAGCGAGTTATGGTCATTTAGCCCATTACAAAAAAAATGAATATACAGTGGTGGAAAGGTAATCAACAGGTACAGGAAAATTGTCAACATCACTAACCATCAGAAAAACGCAAGTCCAAAACACAATGAGATTTTATGTCACTCCTGTCAGAATGACAATGATAAAAAAGATAACAAATATAAATATTGGTATGGATGTAAGAAATAGAATCCTGATGCAATGCTTGAGAGAATGTAAATTTGTGCTGTCACTGTGGAAAATACTATGGAGTTTTACCTAAAAATTAAAAATGAAATATGATCCAACATTTCCATATCTGGATACTTATTCCAAGAGAATAAAAACACTAATCAGAAAAGATAAATTGAACCCTATATTCACTGTGCCATTATTTACAATAGCCAGGATATAGAAGCAAATTAATTGCTCATCAATAAATGATGGATAAAAAAATGTCTGTTATTAGTGTGTATATCTAACCATCTATTAACTAAAGATTTATCTATATTTGTATATATATATATATATGCACACACACTAAATATATATATGTATATTTATATATATGCACACACACACATAAAAATACAACGGGTCATTACTCAGCTCTAAAAATAACAAGTTCTTGTCATTTGCAACAAATGGGTATACCAAGAGGGTAACATGCTAAGTGAAATAAGTCAGACAGATAATGACAAATGCTAAATTATTTTAACCATATTTGGAATTTAACACAAATTAACATAACAAAAGAGAAAAGGAGTTATACATATAGAAAGAAACAGGTTGTTCACAAGAAGGAGGGAAATGTGGTGAAGAAAAAGAAAGAGTTGAGGAAAATTAAGACAGAAAATTTTCCAGTTGCAAATTAAATGGGTCAAGGACAAGAAATGTACTGTATGGGGAATAGTCAATAACTATGAAATATCTTTAAATAGCAATATATCATAACTAGATTTATTCTTGTGATCAGTTTGAAATGTATTTAAATTTTCAAACATTATGTTATGTAGAGAAACTAACACAGTGTTATACATTAAAGAACACTTCAAAAACAAACAAACATACTTATAGAAAAAAACAGATTTGTAGTTAACAGAGGCAGGGGTTGGGAAAGGAGAATAAGATTAATGCACTCAAAATATACAAACCTCCAGCCATTAAATAAACATTTTGAAAGGATGCTATGTATTAACATGATAAATACAATTAATACTGCTTTATGTAACATATGAATGTTGTTATGAGGGTAGACCATAAGCTTTCTCATCACAACCAAAAGACAAATTGTATATCTTTAATATTTTATCTAAATGAGATAATGAATTCTCCATAAAGTTGCTATAATATTTACTTCTTGTCACATGTAACTCAAATATCTACCCAATGCACCTAAACTTACACAATGTTTTATGTCAATTATATATCAATAAAAGCAGAAGGAAAAATGGAAAGACAATGATCATTGATTCCCATGTCATTTCTCATGATTGTTTTGCAGCAAGTAATCTTGAGTCATGATAGACTTATCCTAGATAAAGATACTAATAAATAAGTGATTCTAATAAATTATACATAAAGATACTAATATAAATAGTGTTTTACCATGCCTTAAACTTTCTTTATGATAACAGCCCACTGATTCTGTAGGCATCAAAATTGCACTCAGTGTATTCATCTGAGATTAGGGAATGGATACAAAAGTTAACCATGACTGCTCTTGCTTTGAGTGATAAAGTTCACTGTCTCTGACCAAAGGTCTCATCTCCCCAACAGCATCAGTAAGAAAGGAACATGCTAGGTTGCTAAAAATCTCAGCATGGTAAAATCTCAAAACTCCTAAAATTCTTAACTGTTTTGCAATGGGAATTCAATACTGACAAAAATTTGATTTTGGATAACAATATGGTGTTTTCTCATGGTTGCATTAGGGGATGTGAGGAAAATCCCTGAGATCCACAAGAAACATCCTCGCTCAAGTGCTGGCAAAGAACTGTAAATGTTCTGCATTATTAGGACTGAGGACTGCTTTCAAAATGATGACTATGCTCACTGTATTCCAGGTAGTCCAATAAAAGAAAGGTTATTGCTATTTGTAGTTGAACTGGAATACATCAGTCGTTCAGTCTCTATAAATTAGTCTATGGGTGTTCAAAGCCAAAAGAAGTCATGTCAACAAAGAGAATTAAAAGAAAAATAAACTTGGACATAAGCTTAAATTAAAAAGGAGACACATTCCTGTGCTGGGCTCTGGGGACTGGAGAATGTATATGCCACAGTCCAATTCAAGGGTTCAGTGGCTTGGCCCTAGCATCAGCTCGGGATTCAATGAACAGGTAAAAATTAGTATACTGGGAGAAATATAATCTACCTCTCCTTGATCAGAAGAAAATATGATGGCTCATTGAAACTCTTAATTCACAAAGATTCTGCAAGATGCAGAGGAACAATTCACTGATGACTCAACTAAAACAAACTTATTTACAGCTTAACAATCCATCTTCACACACACACACAGTGGTAGACTGATTTGAAGTATTTAGTGGAAAGAATTCACTGGACAGATCAGAGAATCGTTTTCAAATCACCAGCCAACATTTGTACTTTTGCCAATAGTCTAGTTTTCCCAGATAGAAAAGTAGAGATGGAGAAACAAACAATATTCTTCTTTAGGGTTTCTAATTTTGAAAGTAAACTGTAGCTTTTGACTTATCAGTGTAGAACCTTGTTATGATGATCACGGTAAGACCCACTGTGTGATAAGAGAGCTGAAAACTAGCTGCTGAACCAGTCCATCTGAACCACAGACTGCTAATGTAAGCAACAACGTAGCCAACATGAGAGTTGAGCTGACAAACTTTAAAGCTTGATGTTTCTGTTATAGGAAAACCACTGCTGTCCAGACACAGATCTCCTACTGCATGTGGCTCTTTTCTTTTCTTGGTAAAGCTCATATTTGTGGAATGTTGCTAGAGCTTATCTTGGCACATTTGCCCATTCTTCAGATTATCAAAGTCTTTCTTCACAACTGGTGACACATTTTCAGGAATCAATGTTGCCATTCTAGTCTTATCAGCTGACACAGGCTGCATGATTGTGAGCAGAAGCCTTAGGCTCCCTGACCTTGCCTACAGTTTTTCCAGAATTTCAGCTCATTTCACATTCTGAAAATGTTTCACCTTTTATTTTAAATTAATGGGAAATAGTCAAAGTCTTCCATGAATATTTTATAATTCCTAATATCTGCAGAAATTTGGTATTCTTGCAGTTGGACAAAGTTTTAATTCCATCACCCTCACCTCCTTTAGTCCACACAGTTTGATTGCAATTTAGTTACAGAATATGAGCACCCCAACCAAGGGGCTAGTACCTCTTAGACACTTCCACTGTGAAGGTTAGAAGGGGCACAAGTTATGTGGGGTGTATAAGCCTACATTAAATATTTGCAATAGCACTGTCTCTTCTGTAAGACAATTAATTAGAAAGCAGTATAGTTATTGGTATGGGGAAGAGAATCAGCTATTTTGCAGTGGTTGGGTGATGAAGAGACAGGAAAAAATCCAGCAAATGAGAATGGAATGCTTTAGGCCTCTGGAGGCATGAATTAAGTAGAAAATAATACTTTGTCTCCTGTACCTACCTACACGTTCAGTCTTGAGTGACTAGTCCTTGGGCTACAAAAATAGCTAGATTGTGGTGAAGAGTAAAGACCATAATGAAATAGTTTGAAAACCATGAGAGTTTTGCTGTTTCAGGAAAGTAGATTTTGCTTAAAGTCAACATGTATTTTTCATTCAATAAATACTAAAATGCATCCTGTGGCATGTGCTGTGCTTACTGTGCTGGTATCCAAGTTAGACAAGGAAAGGGGGACAGACAGAAAATATCTGGAGGAGGTGGTTTCTATGCTGAGACTGGGAAAGTCTAAGTAGGTAAAAGGAGAACATCCTAAGTCTAAGGATGCGCTGGAGCAAAAGTTGTGAGGTTGGATTTAATATGGTTGATAAGCATTTGCCTGGATGTAGTTCCAGAAACAGTGAAACATAAAGATATGCCAAGTTAGTCAGATGCCAGATCTATAATGAAATGACCAAACTATGTTGAGTTTGTGGGCTTAGAGTTGGAAAGGCATTAAGTGCCACCCAGAGGATGTAAGCTTGTCTTTGGCTGGAACATAAAAGTAACATTAAATATTCACTTGAAAATATAGTGTAGACTCTTGAGGGGAGGAAAGAAAGCACCAATTGGAATGCTTTTATAACAGCACAAAGAAGACCATAGATAAAATTAATTCTTAAATTCTACCCTTTGCTGACTGTGCCATCTGAGACTACATCATGAGACTTTTTGATACCATGGATGACATAATAGAGACCATGATCCCTGGGCTGGTTCCAGCATCTATATCCTGTTCCAACATATCCTTACTTAACACTTTTAATACTTTCGAGGATGAACCATAAACCACTTAGTAATTTTAGCTCTCTCCATGTTTTAGTCTTTTTCCAAATTCTTCAATTTTCTTTTATTTCTTACAGAAATTACTTAAATTTACACCCATATTGTTACATCAAATGATCATATCAATCAAATATCTCTTTTTTCTTTAAATGGTAACTTAGTCTCCCATTTAAATCTTTATCTATTTTAAAAAAACATAAGGATAATAAATGTACACATCTATGTTAATTGTTCAATAAGAAAATTGCTGATATTTGATAATATTTGGCAACATCAATTTTAATCTTTGTAATCCTGCATAACCTGGTAGTCGTCTGGTAGATCAGTTGTAATTAGGGTGACGTTCATAAACTGAAGATGGCTGTTGAGTTGGCCATGAAAGGGAGTTAGCAAATATATCAGCTATCACTGGCACTGGAAACCGTGGGTTGATACCTGGTTGAAGTTTAGAAAACCACCTTCATTGGCAGATATGTTGTGATATCTATTTGGAAAAGTAGAAGGCACCAACATCAGTCCAAAATAATTGTTGTGTTTGGGAGACAAGATGCGGTACTGAGAAGTAGAATTTGTGGTTGTAATGAAGTTGACAACACGGCCATTTGCTTCAGTGTAGCTGCTTTGAGAGTGCCCATGGACAGTGGTCAACTGATTTAAAATAGCACGTTGATCCACTGAAATTTGTTTGGTGGTCTAAGTGACATTGATGATGGAGGAGAAAAGTCACCTCTGATCGGGGTATTTGTATCATCAATTATGTGGCTAGTAGAGGGCTGTCTTATTAGAGGCATGTTTAAATTTGGAGAGGGTAAAAATGCACATTCTCCACTAGTGTCAGACACAAAACCAGAATTATGTTTACCAACATTACCCCCTCCTTTAAAGGGCTTCTTGTTGAAATCTTGAGCCAATGAAGATACCAGAGAGGTATTTTTAATCCCAACTCTTCTTTTTATTCTCAATAGAAGCTGGGGACTGTCTCGTTTAAAATTTGGATTATGGTATAAGTGCATCTACAACCAAAGTAGAAAGATTTTAGTAATATTCTAAACCAAAATACAAGACTAAAATAAGCATAACTTATAAAACCTCAGATTTCACGTTTACTATGCAAAGATAATATCATCAAAATATGAACATTGCTGACGATATTTTGAAGTTCCTTATTTGGAAAATACACATTTAAATAATATAGTCATCCAATTTAAGAAGTTAGCATTTGAAGTAATGGTGAATGCCACTTTTGAAAAGCAGCTTTAGTACCTTTATTTAGATTTCTGTTAAGATTCATAGTTGCTTGCAAAGTTTCTCATAATCTTGAATAATTAAGGCACTGTTCTCATTTTTTAAAAAAATTAAGAATTTTAGCCTTTACAGATTTATACAATTTTCAAAATCAAGCTTTACATTTATATTATCAGAGATTGATGTACAAAATAAAATTTTATACCTAAGTTACCAAGTGATAACTAAAATTTCTGAATACCTTGCATAAAACAGAGACTTCTTTTTCTTCTTCCAGAAATTCAGCTAGACAAGCAGATCGTTGAAATTTCTGCCACACTTTACAAAGCCCATAAAGATTAAGCAGTCTAATAAAACTTTTCATACTTCCAGTTTCAAATATTCTGAAAGGGGCCTTTCTTTCCAAAACTTCCTTCTTAAAGACAACTTCATCAATCACTATGGAGGTTCCATTATCATCCCACAAGATGGATTTAAATTGGTCACTCCCAGCCATTTTCCAGAGTTTTCTTGGAAATGTCAGAGAGCAAAAAATAATTATCTTCATCTGGTTCAGAGACACAATATGTGTAACATGGTGTTTTTATCAAGGATTCTTCAGACAAGTCTGAAAAACATGTTCTTCAATCATAAACCTCAAATCCAAGTCCCCAGAGAATGTTTGATCACAAAATAGATATCTACCGGAGTTTCCTGAACCACTTGGTCCAACTTTAGGAGACACATCTTGAATTTCTGAAGTAATATGTTCCATGTCAAATAACTTTTTCTAAAGCTACTTTTCTAATCTGCATGATTTTGAGCACTGCAGCTTCAAATGCTGCTTTAGCAGGCCTGCACATTTAAACTGCTAGGCCATGAAAATGGTTCTCAACCTGAGTGGCTGTGACATCACAAAATGACAGGTCTCCTAGCAACCCAAGTGTAACATTCAGCCAGTCTTTCTTTCTCATTCATCCAGTTAATATGAAACATATAGGACGTTTATATTTATAGTGTGATCTGCAAATATTTTCACCACAAACTCTTTTTAAATAATTTAATTTTGCGTTTTATTAAATACAAACAATCTCCTTCGTTTTGTACACAAATTTATACCAGATTAGTGAACAGAGTATACATATGCAAAAAATAAAAAAATTATTTTAAAGTTTTGGTATTTAAAGTGAAATTTGTGTAAAACCTTTACAGAAAATGTATAACAATTTCATTATCTGTTGTAATTAAAGTGAAGAAAATTTGATTTTGAAACAGAAGTATTTATTAATCTGTGTACTGCAATAAGTAGCTCTATATTCAAAACATCAGCAGAATAAATATCAGCTTATTTGGTATGTTTATAAATAAATGGTAAATATTTATGAATAAAAATTTTATTAAAGTAATCAATCAAATTTAAGAAATCCCAAAGGCGGGAATTTTTGTTTTAAATTGTAATTCAGTGCTATATGTAAGCAAATGTAATTTAATATTCTACATTAAAATTACACAAGAGAAAATCTTACTGTACACTTACAAATGTTTATTTTTGCCATTCTTTCACTCAGAGGTTTTTCAGTCCCTAGAAGGGATAAATTTTCTTGTCATTTTTATATTACATACTCTTGTGGCTTCTGTTAAGTGTTCCAAAAAGATGTTGATTAATACATTTATGCACAAGGTGCTGGGTTCTATAAGCAGTGACTCCATTAAGGGGCAAACAATCAATAAACAAAGAAATAACATTATATGTGGGTTGGGGTGGAAAAGACCAGGTAATGCATTTTAGGAAGCAATATGTTTCCCAGTCCTGAAACAGTTGGCATTATTAGTATAATACGGCATTTTAAGGCAACTACTTTGTGCACTAATTGTAAATGATAGCTATGTTCTGTATCAGTAAACTGTAGTAAATCCAGTTCTACCAAAAGTTATATTTTTTATTTAGAAATAAATTCCATTAAACATAAGCCAAATTCAAAATGAGTGAAAAATTTTTAAATAAATAAATGTACACTCAATCTACAATGTAAATTTTTCTTTCAGTATGTGTATATTCCATTCTAAATAAATATTAGCAACTTGAATTCATTGAATATTATAAGTATTATAAACTATAGTTAAGCTTGATTTGGTCTTGATTCATAAATATTATTTAACATATGCAAATCAATAAATGAGATACCATCCCTTAAATAACAGAGAAGTCAAAAGTAACAATCTCAAAAAATGTAGCAATGTTATCGACAGAACTGATCTTAACTTTTGTATACAAAAAATTCTTAACAAATTCTCCCTAGATAGAATATAACTAAAGAAAATAAAAGCCAGATATGAAAAACCCAAGATTAAGATCAAGTTCAATGTTAACATACAGGAAGGTTTTTCACTGATCCAGTAATACAAAAAAGTAGCTTATTCTCACAAGTCCTAAATTACACTACAAGAAGTCCTAGCCAGAAAAACTAGTCAAGATAAAATATGAAAGGCATCCAACTTGTAAACAAGTAGTACATTTATACATATGGCATAATTATACATAAATGGAAAATTCAATAGACTGCTCCAGTGACTGTTAGAAATAGTCAACAAACTTAGTAAACTTGCAAATTACAAAATCAATATACAAATATCTGTTGCATTTTTAAATACTAACAACACATTATCAGAAACAGAATTTAGGAAAACAATTGTGTGTACATTTATACCAAAAAGAATAAAATAGGAATAAAATTGATAAGTGAAATAAAAGAACTAAACAATTTCTATAAATTAAAGGTGCAAGAAATTAAGTAAACAAAATAAATAAAAGATATTCTGTGCTCATAGATTGTATACAATGTGAGGAAATACTCTAATCTATCTTTCACATGTTCATTCTCCCCAGCACAACATATTAAAGAGAATTTCATTTCTTCATTTTATACTCTAGCTTCCTTTTTCATGTGTTAATTGATCATAGGTGTGAGGGATTATATCTGGGTGATCTACACTCTTCTATTGATTGGTGTCTGTTTTTGATCCAGTATCATGTTGTTTAAATTACTAAAGCTTTATAGGACTCTTTAACATCAGAGTATTTTACACTATTAGATTTAATACTCTCTTTCAAGATTATTTTGGTAACTCATAATCTTTGTGGTTACATATAAATTTTGAATTTATTTGTTCTATTAATGGAAAAATCTCATGGGTTATTTGACATGAATCACACTAAATGTAGATTGCTTTGTAGTATGTTTGTTTCAACCACATAGTTTCGCATCATTAACATAATAGATCTTTTCATTTTTTTGGATCAGATTTAATTTCTTTCATCAACGTTTTCTATTTTTTAATGTATAGGTTTTCATCTTATTTGTTAACTTCATTTCTAAGTATACTTTACATATGTATATAATTATATACATTATATTTGTAAACACGTTTCCTACAGAAATACAACACGCAGAAGGCAGTGGCAAGGCATATTCAAAGTCCTGAATGAAAGAAAGCTGTATTCTAAGATAATATATCAAGCAAGAATTTCCTTTAGAATAGAAGGAGAGATAAATAACTTCCATAAAAGCAAATACTAAAAGAATATAGCAACAAAAAAGAAATAATGAACGATCTACTCTAAAGAAAAGAAGAAGGATGCTATAGAAAGGAGAAAGTCATAATTAGAAAGGCAATAGCTACAATGACATACAATAGAATATACATGATGTTGTAAAACAGGACATCAAAATTTTTAAGTTTCAGAGAGTGAAACAGGACAATACAGAGTATTTTCTTCTTGTTTCTCTTCTCTGTAGGAGGGGTTAGAATTTGTATTCCTATCAGCCAAAATTAACAGATATAGTAAAGGCTCAATATACATACAAAACAGGGTAACCATAAGTCAAAAGCTTACAATGAAGTAAAAGAGCCAAAAAGAAACCAAGATAATAAAATAAAACTTATCAAGCCACAAAAAGAAAAAGAAATGAACAAAAAGGAAATACAAAATCAACTGGGAAATGAAGTTCAAAATGGAAATAAACACCAGTCTATCAATAATAATTACAATTGTTAATAGACTAAGTGCTTCAATCAAAAGATATATAGTGTCAGATGGGATAATATAACAAGACCCTACATTATGAAGCATACAAGGGACCCACTTTATTAAGAGAAACACATATCAATTTAAAGTCAGAAGATGGAAAAATATATTCCATGCAAATGGACATGACAAGAAAGCAGGACTAGCAGTACAGACTTCACACAAAATAGACTATATATGAAAGGCCATAGAGAAAGATAAAAAAGGACATGATATAATGATTAAAAGAGCAATACAAAATGAGGGTATTATACACATTAATATATATGAACTCAATATAGGAGCACCTAAATACATAAAGCAAATACTAATAGATAAGAAGAGAGAAATTAGAGGGAACACAATCACAGTAGGAGACTATAACTCCCCATTTCCATCACTAAACAGATCTTTCAGACAGAAAATGAATAAGGGAACAAAGATACTAAAAGATACGATGAAATAATTGGAGTTGCTAGATATTTTCAAAACAGTACTTCTCCCCAAAACAGAATATACATTCTTTTCCAGTGCACATGGAACATTTTCAAGGAAAAATTATGTACTCAGGCACAGAAGAAGCCTCAACAAATATAAGAAGATAAAAATTATTTCAAGCATCTTTTCTGAGTATAATACCATGTAACTAGTAATCAATCACAGAAAAAAGTGAGAAAAAATGACAACATGTAGATTAAACAACATGGCACTAAAACAAATAGGGGAGGTGAAGAAGTAAAATAAGAAATTAAAAAATATCGAGAAATATGACAAAACACTACGTAAAGTTTATGGAATACAGATAGAGCAGGCTTAAGAGGGAAGTTCATAGTGACAAGACCCTCCTCAAAGAAGACGAGTAATTTCAAATAAACAATCTAACGTTCTATGTACACTAATCATGAAAAGAAGAGCAAACAAAACCAAAAGTCACCAGAAAGAGGGAAATACTTAAGATCAAGGAAGAAAGAATGGAAATAGCGTTTAAAAAATAGAAAAAATCAAACTCTTTTTTGAAATAGTAAATGAAATTGACAAAACTATGGAAAGACTCATCACCAGAATTGAGAGAGAACACAAATAACATAAGAAATGACAATGGAGAAACTACAAAGTGTACAACAAATTTGCAAAATATCATAAGGGAATACCATGAGCAACTGTATGGAAACAAACTGGATAACTAGGAAGAAATGCAGAAGTTTCTGGAAACATTCAGCCCACCATATTTGCATTAAGCAGAAATTGAGCATTTGGACAGACAGATCATTAGAAATTGAATAGAATTATCAATAAAATAAAAAATCTCTGCAAACAAAATTCAGACCCAAATAGCTTCACTGGGGAATTTGACCGAACTTTCAAAGAAAAATGCATAGCACTCCTCCTCAAACTTTTCCAAAAGCTTGATATGAAGAGAGTACTCCCAATCTCACACCATAAGGCCAACATCAACCTGACACCAAAACCAAAGACACTGCCCCAAAAGACAAAAAAAGGGCAATATCATTGATAAACAAAGATGTTAAAGTCTTTAAGAAATTATTAACAAACAGAATCCAACATCATGTAAAAAAAAGATTATAAACCATGGTCAAGTTAGGTTCATACCAGGAACACAAGCATGGTTGAACATATGCAAATCAGTCAATCAATTGTGATACACCATATCAACAGAAGAGAGGAGAAAAAAACCACATGATCATCTCAGTAGATACAGAAAAAGCATTTGAAAATATTTAACACTTATTTGAAATAAAAATTCTTATCACAGTGGGCATAGAGGGATGATATCTAAACATAATGAAAGCTATTTATGACCAACATATAGCCAGCAAAATACTCAATGGTGAAAAACTGAAACCCTTCTGACAAAATCCTGAGACAAGTCAAGGTTGCCCATTTTCACAATTTCAATTCAATATAGTCTCGGAAGTCCTAGCCACAATGATCAGGCAAGAAAAAGAAATAAAATTATTCAGACTGGAATAGAAGAGGTAAAATTGCCATGATATACACACATGTCACTATATAGAGAAAACTGTAAAAGCTTCACAAAAAAATACTTAGGCTAAAAATCAAACTGGGCAAGGTACCTAGAGTAATGTACAAAAACCAATTACATTTCTTTACACTACCTTTGAATCAACAGGAAAACAAAGTATAGAAACAACTGCTTTTATAACTGCACCCAAAACTATTAAATGCTTAAGAATAAATCTGACCAAGGAGGTAAATATCTTATACATGGACAACTAGTAAACATTGATTGAGGAAATCAAAAAAGATTTGAAGAATTAAAAAGAGACCCAATGGACTTGTAATGGAAGAAACAAAATTGTTAAAATGGTCATACTGCCCAAGGCAATCAACAGACTTAATGTGATATCCTATCAAATTATGCAAAACATTCCTTTTTAGGACTGAAACGAATGCTCTTAGATTTACAGAGAGTCATAAAAGATCCATAATTTCCAAATCAATATTCAGAAAAAAAGAAAGAGGTTGGAGGAATAAACCACCAGGTCTCCATACACTATAGTAGAGCTATAATAATCAAAATGACAAGATATTGGTACAGAAACAGGCATATGGAACAATGAAACAGAATATAGGGCCTAGGAATAAGTCTACAGGTCTCTGATGAATTAATCATTGACAGATTAGTCAAGAATACGACAGAGAAAAGACCATCTCTTCACCAAATGGTGTTGGGAAACCTTGATAGCAGCATACAGAGCAATGGAGTTAGAACACTCCTTCACTCCATACACAAGAAAAAACTCAAAATGACTTGAAGACTTAAATGTAAGGCAAGACACAGTAAATCTCCTGGAAGAAAACATAGGCAAAGCACTCTGACATAAATCACTGCAATGATCACCTAGAACAGCCTACCCAGGTAATGGATGTAAGAGCAAAATTAATAAATGGGACCTATTTAAACTTACAACCTTTGCAAAGCAAAGGGGATCATAAACAAAACAAAATGACAACCTACAGGATTAAAGAAAATATTTAGAAGTGATGCAACTGACAAAGTCTTACTTTCCAGAATATAAAGAATTCATACAACATAATAATAATAAAGAACAACAAGAAACCCAATCTGAAAATTGGCAGAAGCCCTGAACAAACAATTCTCCAATAGAGACATACAAATGCCACACAGATATAAGAAAAAAAAATTGCTCACTATCATTATCAGAGAAGGGCAATTTAAAACTATAATAAAGTATCACCTCCCAACAGTCACAATGGCCATCATTCAAAAATCCACGAACAATAAATGCTGGGGAAGCTGTGGAGAAAGTGAACCCCCCTACACAGATGGAAGTAATGTAGATTGGTGCAGTCATTGTGCAATACAGGATGGGGATTCCTGAAAAGAATAAAAATAGACTTAACATACGATTCAGCAATCCCACTTCAGTGTATATATCAAAGAGAACTCTAATTCAAAAAGACACCTGCACCCCAATGTTCTTAGCAGTGCTATATACAACATCCATGACATGGAAGCAACCTAATTGTCCAACAGCAGATGACATAATTAAGAAGTTATGCTGTATTTACACAATGCAATAATATTCTGCAATAAAAGATGATAAAACAATGACTTTTGCAGCAAAATGGATGTCCCCAAAAACTGTCATTCTAATTGAAGAAATCCAGAAAGAGAAAGAAAAATAACACATGACATGACATATGTGGAATCTCAAAAAAATTTTGGACGAGAACACAATGATTTCATCTACAAAACTTAAGCATACTCGCAGACCTACTAAACAATTTTATGAATACTGAAAAAAGGGGCTGTGAGAGGATATATTTGGGAGCTTCAGATTTATAAATGTTATACACTATATAAAAAATAGATTTTTTCAAAATATCTTCTGTATGACACAGGGCAGTAAGTTAAATATCGTGAAGTAACCTTTAATAGATACACAAATGTATACATGTACAGGAACACCGTGCTATAACCACAGATTGAAACATTGTAAATGACAGTATTTCAATGATAAATAAATTACAAAATATGTAAATAAATAAATAAATTAAATAAATAAATAAATAAATAAAAAAATCTAAATAAAAAATATTTAGCAATAAATGAAATACAAAGATTCTCACTACTTAAATTTTCACCTCAAAATCTAGGAAAAAACAGAAAGAATAAAGAAGAAAATTGAATGAATGAGAGTAAGGCAAATAACAAGAAAAGCAATTGAAAATATAAAAAAATATACCTAAGTCTGTTTCTTTTAAACACAAAGTGGACAAACGTTTAGGTTGGCTAAGAAAATACTCAAAACATCTTAGAAATAAAATAGAAGATATTATCACTGATGTTGTATAGATGCAAAGCAACATAAGAAATTACCACTAGACAAGGATCTGAATGACTTAGAACAAAAGACAAATTCCCAGTTACATATGTCTTCCAATACTGAATCAAGAAGAAATAAAAAAGGTAAATAGAGCAAAAGTGTGAATGAGTAAATCAATAATCTAAATTTCCCACACCAGAAAAAATTAGAAAGACGAATTTACTGGTGAATTCTGTCATACATTTGAAGACAATTTTTCACCAATTCTTCCCCAAGTCTTCCAAGAATTTGAAGGGGGTGAAAGATTCCAAACATGATTTATGATGCCAGCTTTACTTGCATAACAATGCTAGAAAGGACATTAAATGCAAAATATAGAATACTATCCCTGATGAACTTATGTGCCAAAATTCTCAACAAAACACAAGCAAAATGAATTCAACAACATTTAATGTATAATACACATACATGAGTAAAGGGATTTATCCCTGTGTTAAGGATACTTCAAAATACTCAAATTAATAAAGGTGACATGCCACACTAATAGAATGAGAAGAAAAACTCATATAATCATCCCAATAAGTGCGGAAAGTGCCTTGTATATAATGCAACATACTTTTAAGATACTCCTAACAAATTAAATTAACCCTGTCATTGGCATGATATCATATACACACAGACACTGTGTGGATAGAGTGAAGCAGTTCTCTATTTATTGATTCTTAGAAGGGTTTATATAGGACATGTACAATGCCTCACATATCATCTAAGGTTTAACAATGTTAACAATCTTAAGCTCTTTATGTCCTCATGCTCCTGCAGTAAGCGCAGGATATTAAATGATCACGGATTGTTTTAAATTTCATCACAGAACTTCATTAAGTAGGCCATCTCTTATACAGCCGTCTGTGCCTGTCTTAGGTTGTCCTCCACTGAGGATCTTACCCAGCATATTCTATCCAGCCATCCATAATGGATACATTGATTAGGCCATTTCTTATCCAGCCTGGATATGTGACATTCCTCACAGCTTGTTTATCAGTTCATCCCATGGGCTTATTCTCTAGAGCCTTCAGACAGGGGCCTACAAACCGAACATTCCTTGACAGAAAAATGGATGAAGAAAATTTGATGTATATATGCAATGCAATCAATACTTTGCATTCCGATCAACAGTGTCCATGGTGTTCCTTTTTTCCACAATCTCACCAATATGTATTTGTTTTCTTTTTGATGAGAGTCTTCTGACAAGTGTGAGGTCTTTTCTCATTTTTGGTTTATGAATTTCCTAATAATTTATAACTCTGGTCATACTTTCATGTGTCATTTAGCCAAATGTATGTTTTCTACAGAAAATTGATTCAGATCTATCTATTCAGTTCCTATGGACATTTTTTTTTAATTGGATTGTTTGGTCTTTTTTGTTGTTGTTGTGGGGAAAGAGTTTGCCATATATTTTTGATATTAACACTAGATTCGAAAATATAACTTCCAAATATATTCTCCCATTGTGTTTGTTGACTTTTCATTTTATTGATCATTTCTTCAGCAGTGTAAATCTGTTTAGAGTGATACAATTGTATTTTGTTAGTTTTGCTTCTGCTTCCTTTGCGAGAGGAGAAATATGTAGAATCATATTAAGTCCAATGTCAGAGTGTACTTCTTATGTTTTACTCTAGGATTCTTTGTTTTCAGGATTTATGTTTTATATGCCCAGGAATGGAATTGCTGTGTCATATGATAGGTCTAATTTTATTATTTAAAGGAACTTCCATACTGGTTCCAAAGTGGTTTCACCAATTTTCATACCCACCAACAGCATTGGAGAATACCATTTTCTCCACAACCACCCCATTCTTTATTATTTGTAGACATTTGAATGACAGCCCTTCTCAATAGTGTGAGGTAAAATATTATTTTATTTTTGTCTTGTCTTTGTATAATGATTAGCAGTGTGAGCATGTTTTCCTTTTCCTGTTTGTCATCTGTGTGTCTTATTTAGAGAATTGTCTTCTGCTCATTTTCTGTCTGAGTTGTTTGTAGATTTTTGAAATGGAGTTGTATGAACGATGTGTATATTTTAGAAATTAGCCTCTTGTTGATTGCATTGTTTCCTAATGTTTTCTCCCATTTGGAAGAACATCTTTTCATTTTGTTTATTTTGCTGTGTAGAAGCTTTTCAATTTAATTAGGACCTTTTTGTTTATTTTGTTTTTATTGTTTTCAGCTTGGGAGAGTGACATAAGAAAATTTTGCTGCAATTTATGTCTTGTTTTGCTTATGTTAGTTTCCAGGAGTTTTATTGTGTCATGTATTAGTTTCAGATATTTAAATCATTTTGAGTTTATTTTTGTACAGTGTGAGGGATTGTTCTAATTTCATTGATTTACATATAGCTGTCTAGCATTCTCAGCATCACTTGCTGAAGACTGTCTTTATGGCATTGTATATTTTTGTTTCCTTTGTCATCGTTTATTTGACCATATGTGTGATATTTTATTTCTGCCTCCATGTTCCATTCCAGTGATATAGATGTTTGGTTGTTTTTCAGCACTGTGCTGTTATGATTACTGTCTTGTTGTAATATACTCTGTGATCTTGGAGGGTTATGGGTTATACCTCCAACTTTGTTTTTTTCTCATTGTTTCTTTTGCAGTTCCATACAAATCAAAGGACTGTTTTTGGTTCTGTGGAAAATATGTAGTTTGATCTGAATCACTTTATATATGTAGACATCTTTTGTAGTATGTATATTTTAACAATATTATTTCCTCTAAACTAAGACCTTGATATTTCTTTCCATTTCTTTTCATCATCTTCAAATTTCTTTATCAGTGTCCTATTCATTTTATTATGTAGGTTTTTTCATAGGTTTTTCATTTTTTGATCTGATTTCATATGGATCTTTTAAAATTATGGTATATTTCATTGTTTGTGTAAAAGAGTAACAGTTTTTGTATATTAATCATGAATCATGCTACTTTGATAAATGTCTTTAATAGTTTCAGTTGTTTTGGTTTGGAGAATCCTTAGGAATCACTATATAGTTTATCATGTCATCTAAAATAAAAACAGTTTTACTTCATTCAATCCAACTTGCATAACATTTTTTCTTGTCCGATTGCTGTTGCTAGAACTTCCCATACTGTGTTTAATAGAAATGGTGAGAGTGGGCATCCTTGTCTTATTCCTTAATTTGGCTTTCAGTTTTTCACTTTTGCATATTATGTTGTCTGTGGGTCTGTAATTAATGACTTCAGATATATTGAGATATATTTCATGAATCCTACTTTGCTAAGAGGTTTCTGTCATTGTTGCTGTTGTTGTTGTTGTTGTTGTTGCTGTTGCTGCTGTTGTTGCTCTCTTAATGAATAAATGTTGAATTTTATGAAATGCTTTTTATGGATTAGGATGACCATGCCATTTTCTCTTTTTCTTTTGTTAATGTGGTGTATCAAACTGATTGATTTGTGTATGTTGAACCTCTCTTGTGACATTTCAATCAATACAAGTTGATCATGGTGTATGATTCATTTTAGGTATTGCTGGATTTAGTTTGCTAATAATATTTTGTAGAATTTTGCTTGTAAATCTATCAAATATAATGGCTTAAAGTTCACTTTGCCTGTACTTTTTTTGTTGGTTTTGCTATCAGGTTGATGAAAGCTTCATAGAAATAATTTGGGAATTTCCCACATCTTCACTATGTTTGAATAGTTTGAAGAGTATAAATTCTGCTTTGTATTTTTGTACAGTTCTCCACGGGAGCTGTTTAAATCTGCACTTCTATTCAACATTTTTTAAAATGCAAATTCTATCTTTCTTCTAGTAAACAGTTTGTTCAAATTACTTGTTTCTCCTTATCTATGTCTCTTTCTAGACATTTGTCTATTTCTTCTAATTTGCCCAGTTTATTGGCATGTAAATGTTGACAGAATGATCCCTTTTATGTATATCTGAGGTAACAATTGTTATTTCTCTTCTTTTATTTCTAAATTTATTTCTTTGGAGAATCTATCTTTTCTTCATGATGCACCTGGCTAGAGGTTTTTGAATTGCTTATCACAAAAACAAAACATATAAGAAAATCTTTGATTTTGTTACTCTTTAGCATATATTTTGTTCTCTGTAATTTATATTTACACCTGTAATATTTAGGATAATTTCTTTTCTATTTTTAACTTATTTCATTGATTAACAGTAATTTCACAAAGTTGTCTCCAATTCCAGCGTACAGTACAATTTTTCAAATACAATGAGCATATGTACATTTATTGTCCAATTTTTTCATCTTTGAGTTGCCGTAAGATCTTTTATACATTTCTCTATGCTATACAGTAGAATCCTGTTTATCAATTCTACAATTTTGGTCTCTCAGTCTATCTCTTCCCACCCGCCGCCCCATGGCAACCAAAACTTTGTATTCTATGTGTGCAAGTCTATTTCTGTTTTGTATTTGTGCTCTTTTTGTTTTGTTTTGTTTTGTTTTTAGATTCCACTGATGAGCCATCTCATATGGTATTTTTCTTTCTCTTTCTGGCTTACTTCACTAAGACTGATTTTCTCCAGAAGCATCCATGTTGCAGAAAATGGCGTTATGTTTTCGGTTTATATGGCTGACTAGTATTCCATTGTATAAATATGCCATTTCTTCTTTATCCAGTCAACTGTCAATGGACATTTAGGCTGTTTCCATGTCTTGGCTATTGTAAATAGTGCTGGCTAAGAACGTTGGTGTGCAGGAGTCATCCTGAAATAGGGTTCCTTCTGGATTTATGCCCAGGAGTGGGATTCCTGAGTCATACGGTAAGTCTATTCCAAGGCTTTTGAAGAATCTCCATCCTGTTTTCCACAGTGGCTTCACCAAACTGCATTGCCACCAGCAATGAAGGACTGTTCCCTTTATTCCACAGCCTCTCCAGCATTTGTCATCTGGGGATTTTTGAATGATGGTCATTCTGACTGGTGTGAGGTGATACCTCACTGTAGTTTTGATTTGCATTTCTCTGATAATCAGTGATATTGAGCATTTTCTGATGTACCTCTTGATCATTTGTTTGTCTTCCTTGGAGAATTGCTTGTTTAGGTTTTCTGCCAATTTTCGCATTGGGTGATTTATTTTTCTTTATTAAGTTGGATGAACTGCTTATATTCTCTTAAGATCAAGCCTTTGTCGGTTTCATATGCAAATTATTTTCCCATTCCGTAGGTTGTCTTTTTGTTTTACTTCCGGTTTCATTACTGTGCAGAAGCTTGTAAGTTTCATTAGGTCTCATTTGTTTTTTCTTTCTTTTATTTCTTCTACACGAAAATTTTCGAGACTTATGTCAGTTAATATTTTGCCTATATTTTCCTCAAGGTTTTTTGTATCTTGACTTATCTTTAAGTCTTTGATCCATTCTGATTCTATTTTTGAGTGTGGTGTTCTAGCTTCATTGGGAGTTTTCAAGCTTCATTGATTTACATGCTGCTCTTCAGTTTTCCCAACACTATTTGCTGAAGTGTCTGTCTCAATTCCATTGTATTTTCTTGCCTTCTTTGTCGAAGATTTATTGACCAAAAATTTGTGGGTTCATTTCTGGGCTCTCTCTTCTGTTCCATTGTTGTATATGTATGTTTTCCTACCACTACATTGCTGTCATGTAGACTGTATCTCTATAGTATTTTCTGAATCGTTAGTGTAAGAAATGCCACTGATTTTTGAACCTTAATCTTGTAACCTGCTACCTTGCTGAATTCTTTGATCAGCTTTAGTTGTTCTTGTCTGGATCTTGTAGGGTTTTCTATAAATAGTAACATATTTTCTGCATATAGTGAGACTTTTGCCTCTTCCTTTTCAATTTGTATCCCGTTTACATCTCTCTCTTATTTGATTTCTGTGGCTTGGTATTCCAAGACTATCTTCAGTTGGAGTGATGATAGTGTGCATCCTTGTCTTGTCCCAGATTTTAGTGGGAAGGATTTAACTTTCTCACCATTCAGTACTCTGCTGGCTGTAGGTTTGTTATCTATAGCTTTCATGATGCTGAGATATGTTCCCTTTATGCCCACTTTGGTGAGAGTTTTTATCATACGTGGGTGTTGAATTTTATCAAATGATTTTCCTGCATCTATTGAGATGATCATGTCGTTTTGGTCCTTTCTCTTGTTGATGTGCTGTATTACATTGATTGACTTACATATGTTGAACCATCCCTGTGTCCCTGGCATGATCCCCACTTGGTCATGATGTGTAATCTTTTTTCTGTGGTTGGATTCTATTTTCTACTATTTTGGTGAGAATTTTGGCGTCTGTGTTCATCAGTGATATTGGCCTATAATTCTCTTGTTTGGTAGTGCCTTTGCCTGGTTGTGGAGTCAGGGTGATTGTGACTTCACAGAATGACTTTGAGGGTATTCCTTCCTTTTCAATCTTCTGGAATAATTTGAGAAACACTGGTATGAGTTCTTCTTTGTATTTTTGATAGAATTCCTCATTGAATCCGTCCGGTACTGGACTTTTATTTGTAGGGAAGTTTTATATTGCTCTTTTGTTTTCATTTCTAGTTCTCTGCTTGTTCAAGGGATTAGTTCCTTCTTGATTCACTCTTGGTAGACAGTATGTTTCCAGAAAATTGTCCGTCTCCTCTAGAGTATCCAGTATGGTTGCATAAACTTTTAATAATATATTCGTATGATATTCTGTATTTCTATTTTATTTGTTGCAATTTCTCCATTCTCCTATCTTATTTTGCTAATTTGTGCTCTCACTCTTTTCTTCTTGTCGCAATTGGCCAGAGGTTTTTTGGTTTTACTTATTTTTTTAAAAAACCAGCTTTTTGATTGGTGATTTTTTTCCTATGGATTTTCCAATGTCTATTATATTTATTTCCTCCCCAATATTTATGATTTCCTTCCTTTTGCTGCCTTTTGGCGTTTTTTTGTTCTTCTTTTTGTAGTTCATTCTGCTGGTGGGTTAAATTGTTTATTTGTGATTGTTCTTCATTTTTGAGGAATTCCTGTATCACTATAAACTCCTCTCTCAGCACTGCTTTTGAAGTGTCCCATAAATTTTGTGTGGATTTGCATTCATTTTCTTTTTCTCAAGATACTTTTTCATTTCAGCTTTGATTTCTTCACTGACCCATTGGTTTTTTAATAACATATTGTTTAATCTCCATGTTTTCCTTTTGTTCTCCTTTGTTTCTCTGTTGTGGATTTCTAGCTTCATGTTACTGTGGTCAGTAAAGATACATGAGGTAATTTCTATCTTCTTAAAACTGGTGAGGTTTCTTTTGTGCCCAATTATATCATGAAACCTGGCAAATGTCCCATGTGCACTTGAAAAGAATGATTTACTATTTTGTGGAGGGTGCAATGCTCTAAAAATATCCACCATGTGTAATATTTCAATTGTATTATTTAACTTCTCTGTTTCCTAATTTATTTTCTGTCTCGATGATCTGTCCAGTTATGTTAATGCTGTGTTTAAATCTCCAAATATGATTAGATTCCCATCACTCTCCCCCTTTATATCTGTTAGTAATTATTTACTCTATTTAGGTAGTCCTCTATTTGGAGCATATGTATTAATGAGTGTTGTATCCTCATCTTGTATCACTCCTTCAATCATTATAAAATGTCCGTCTATATCATTATTTATGGTCTTTGTTTTAAAGACTCTTTTGTCAGAAATCAGTACTGCAACACCTGGAATTTTGGCTTTTCCATTTGTATGGAATAAATTTTCCTTCCTTTCTCTCTCAATCTATATGTGTTCTTCTCCCTGAAGTGGGTCTTTTGTATGTAGCATGTTGAAGGTTCTTGTTTTATATCCAGCCTGCCACTCTAAGACATTTGACTGGAGCATTTAGTCCATTAACATTTACAATAATTGATGATATGTTTGTGTTTATTGGCATTTTGACCTTATCTTTGCAGATAATTAGGTATTTCCTCTTGGTTCATTTCATCTTCCTATTATGATTTCATCATTTTCCTTTGAATTAACATGAAATTCATTTAGTTTTAGTGACACCCTGATAAGTTTTTGTCTTGTTGTTACCCTTTTATATTTCTTTTAGACCATTATTAAAACTGCTTTTATTAAACTGATAGTAAAAAGATCTTAAACCCATCCTACCAGGAACAAAAAATTTTAAAAGGAAAGACCAAAAAAATATTCTCTATTTTCCTGCCTCCCTCTCCCACTCTCAATGATTTGTATGTCTTGTTTTAAAATTTTGTGTTTATTTAAATTTATAATTCATGAGTTATCAATTTTCCAACTGTGAGATTCACATTTCTGTAGCATCCTACTGCTTTGCTGCTTTTCTTTTTAGAGTAGACCTTTCAATATTTCTTTTAGCATGGGTCTAGTGTTGCTAAACTCTTGTAGATTTTTTCTGTCTGTGAAATCCTTAATGTCTCCTTCTACCATAATGTATAGCCTTTCTGGTTAAATTATCCTAGGGTAAATCATTTTTTCATTCAAGACTCTGAATATATCTTGCCACTACCTTATGTCCAGTAGTATTTGTGAAGTGAAATCAGCTGGGAGCCTTATGTGGATTCCCTTGTAACTCACTCTTTGCTATTCTCTTGCTTCCTTTAGGATCATTTCTTTATCATTGACTCTTGCCATCTTAATTATATGTCTTGGTGATGGTGTACTTGTTTTCTTCCTGTTTGGGGCCCTCTGAGCTTCCTGTACTTGGATATCTGATTCCTTCTTTAAGTTTGGGAAGTTCTCAGTCATGAAGTCTTCAAAAACCTTTGCAATCCCCGTTGATCTTTCTTCCACTTCTGGAAATTCTATCATACCAAGCTTGGCATTCTTTCTATTATCCCATAGGTCCCTTATGTTTTTTTCATTTCTTTCTCATTGTTTCTCTTGTAGCTCTTCTGATTGGGTGTTTTCTATTGTACTGTCCTCTAAGTCACTAATTCATAACTCTGCATTATCTAGTCAGCTTTGCGATACCTTTAGATCATTCCTCATGTCAGTGAATGAGTTTACCTATTCTTCTCGGCTCTTCTTTACAGCTTCCATTTCATTTTTAACATATTTTATATCTCTAAACACTATCTTTTATTTCCTTCAGTAATTTGATCACTTCTTTTTTAAAATGTTGATCTATTAGGCTATTGATGTCAATTTCACTGATCATTCTTTCAGGGGATTTCTCTTGTTCTTTTAATTGGGAATGGTTTCTCTGCTTTTCATCTTACTCCTACCTCTCTGGCACTGTGGTTTGTGGAGTATCAGTTACCTACTGTGGACCTAAAAGAGTTTCTTTACCTAGTGTCTATGTAGTAATACAACTTAGAAAAGAGAAAAAAGAGAGAGAGAGAGACAAAGAATTTTAAGAAGGGGGAAATAAATGTTTGAAGACATTGTATAATGCATAATAGAAGTGCAAGTTGTAGCAGAGTGTTGAAAAATAATAATAATAAAAATATTTTTAAAATATTTCAAAGGGATGAAAATAGGGGTATATATAATTGCCTAAGAAGCAAAAATTTTAGGGTAAGAGAAAATGGATCAGGAAAAATAGATTAAAACAAGGGGGTGGTCTGTGTCCTCCTGGACACTGTGAATATTTAATGTGAAGTCTTTCTGTATTCATCCTGTTTTGGAAGCTAATCTTCCTGTTTTCAGATGCCCTCCATTGGAGCCCTCAACTGTGCTGCTCCCAGTGCCTGTCGGCAAGCAGATTGCTCTTACCCCAGACACTGCATCTGGAGCAGATCTCTTTACTCTTTGCTGGCTTGTGACTGCCCTGCCTGATGCTCCAGTCAGATGTTGCAGGCTGACCAGGCAGGAGTGGGCATCATGCCCTCTCCTATCACCATGGTCAGGGGCTGCATTCCAGCAGAAAAGTTGGGGGACCACACGTCCCCTCAGTGTGCCAGTCACTCCACTGCTCTTTGCCACTCTATGGCCTGCCTCGGGTTTATACACCAGAAGTGGGCTCGAAGGAGGCTGAGGAACAGTCCTGTCCCTGGTCAGGCCCAAAATTCAGGTACTTGTTTGTTTTGGTGAAGCAAGTTCTCTGAGGAACCAGGACAGAAGTATCCTATCTGTCTCAGGCTGTAGAGAAGTCTCCATCTGGCCCTTAAGGATGCTAAGTCCTTAGACATGGATGCAGATTTTGCCCCCACTGCTGCCTGGGTGCAAAGCACCAGAGAGTATGGTGGCTGTGACTGAGCCCCAGCTCTCTTCACCTAGAAACTTTTGTGGATTTTCAGAGATGGGAAATGCAGCCTTCCACCCACAGGGCAAATCTGCCCAGTTGCTTTATGGAGGGCCCAGGTTGTTCTGCCCTGTACACCCACAGGGATGGCACACAGCACCCTCCATTCCCCAGACTGCTTCAGTTCAGCAATTCCCATCTTCCACCCAGCTCGTGCAGCATGGCCCTGCCCCCAGCTTCTGGGCTGCATTTTGGGGTGTGTGTCTGTGACTGTTTAATGTATTTCTGTCAGTCAACTTATACTATGTACATGTCCAAGCCTTGGAGACTCCCCCTCTGTCCAGCCAAAATCTCAGTTGGAGAAGGGAGACCTAGTGAATGAGCACCAGTCCATCTTTGTAGCTCCCTCCCTGTGGGACCTGTCCCACTCTGCTTTGCCTTTTGTTCTGTCTTTCTTCCTTTTCTCCTACCAGATTTTACGCATCTTAACCTATTGAAGAGGACAATGTTCTGTCAGAGTTCTGCATGTACTCTGGTTAGCTGAGTGGGTCTGTGGATGTGAGTCTCGGTGCATTTGTGGAAAAGGGTGAGTATCGAGCATCCTTCTACTCCACCATCTTGGCCTCAACCCTGAAAATGTCTCACTTTAAGGTGGAATATAAACACAGCCTGGAAGTAGTTGGAAGAGTTATTTCATGGAAATGATAAGAAAGTGCAGATTGCAATGCTCAACTCATACAACATATGTTTCAAAATAAGGGCCACAATGAAAGATATATATGAGATTATATAATGAAAAAGAGATCCATATTAAAATAGGGTATTACACTCATTAAATTATATATGGGCCCAACACCATATATCCTAAGAATATAAAGAAATATTAGTAGACATGAGGGAATTAATTGATTACAAAAGAATAATAGTAAATGAATTTAACACCTCACTATTCTGATAGCCAGATCATCCAGGAAGAATATCTATAAGGAAACAGAGGTCTTAATAATATATTAGATCATTTGAACCTAACTGGGTTATTGGACACGGCATCAGAAAAGCAGAACACATAAACTTTTCAAGTGTGCACAGGATGTTATCAAAGGAATTAGCCACAAATTATGTCATGAAAAGTGCCTCAGGAGCTATAAGCAAATATAGATTACAGCAAGTATTTTTCCATACACATAAGTATGAGACAATGCATCAACTCAAGAAAGAAGAACAGGAAATGCACAAATATGCGACTAAACCACATCCTTTAAAAAAATAAAATAAAACAAGGTCATTGATGAAATTAGAGAGGGAATAAAATCATACCTAGAGGCAAATTACAATGAAAACACAGCTTCATTAAATGTATGGGATGCAGCAAATACAAATCTAAGAGGGAAGTTCAGAATGATTATGGCCTTCTACAAGGAACAAGAAAAACCTCACAAAAAGGACCATTTATACCACCCAAAATAACTAGAAATAAAAACAAATTCCAAAGGCATTAGTATGAGAAATCTTTAATTAGTAGGTTGAAAATAAATGAAATAAAAATCAAAAAAATTAGTTAAAATTCCTAAAATTATGAGCTATTTTTTCCTTAAAAATATTAACAAACTGGTAAGCATTTAGCCAGGCTTATCAAGAAATACACAGAGTGGACCCAAACAAAGTAAGAAATGAAACAGTAGAAATAACATCTGATATTACAGATATACAAAAATAGATTATGAAAGCCCTATGAGCAGTTATGTGACAACAAATAGGATAACCTTAATGTAATGGTCAGATTCTAGATATGTGCAGCCTACCAACACTGAATAAATAGAACACAGAAAACTTGAAAAGAGCTAACAGTGTAAGTTAAATAAAATGTATAATTTTAAAAACACCCCTTAAACAAAATGCCTGGTTGCCTTCACTAAAACCTCTTTCCCCCAACTTTTTAAAAAATGATGGAGGAAGGACAATTCCCAAAATTATCCTATGAGGCCACCATTACCCTGATTAAAAAAACCAAAGACACTACCAAAAACAAATGAAAATGAAAAGCCAATATCCTTGATGATTATACATTCAAAAATCCTAAAAAGAACATCAACAAATTAATCCAGCAATACATAGAAAGGTTTATATTCGATGATCAGTTGGATTCCTTCCAGAGTCACAAGGATGGTTCAACATACACAAGTCAAGCAGCATGACACATATCTAATAATGGAAGGAAAAAATTCACAGGACCATGTTAATACACACAGAAAAAGGTTTTCACAAAATTCAATATACATTCATGACCAGAACTCTCATGAAAGTGAGTATAATGGGAATATCTCTCAGCATAGTAATGGCCATTTATAACAATTAATAATACTCAGGGGGAAAAGCTGAAAGCCTTCTGGGTAAATATGGCAATAAGACAAGGACTCCTACTATCACCACTTCTGTACCATAGTAATACAAGAAAGGAAAAGGAAAAGAAAAAGAAGTAAAAGAAACACAAAATGGAAATAAAGAAGCAAAATTGTCACCAGTACTGATGGCATAACAATCTACACAGAGAATCCTAAAGGCTCCACACTGACTGTTATGAATAATAAATAATTTCAGCAAGGGAGCAGGGTACAAGATTAATGTAAAGAAGTCTCTTGCATTTCTACACATTAATCATGAGATACCCTAAAATGGACATTGAAAGCAATACTATTTAAAATCCCATCCCCTGAATTATCTTGGAATAAATGTAACCACATATGCGAAAAATCTACACATTGAAAATTATAAAATATTGACAAAGTATTTAATAATGATCCAAAGAAATGGAAAGATGTCTTGTGCTCTTGAATTGAAAGAGTTCATATTGTTAACATGGCCATACTACACAAAGAAACCTACAGATTTTGTGCAATTTCTGATATGAAGCTTTAGAATTTTCCAAAGAAACAGAAAAAATAACTCTAAGTTTTACATGAAACCATTAAAAATTGCCAAAATGATCTTGAGAAAAAACAACAAATCTGGAGATATAAACCTCCAAGGTACCTTACTATACTACAAAGCTACAGTAATAAATACAGCATGGCATTGTCACAGAGATATAATCAATAAAAACAGAGAGCCTACAAACAATTCCACACACCTATGAGTAATGAATCTATGATAAAAGAGGCAAAAGTACACAATGGATAAAAGACAGTCCGTCAATGGGTGGTTGGGAAAGCTGGACATCTAAATGTAAAACAGTGAAATGAGAGCATTCCCTGACATTATATACAAAAATAAACTACAAGTGAATTAAGGACCTATATGTAAGCTCTGATAGTATAAAACTGCTAGAAGGGGATATAGGTGATACAATATTGGTTATATACCATAGGAATATTTTCTTGTATCAGTCTCTTAAGGCAAAAGAAATAAAAGCAAAAATAAGCAAGTGAGACCTAAAAGAACTTGAAAACTTCTGCACAGCTAAGGACACTATCAATGAAATGAAAATACTGCCTGTGTAATTGGAGAACATATTGGCAAACAATGCAAGTGACCAGGGTTTAATAGATGTAGGTTAATAGTTGTAACATGGATTTAGGTTACACAACTCAATTTGAAAAGCAAAAACCCAATCAAAAACAAGAGCAGAGTAACTGAGTTAATATTTTTCCAAAGAAAACTCACAGATGAGTAACGGGCAGGTGATAAAAATGTTCAACATTACTAATTATTAGGTAATTGCAAATCAAAACCGAAATGAGTTATCACTTCACACTATTAAAACGGCTATTATAAAAAAGTCTACAAATGGAAAGTGTTGGAGATGATGTGGAGAAAAAAAATCTCTTGTATACACTTGGTAGTAATGTAAATTAGTACAGCTTCTATGGAAAAGAGTATCCAGATTTCTTTAAAACCTAAAACAGAACTACGATATGAAACAGAGATACCTCTCCTAGAAAAAATCGGGGGAAAAAAACCCTTAATAGAGAAGAATCAATGTTCACAACAGCACTGTTTTTAACATGCAAGATTGGGAAGCAATCCAAAATTCCACAGAAGAGTATGGACTTAAGAAGATATGATGATTCTATAAATATGCAATGTAATATTAGTCAGCCATGAAAAAGCATAACACATTGCTATTTCAGCATCCTGAATGGACCTAGTAAATATTGTGCTTTGTGAAGAAACTCAAAGACTAAAGTATATAACATAATTTATATGTGGAATCTAAAGAATAACAAATATCTATGCACATCTATCAATAGCTATCTATTGATAGATGACAGATAAATAGAAGGATAGATACATAGATACATGGTAGATAGATAGATAGATAGATAGATAGATAGATAGATAGATAGATAGATAGATAGACAGATAGATAGACAGACAGATAGATTGATTGATAGAGACATGGTTGAGAGAGAGATTAGATAGACAAGACTGAAACCGACTGAAAGATATGGGAAAAAATTTATGTTTATCAAAGTGGAAGGAAAGGAAAATTTTATGATACGATATTGAGAGATATAATGTAGTATACATAAAGGATAGAAGCAACAAGGAGAATATGTATAGATCAGGGAATAATACAAAATAACATAATAATTGAATGTTAAAAGTATTGTGATAATTTATAATGTTATATAATCAAAAAAGTGGTTGGAATCTCTATGCTGTACATCTGAAACTACACAATATAGTACATCTACTCTACTTCAATTAAAAATAAAACATCTCATGTATAATTTAGTCTTTTTTCCGCTGATAGAAACTTCCTTTATTATTTATTTATTTTTACTCTTTACCTTTTATGATTATTGTCTCAAATTATTTCTTTTACTCTTCTGAACATGTTACCAGATAGATTTATATATATTTATTGCCCCTGATTTCGTATTTTTCACTCTTTAATCCATATAGTATAGTAGCATTTAAGAACATACTCAAAGAAACAGTTGCAAATTTCTCGTGGTGTCTGCTTAGCACTTTGTCCACTGTTTTGCATATTTTTGCCATTTTATATTTCTTAGAAGAGCTCTTTTCTGCACCCCGTGTAAGGTGTCTCAGTTTTGTTTTTTCATCTCATTCAGGATTTGTTTGTCTGGTAAAGTCTTCATTTTTTCACTTTATATCTAAGTGATAACTGTGCAAGGTAGAGTATTCTTGGGTGAGAGATTTCTTGTTTCAGTAGTTTGAAAATGCCATTTCATTTACCCTTGGCCTATGTTTTCTGCTGAGAAATCTGCTGAAAGTCTAATGGGGGTTCCTTTGTAGATTATCATAACATTTTTTGGCTACCTTTAAAATTTTACTCTGTCATTGACTAGCCAATTTGCATATGACATATCTTGAAGGAGGTCTATTTGCCTTAAAGTTATTGGTGTTTTGTTGGCTCATGGACTTGTATATCAGTTCCTTACACATTTTCGGGAAGTTATCAACTGTTACTTATTTAAATAAACCAACAGTTACCTTCTAACTTTCTTCTTCCTCCAGGATTTCACTCTAAAGTGCACTTCCTGAAGAAGTCTGACGGCTATTGAAGAATTTCCTCACTTTTTAATATCTTGTATCTCTGCGCTCCTCTATCATTTCTAGTTTTGTATTGGTGAGTTTGCTAAACTCTCTTCCACAAAGGCAGTCTGCTCCCAATGCTTTCTGTTGCATTCTTCATCTCATTTATTAAGTTCATCTGGTCCTCAAATAATATTTGGTAATTTTTTAGTTTCAGCCTCTTTGGTAATGTATTCCTTATCAGCATTTAATTTATTCCTAAGCTCACTAAATTGCTAACTGAGTTTTGTTTTTTGTATTGAGTTTCTGTATGACACCTATTTGGATTCTCTATTAATTGTATGGCAATGTACCATGACCTTAAGTTTGATTGCTGCAGGGTTGACATTGTGTGTGTGTGCATGTGTGCTTATACGTGTGTGTCTGTGTCTGTTTTGGTGTCTGTGTCTGTGTATCTGTGGGTGTGAATGCACTATAATGTTACTGTGATTGGTCATTATCTTGGTAAACTATTGCTCTGATGACACTAAATAACAGATTGGGAGTTGGAGCCCTTGCTTTTGTTTTCTGGTAGTTTGCAATATTGCCTAATTTTTGGATTTACTTACCTGAGCTACCTCTGATATTATTTCAAAATGTCACTTTCCAGTCACTTCTGTCTGGATAAAAGATGTGCTTTCATTGTCACTTCTTAGACTTCTCTGGTGGTTAATGCCACAGTTGTCACTGGTATGGTAAACCCTTCCTTTTATCTGATATCCTTTGAGACTCAGTTTACACATTGAGGAAAGGTGTAAAGACATGAGGGTATTTGGAATCAGGCAAGTGCCTTTCCCATGTCCAGTTTTGCAAGGTAACTTTTCTCCACCAATGTGAATGGGGAGTTAGGACAGTGTCATGAATGTCTGAGAGTCTGAAGGATGGAAATTCTGTCTCCATTGTGGCTCCCACCTAGTTACCAGTGACCATGAGTGCTGGTGCAGTTGAAGGCCGAAGCTGTGTGAACCACTGAGACCCTGTTTCTACTGGGTTCTCTGAGCCTGTGAGCTCATATACCCTAGTAAGTTGGCCTTGGTTGCAGGCACCAAATCTGCTCTTCCCTCAGTTGAGCCTCCTTTATATGTTTTAGCCCAGCAAACTTCAGCTTTACACATGCGTTATGGAATATTGTTTTGTGTTGTAGTTATTTTTTTGAGATGTGAAAGTTTTACTGACTGTAGATTTAAGAGGAGAGACTAAAATAGCTTAAACTTATGTCACTTTTTTCAAAGTATATTCTTTTTCATTTAAAACCTTAAATTTTAATTAGGACATTATAAGAACAGTAAAGAAAGTGAACAAATCATCTCCCTTCATGTCATAGTACTACAAAATATTTTGATTTTCCTGGGTTATTTTCTTCATTGTTTTTCCCACATACATGCACATTTTACTAAAATATATGCCTATAATCTCTTTAAAATCATTTAAATTATTAAAATATTTCTCTGTGCTATAAATATAGCCCTCTTGCTTCTCTAGTTTATAACTGGTAGCTTGCATATTTCGGTCTTCACCATCCTTCTTGTCTGTCCCTAAAGTAAACCACTACATGGTACACTGCACATATATATGTGATTCTGTTCCTGTTTCTTTATGATTACTTCTCTTATATCTTTAGTTTCCTCATATAAGTGATAATGTAGAGTGTTTTTCTCTGTATGACATATTTTCCTATGTACAACGCTCTCTGAATCCAGTCACATTTTTCCAAATGGAAGAATTTTATTTTTTGTTAGGACAATGATTAAGTATTTATTATGTTATCTATATCTCACATCTACTTCAGCCAATCATCTGTTGATGGGCAGTTGAGTTGTGCATCTGTCCTTGGCTATTTTAAATGATGATGTTAAGAACATTGTGGGTAATATAACATTTAAAGTTATTATTTTCATTTTTTTACAGATTTATATCTAAAACTGGAATTGCTGCAACATATAATGATTCTCTTTCTAGTTTTCTGTGCACTGTTTACACTTTTATAATAGTGGATGCATCAATTTATGTTTCCACCAACAGTGTACCTGGGTTCCCTTTCATTGACATTCTTATTAATGTTTATCATTTGAAGGCTTTTTTAATAGCAATTTTTGTTGCTTTGAGATTATATTTCATTCTGGTTTTGATTTAAGATTTCCTAATGAATAGCAACGTTATGTTTCTTTTTATGTGAAAGAAAATCATCCACTTGTCTGTTTTTGAAGTTTCCATGAAGATCCTTAAACTGTTTTAAAGTTGGGGCCTGTGTATCTAAATATTAAGTCTAATATGCTACATATATATTATGGATATTAACACCTTGTTGGTCTCATTGTGTGAAATTTTTCCTTGTATTCTTTGTGTTGTCATATGTCTCGTAGAAGGTTTCCTTTGCTCTGCAAAAGGTTTTGGACTTCAAACTTATACAAGAAGTAGAATCCCTATGTCACATAGTACATCTAATTTTTCATAAATAAACATAAAACTATTATTGATAATTTTATTTCTTTTTTTTTACTTAGGAGACAAATCACCAATAGATATTGCTATGATTTATCTCAATGTCAGTTCTCCTCATGTTTTTGGTCAGAAATTGTATAGTTTCAGGTTTTATATTTAGGAAATTATTCCATATTTATCTTTTTTTGTATTCTATGGAAGTAAGTGCTCATACATCTTCTTTTACATGTACTGTCCAGTTTTCCCAGTACTACTTGTTGAAGACACTGCCTTTTTTCCATTGTATACTCTTACCTCCTTCATTGTAGAATAATTGACCATATGTTTGTGGGGTTATTTTCAGACTCTTGTTCCATTGATCTATGCGTGCCTTTTAGTGATATATATTAATGTTTTGATTACTGTAGCTTTGTAGTACTTTATAAATTCAGGGAATATAATACCCACAGCTGTGTTGAATTTTCAAAGATAATTTTAGAAAATTTGGGTCTTCCCTATTTTTGTATATATTTTATTATTATTCTTCTTGTTTTGAGAAGAAACATATGGATTCTGTGAGAATAGAAATTTATTAAAAGTAAAAACTTAAGAAAAATAGTAAAATGTGGAGGGTAAATCATACAATATTAAACAAACAATGGATTGCTGTAAAAATCAATGGAAATATATATTGAGAAAAGTGACAAAGAAACAAAATCCATGGGGTATAGCAAAAACAGTATTAATAGGGAAGCTAACAGAAAAATAATCCCACTTATACAAATAAGAAACATCTCTCTCTTATAACATAATCTTACAAACAAAAGATGTATCAAAATAAGAGAAAAATTGTTAGTAGAAGGAAAGACAGCTGAAAGGTCAGAACATAAATAAATAAAATAATGATTAAAAATAGAAATATTCAATCATACTAATAATGGTTTTTGAAAGATAAATAAAATTGATAAACTTTAACCACACTCATGAGAAAAAAAGAACACAGATTAATAAGCTCCAAAATAAATGAGAAGTTACAGCTTATATCAAAGCATTATAAAGCATCATAAGAAGATACAACAAATTATATGTAAATAAAATGGAAACCCTAGAAGAAATACACAATTTCTTAGAAAGACACAATCTCCAGGATGGAATGAGAAATAGAAAATATGAACAGATTACCACTAATGAAATTGAATTAGTAATTAAACAAAATTTCCCAAGAAACAAAATTCCAGGTGTAGACAGCTTCACAGTTGAATTCTGCCAAATATTTAGAGAAGAGCTATCACCTATACTTCTCAGAGAATTCCAAAAATTTGCAGATTAAGGAAGGCTTCCTACCCCACCTTTTTGTATCACACTACTACTAAAACTGGAACAAATACCTCAAAAAATTACAGGTTAAAAACTACTGATAAGCATTGATGTAAAAATCATCATTGAAATTTTAGCAAAGCAAAAATTGCATTATCAGGATTATATACTATGATTAAGTCCATTTAAATCCAGGGATGCAAAGTAATACATTACCTATAAATTAATCAATATGATACACCACACTAACAAATTAAATAATAAAAATTATATAGTCACATCAATAGAGTCATAAAATATTTTGACAATTCATTAACAATTTAAGATTATATTTCCCCTCAAATTGGGCATGAGGAAACAAACCTCAACACAGTTAAAATCATATATGACAAGAACTCAGCTAGCATGACACTCACTGATTAAATGGTGAAAGCTTTACCTGTAAAAGCAGTAAGAAGACAAGAATGCTCACTCTTGCCAATTTTATTCAGTATAGTATTGGAAATTCCAACCATAGCTATCCAAATAAATTTAAATATAATATAGCTAATTAAGAATATGAGTAATAGTATCTGTTTGCAGATGACATACTTTAAACAGAAATCCTATAGATGGTACCTCAAAAGTAATAGGGCTTATCAATGCATTTGGTAAAATTTCAGAATGTAAAATTAACATACAGAAATCTTGCATTTCTTCACACTAACAACAAGCTAACAGATAGAGAAAGTGAGGGAACTGTCTCATTTACAGTTGCATTACAAAAAAAATCTAGAAATATATCCAACAAAGGAGGTAAAAGACCTGTACACAGAAAACTATAAAATATTTATAACAGAAATTGAAGATAATGCAAAGAGATGAAAGGATATACTGCGTTCATATATTAGGAAAAAAATATTGTTTAAATGACAGTACTAGCCAAGAAAACACGTTAATTAAATTCAGTGCTTTTCAAAACAACAAGGGCATTTTCAAAATATACAATAAATAATTCTAAAATATACATGTAAACACAAAAGTGTTGAAATCAGTAAAGAAAATAAAAGAAAAGAAAACAAACAATAAACACAAACATATTTGACAAAGAACAAAGAAGATGTATCACTTTCCCTGATTTAAAACTATAATACAAATCTACAGTAATAAAAAGAATATGGTAGTGGCACAGAACAAAGAAAATAATGGAACAAAAAGAATGCCTGAAAATGAAATCACACAGATTTGTTCATTTAGCCAATTACAAACAATGAATTTACAGTGGGGGAAAGGTAAACAACAGGCATATGAAACCGTTCAACAACACTAACAATCAGAAAATTGCAAGTCCAAAACACAACAAGATTTTAGGTCAGTCCTGTCAGAATGAATATAATCATAAAGATAACAAATATTAGTGTTGGTGAGGATGTAAGTTAAACAACCCTGATGCACTTCTGGAGAGAAAGTAAATTTGTGCGGCAACTGTGGAAAACAGTATGCAGTTTTATCTAAAAATTAAAAATGAAAGATAATCCAACATTTCCATATCAGGATACTTATTCCAAGAAAATAAAAACAGAAACTAGAAAAGATAAATTCAAACCTATATTCACTGCGGCATTATTTACAATAAAGGGGATATAGAAGCAAATTAATTGTTCATCAATAGATGATGGATAAAGAAAATGTGTGTTTATAGAATATATATATATACATCAATATATTTTATTTTTATATTTTATAGATTTATCTATCTATTTATCTATCTATCTATATAAATGCACACACAAAGATAAAAATACAATGTGTTATTACTCACTTATATAAAGAATAAGTTTTTCATTTGCAACAAATGGGTAGACCAACAGGGTAAAATGCTAAGTGAAATAAGTCAGAAAGAGAATGACGTATGCTGTATGATTTTACTCATATATGGAATTTATAAGAAATGAACATAACACAACAGAAAAGGAGCATGTGGATTACTGATATTTCATCCACCAAACAAGGCATATATACACTTAGAAATATTTACTCTGACTTCGTAGACTTTTTCTATCACCAGTTTCTAAAATCAGACAAATTTCACCAAGAAACACTCTTCGAGCGAATTCTCCCCAATACACATGTAATTTACATAGTTTAGATAACCATGACATTCCGTGTTCCGAACATGTTTCATGCATCATGGATTCGACAAACATGCATTTCTGAGTTGTGAACATGTGGATTACTGATGTTACAAACACCAAACAAGGAATAGATGCACTTTGAAATATTTACTTTGACTTCGTAGATTTTTCCTATCACCAGTTCCAAAAATTAAACTTTTTTTCACAGAAAAACACTCTTGGAGCGAACTCTACCCAATAGATATGTAATTTACACAGTTTCCCTCACCAAGACATTCCATGTTCCATACATGCTACATGCATGATGGATTCGACAAACATGAATTTCTGAGTTGTGAGCATGTGGATTACTGATCTTTCATCCATCAATAAAGGAATATTTACACTTAGAAATATTTACTCTGACTTCATAGATTTTTTCTAACACCAGTTTCAAAAATAAGATATTTTCACAGAAAAACACACTTGGAGTGAGTTCTACCCAATACAAATATGATTTCCATAGTTTCAATCAACATGACATTCCGTTATCTGAATATGATTCATGCATCATGGATTTGACAAACATGCATTTCTGAGTTTGTAGCATGTGGATTATTAATCTTTCATCTACCAAAAAAGGCATATTCACACTATGAAATATTCACTCTGACTTCATTGATTTCTCCTATGATTAGAATCAAAAATCAGAAATATTTCATTGATAAACACTCTTGGAGTGGATTTTAACCAATGGATATGTTATTTATAGATTCCATCAACATGAAATTCTGTGGTCCGAACATGATACATGCATGAAGGATCCGACAAACATGCATTTCTGAGTTGTGAGCATGGGGATAATAGATCTTTCATCCACCTAACAAGGAATATTTGCACTGAGAATTATTTACTCTGACTTCACAGCTTTTTTCTATATCCAGTTTCAAAAATAAGACATTTTTCACAGAAAAACACTCTTGGAGCAAACTCTATCCAATACATATATGATTTCCATAGTTTCCATCAACATGAAATTCTGTGGTCGGAAAAAGATTCATGCATGACAGATCCGACAAACATGCACTTCTGAGTTGTGAGCATGTGGATTAATGATCTTTCAACCACCAAACAAGGCATATTTGCACGAAGAAATATTCACTCTGACTTCGTTGATTTTTCCTATCATTAGAACCAAAAATCAGAAATATTTCACAGTAAAATACTCTTGGAGCAATTTTTAACCAATGGATATATAATTTACATAGATTCCATCAACATGAAATTCCGTGGCAAGAACATGATACATGCATGACAGACCCGAAAAACATGAATTTCTGAGTTGTGAGCATGTGGATTAATGATCTTTCATCCACCAATCAAGGCATATTTACACTAAGAAATATTTACTCTGACTTCGTAGATTTTTCCTACCACCAGATTCAAAAATCAGACATTTTTCACACAAAATACTTTTGGGGAGATTTCAAACAAAAAGATATGTAATTTACATAGATTCCATCAACATCAAGTTCTCTGTTCTGAACATGCTCCATGCATTATAGTTTCAACAAACATGCATTTTCAGTTCTTAGCAGGTGGATTACTGATCTTTCATTCTCTATTCAAGGCATATTTACATATAGAAACTTTTACTGAAATTCGCAAGTTTTTCCTTTCAGCAGTTCCAAATTGGTTCCTTTTTCACAGAAAATCCCTCCTGGAGCAATATTTACCCTATAGATATTTAATTTGAATAGATTCCCTCAACATGACTTTCCAAATTCCGTACATGATACATACATGACGGATTCGACAAACATACATTCCTGAGTTGAGAGCATGTGGATTACTGATCTTTTATCCTCTATACAAGGTATACTTCATCTAGAAACGTGTACTCAATTTCAAAAGTTTTTCCTAACACCAGGTTCGAATTGGTGCATTTTTCACAGAAAAATTCTCCTGGAGCGATATCAACTAATAGATATGTAATTTTCATAGATTGGATCAACACGATATTCCGGGTTCTGTACTTAATACATGCATGACTTATTCAACAAACATGAATTTCTGAGGTGTGAGCATGTGGATTAATGACCTTTCATCCACCAAACAAGACATATATACACTTAGAAATATTTACTCTGACTTCGTAGATTTTGTCTATCACTAGATTCTAAAATCAGACATTTTTCACCAAAAAACACTCTTCGAGCAAATTCTCCCCAATACACATGTAAATTACATAGTTTATTTAACCATTACAATCTGTGTTCTGAACATGATTCATGGATCACGGATTAGACAACCATGAATTTCTGAGTTGTGAACATGTGGATTACTGATGTTTCAACCACCAAACAAGGTATATATGGACTTTGAAATGTTTACTTTGACTTCATAGGTTTTTCCTATCACCAGTTTAAAAAATCAGACTTTTTTCACAGGAAAACACTCTTGGAGCGAATTCTACCCAATAGAAATGTAATTTACATAGTTTCCCTCACCAAGACATTCCACGTTCCATATATGCTTCATGCATGATGGATTCGACAAACATGAATTTCTGAGTTGTGAGCATGTGCATTACTGATCTCTCATCCACCAAACAAGGCATATTTACACTTAGAAATATTTATTCTTACTTCGTAGCTTTTTTCTATCACCAGTTGCGAAAAGAAGTCATTTTTCACTGAAAAATACTCTTGGAGTGAATTCTACCCAAGACAAATATGATTTCCATAGTTTCCATCAACATGACATTCCGTTATCCGAACATGATTCATGCATCATGGATTTGATAAACATACATTTCTGTCCTTACATGATACATGCATGACGGATTCGACAAACATGAAATCCTGAGTTGTGAGTATGTGGATTATTGATCTTTCATACACCAAAAAAGGCAGATTTACACTAAGAAATATTAACTCTGACTTCTTACCTTTTTCTTATCACCAGTTTCAAAAATCAGAATTTTTTCACAGAAAAATCCTTTTGGAGTGATTTGTACACAATACACATGTGATTTACATAGATTCCAAAATTTCATTCAGTGTTCTATACAAGCTTCATGCAAGATGGATTCAACAAACAAGGCTTTCTGAGGTTTGAGCATGTGGATTACTGACCATTCATCCACCAAATAAGACATATTCACACTTAGAAATTTTACTCTAACTTTGTAGATTTTTTCTATGACCAGATTCAAAAACCAGACATTTTTCACAAAAAAATACTTTTGGAAAGTTTTCTAACAAATAGGTATGTAATTTACATAGATTCCTTCAACATGACATTCTGTGATCCGAACATGCTACATGCATGATGGATCTGACAAACATGCATTTCTGAGTTGTGAGCATGTGGATTAATGAACTTTCATCCACCAAATAAGGCATATTTACACTAAGAAATATGTACACTGACTTCATAAATTTTTCTTAGAACCAGATTCAATAATCAGACATTTCTCACCGATAAATACTTCTTCAGAGATTTCTAACAAACAGGTATTTAATTTACATAGATTCCATCAACATGACATTCTCTGATCTGAACATGCTACATGCATGATAGTTTCAACAAACATGCATTTCTCTGTGGTTAGCAGGTGGAGTACTGATCTTTCATCCTCTATTCAAGGCATAAGTACATATAGAAACTTTCACTGAAATTCACAAGTTTTTCCTAACACAAGTTTCGAATTGGTTAATTTTTCACAGAGAAACCCTCCTGGAACGATTTTTACCCTATAGATATGTAATTTGAATAGATTCCATCAGCATGACATTCTGTGTTCCATACATGGTACATGCATGACTGATTCAACAAACATGCATTCCTGAGTTGAGAGCATGTGGATTACTGATATTTCATCTTCTATACAAGGTATAATTTCATCTAGAAATGTGTACACATTTTCAGAACTTTGACCAACACCAGTTTCGAATTCATACATTTTTCACAGAAAAATAATCCTGGAGTGATTTCTACGCAATAGATATGCAATTTACATAGATTAGATCAACATGACATTCCTGGTTCCGTACATGATGCATGGATGAATAATTCGACAAACATGCATTTCTGAGTTGTGAGCATGTGTATTACTGATCTTTCATCCAACAAACAAGGCACATTTACAATTAGAAATATTCACTCTAACTTTGTAGATTTTTTCTATCACCAGTTTCAAAAATCAGTCATTTTTCCCCAAAAAACATTCTTTGAGGAAATTCTCCCCAATAAACATGTAATTTACAAAGTTTAGATAAAAATGACATTCCGTGTTCCAAACAAATTTCATGCATCACAGATTAGACACACATGAATTTCTGAGTTGTGACAATGTGAATTACTGATCTATCATCCACCAAACAAGGCATAATTGCACATAGAAATATTCAATCTGATTTCAGAGTTTTTCCTATCACCAGATTCAAAAATCAGAGATATTTCACAGAAAAATGCTTTTGGAGAGATTTCTAACAAATAGGTAAGTAATTTACATAGATTCCATCAACATGACATTTCATGATCCGAACTTGCTTCATGCATCATGGATTCGACAAACATGCCTTTCTGAGTAGTGAGTAGGTGGATTATTGATCTTTCATCCACCACACAAGGCATATTTGCTCTTAGAAATATTTAATATGATTTTGTAAATTTTTCCTTTCATCAGAATAAAAATTAGAAATTTTTCACAGAAAAATACTCCTGGAGCGATTACTACACAATAGATATGTCATTTACATAGATTCTATCAACATGACATTCCACGTTCCAAACATGCTACATGCATGACGGTTTAGACAAAGATGCATTTCTGACATATGAGCATTTGGATTACAGATCTTTCTTCCACCAAACAGGGCATATTAACACTAAGAAATATTCACTCTGACTTCGTAGATTTTTTCAATCTTCAGAATCAAAAATTTAAAATTTTTCACAGAAAAATACTCTTGAAGCGTTTTTTAACCCATGGATATGTAATTTACATAGATTCCTTCAACGTGAAATTCCGTGGTCCGAACATGATACATGCATGATGGATCTGACAAACATGCATTTCTGAGTTATGAGCATGTGAATTACTGAACTTTCGTCCACCAAACAAGGCATATTTTCACATAGAAATATTTAATATAATTTAATAGATTTTTTCTATCTCCAGATTCAAAAATCAGAGATTTTTCACAAAAAATACTTTTTTAGAGATTTCTAACAAATAGGTATATAATTTACATAGATTCCATCAACATGAAATTTCGTGATCTGAACATGCTTCATGCATCATGGATTTGACAAACATGCATTTCTGAGTTGTGAGCAGGTGGATTATTGATCTTTCATGCGTCAAACGAGGCATATTTGCACTTTGAGATATTTAATTTGATTTCATAGATTTTTCCTTTCATCAGAATCAAAAATCAGAAGTTTTACACAGAAAAATACTTCTGGAGAGATTTCTACCCAATAGATATGTCATTTACATAGATTATATCAACATGACCTTCAACATTCCGAACATGCTACATGCATGATGGATCCGACAAACACGCATTTGTGAGTTGTGAGCATGTGGATTAATATCTTTCATCCACCAAATAAGGCATATTTACTCTAAGAAATATTTACACTGACTTCATAGGTTTTTCCCAGCACCAGATTCAAAAATCATACATTTCTCCCTGAAAAATAATTTTTGAGAGATTTCTAACAAATAGGTATGTAATTTACATAGATTCCATCAACATGACATTCTCTGTTCTGAACATGCTACATGCATTATAGTTTCAACAAACATGCATTTCTCTGTGGTTAGCAGGTGGAGTACTGATCTTTCATCCTCTATTCTAGGCATAATTACATACAGAAACTTTTACTGAAATTCGCAGGTTTTTCCCAACACCAGTTTCGACTTGGTTAATTTTTCACAGAAAAACCCTCCTTTAGCGATTTCTACCCTATAGATAAGTAATTTTAATAGATCCATTCAACATGATATTCCATGCTCCATACACGCTACATCCATCACAGAATTGACAAACATGCATTCCTGAATTGAGGGCATGTGGATTTCTGATATTTCATCCTCTATACAAGGTATAATTTCATCTAGAAACGTGTACACAATTTCAGAACTTTTTACCAACACCAGTTTCGAATTGTGCATTTTTCACAGAAAAATAATCCTGAAGCAATTTCTAACCAATAGATATGTAATTTACATAGATTCGATCAACATGACATTCCGGGTTCCGTACCTGCTGCATGCATGACGGAATTGACAAACATGCATTTCTGAGTTCACGGAATGTGGATTAATGATCACTCATTCTTTGTACAAGGCATATTTACATCTTGTAACGTTTACGTAATTTCACAAGTTTTTCCTGACACCAGTTTCTAATTCATGCATTTTTCACAAAAAACTACTCCTGGAGGGAATTCAACAAAATACGTATGAAATTTACAAAGACTCCCTCAACATGTCATTCTGTGTTCCAAACATGCTGCAAGCATGTAGGATTCAACAAACATGCATTTCTCAGTTGTGAGCAGGTGTATTATTGATCTTCTATCTGCCAAACGTGGCATATTTGCACTTAGAAATATTAAATCTGATTTCGTACATTTTTCCTTTCATCAGAATCAAAAATTAGAAATTTGTCACTGAAAAATACTTCTGGAGCGATTTCTACCCAATAGATATGTCATTTACATTGATTCTATCAACATGACATTCCACATTCCAAACATGCTACATGCATGACGGTTTAGACAAAGTTGAATTTCTGACATATGAGCATTTGGATTACAGATCTTTCTTCCACCAAACAGGTCATATTAACCCTAAGAAATATTCACTCTGACTTCGTAGATTTTTTCAATCTGCAGAATCAAAAATTTAAAATTTTTCACAGAAAAATACTCTTGAAGCATTTTTTAACCCATGGATATGTAATTTACATAGATTCCTTCAACGTGAAATTCCGTGGTCCGAACATGCTACATGCAGATGGATCCGACACACATGAATTTCTGAGTTATGAGCATGTGAATTACTGAACTTTCGTACACCAAACAAGGCTTATTTGCACATAGAAATATTTAATATGATTTAATAGATTTGTTTCTATCTCCAGATTCAAAAATCAGAGATATTTCACAGAAAAATACTTTTTTAGAGATTTCTAACAAATAGGTATATAATTTGCATAGATTCAATCAACATGAAATGTCGTGATCCGAACATGCTTCATGCATCAAGGATTTGACAAACATGCATTTCTGAGTTGTGAGCAGGTGGATTATTGATCTTTCATGCGCCAAATTAGGCGTGTTTGCACTTTGAAATGTTTAATTTGATTTCATAGATTTTTCCTTTCATCAGAATCAAAAATCAGAAGTTTTTCACAGAAAAATACTTCTGGAGAGATTTCTACCCAATAGATATGTCATTTACATAGATTCTATCAACATGACCTTCCACATTCCAAACATGGTACATGCATGACGGATTTGACAAAGATGCATTTCGAATTATGTTCATGTGGATTACAGATCTTTCATCCACCAAACAAGGCATATTTACACTAAGTAATATTCACTCTGACTTCATAGATTTTTCCTATCATCAGAATCAAAAAGCAGAAATTTCTCACAGAAAATTACTCTTGGTGCGATTTTTAACCAATGGATATGTAATTTACATGGATTCCTTCAAGATGAAATTCCGTGGTCCGAACATGATACATGCATGATGGATCCGACAAACACGCATTTCTGAGTTGTGAGCATGTGGATTAATGATCTTTCATCCACCAAATAAGGCATATTTACACTAAGAAATATTTACACTGACTTCATAGGTTTTTCCCAGCACCAAATTCAAAAATCATACATTTCTCCCTGAAAAATAATTTTTGAGAGATTACTAACAAATAGGTATGTAATTTACATAGATTCCATCAACATGATATTCTCTGTTCTGAACATGCTACATGCATTATAGTTTCAACAAACATGCATTTCTCTGTGGTTAGCAGGTGGATTACTGATCTTTCATCCTCTATTCTAGGCATAATTACATACAGAAACTTTTACTGAAATTCGCAGGTTTTTCCCAACACCAGTTTTGAGTTGGTTAATTTTTCACAGAAAAACCCTCCTTTAGCGATTTCTACCCTATAGATAAGTAATTTTAATAGATTCCATCAACATGATATTCCATGCTCTGTACATGTTACATGCATCACAGAATTGACAATCATACTTTCCTGAGTTGAGGGCATGTGGATTTCTGATATTTCATCCTCTATACAAGGTATAATTTCGTCTAGAAACGTGTACACAATTTCAGAACTTTTTACCAACACCAGTTTCAAATTTGTGCATTTTTCACAGAAAAATAATCCTGGAGCAATTTCTAACCAATTGATATGTAATTTACATAGATTCGATCAACATGACATTCTGGGTTCCGTACATGCTGCATGCATGACGGAATCGACAAACATGCATTTCTGAGTTCACAGAATGTGGATTAATAATCACTCATCCTTTGTACAAGGCATATTTACATCTTGTAACGTTTACATAATTTCACAAGTTTTTCCTGACACCAGTTTCTAATTCATGCATTTTTCACAAAAAACTACTCCTGGAAGGAATTCTACAAAACAGGTATGAAATTTACAAAGACTCCCTCAACATGTCATTCTGTGTTCCAAACATGCTGCAAGCATGTAGGATTCAACAAACATGCATTTCTGAGTTGTGAGCATGTGGATTACTGCACTTTCATCCACCAAAAGAGGCATATTTGCACATAGAAATATTTAATATGATTTCGTAGCTTTTTCCTGTCAACAGATTCAAAAATAAGAGATTTTTCCCAGAAAAATTCTTTTGGAGAGATTTCTAACAAATAGGTATGTAATTACAAGGATTCCTTCAACATGATATTTTGTGATCCGAACATGCTTCATGCATCACGGATTCAACAAACATGCATTTCTCAGTTGTGAGCAGGTGGATTATTGATCTTCTATCTGCCAAACGAGGCATATTTGCACTTAGAAATATTAAATCTGATTTCGTAGATTTTTACTTTCATCAGAATCAAAAATCAGACATTTTTTACTGAAAAATCCTCTTGGAGCGATTCTACCTTGTAGATATGTGATTTACATAGATTCCATCAACATGTCATTCCGTGTTCCATTCGTGCTACATGCATAATGGATTAGACAAACAAGCATTTCTGAGTTGAACATGTGGAATACTGATCATTCAAACACCAAAAAAGGCATATACACTCTGAGAAATATTTACTCTAACTTCGTAGATTTTTCCTACGACCAGATTAAAAAATCACACATTTTGAACATAAATATACTTTTGGAGAGATTTCTAACAATTAGCTATGTAATTTTCATAGATTCCATCAACATGACATTCCATGTTCCGAACAAGTACGTCCATCAGAGATTTGACAAACATTCATTCCTGAGTTGTGAGCATGTGGATTACTGAATTTTCATCCACCAAAGCATATTTGCACATAGAAATATTTAATATTATTTAAAAGATTTTTCCTACCACCAGATTCAAATATCAGAGATTTTTCACAGAAAAATCCTTTTGGAGAGATAACTAATAGGTATGAAATTTACATAGATTCTTTCAACATGATTTTTCGTGATCCGAACATGCTTCATGCAACATGGATTCGACAAACATGCATTTCTGAGTTGTGAGCAGGTGGAGTATTGATCTTTCAACTGCCAAACGAGGCATATTTGCACTTTGAAATATTTAATCTGATTTTGTAGATTTTTCCTATCATCAGAATCAAAAATCAGAAATTTCTCACAAAAAAATACTCTTGGAGCGATTTTTAACCAATGGATATGTAATTTACATAGATTCCATTCAGATGAATATCCATGGCCCGTTAATACTACATACATGACAGATTCAACATACATGCATTTCTGAGTTGTGAGCAGGTGGATTATTAATCTTTCATCCTCCAAATAGACATATTTGCACTTAGAAATATTTAATCTGATTTCATAGATTTTTCCTATCATCAGAATCAAAAATCAGAAGTTTTTCACAGAAAAATACTCATGGAGCGATTTCTACCCAGTAGATATGTCATTTACATAGATTCTATCAACATGACATTCCACGTTCCGAACATGCTACATGCATGACAGATTTAACCAAGATGCATTTCAGAATTATGAGCATGTGAATTACAGTGCTTTCATCTACCATTTAGGCATATTTACACTCAGAAATATGCACTCTGACTTCGTAGATTTTTCCTACCATCAGAATCAAAAATCAGAAATTTCTCACAGAAAAATACTCTTGGAGCGTTTATTAACCAATGGATATGTAATTTACATAGATTCCATCAACATGAACTTTCGTGGTCCGAACATGCCACAGGCATTATGGATCTGACAAACATGCATTTCTGAGTTGTGAGCATGTGGATTCCCGAACTTTCATCACCAAATAAGGCAGATTTGAACATAGAATTATTTAATATGATTTCGTAGCTTTCTCCTATCACCAGGTTCAAAAATCAAAGATGTTTCAAAGCAATATACTTTTGGAGAGATTTCTAATAAATAGGTATCTAGTTTACATACATTCCATCAACATGACATTTCGTGATCTGAACATGCTTCATGCATCACGGATTCCACAAACATGCATTTCTCAGTTGTAAGCAGGAGGAGTATTGATCTTTCATCCGCCAAACGAGGCATATTTGCACTTAGAAATATTTAATCTGATTTTGTAGATTTTAACTTTCATCAGAATCAAAAATCAGTAATATTTCAAGAAAAATACTCCTGGGGCACTTTCTACTCAATAGATATGTAATTTAGATAGATTCTATCAACATGACATTCCACGTTCCAAACATGCTACATGCATTATGGTTTAGACAAAGATGCATTTCTGACATATGAGCATGTGGATTACAGATCTTTCATCCACCAAACAGGGCATATTAACACTAAGAAATATTCACTCTGACTTCGTAGATTTTTTCAAACTTCAGAATCAAAAATTTAAAATTTTTCACAGAAAAATACTCTTGAAGTGTTTTTTAACCCATGGATATGTAATTTACATAGATTCGTTCTACGTGAAATTCCGTGGTCCGGACATGCTACTTGCATGATGGATCCGACAAACATGCATTTCTGAGTTATGATCATGTGGATTACTGAACTTTCGTCCACCAAACAAGGCATATTTGCACATAGAAATATTTAATATACTGTCATAGATTTTTTCTATCACTAGATTCAAAAATCAGAGATATTTCACAGAAAAATACTTTTTTAGAGATTTCTAACAAATAGGTATATAATTTGCATAGATTCCATCAACATGAAATGTCGTGATCCGAACATGCTTCATGCATCAAGGATTTGACAAACATGAATTTCTGAGTTGTGACCAGGTGGATTATTAATCTTTCATATGCCAAACGAGGCGTATTTGCACTTTGAAATATTTAATCAGATTTCGTAGATTTTTCCTTTCATCAGAATCAAAAATCAGAAGTTTTTTACAAAAAATACTTCTGGAGAGATTTCTACCCAATAGATAAGTCTTTTACATAGATTCTATCAACATGACATTCCACATTCCGAACATGGTACATGCATGACGGATGACACAAAGATGCATTTCTGAGTTATGATCATGTCAATTACAGATCTTTCATCCACCAAACAAGGCATAATTACACTAAATAATATTCACTCTGACTTCGTAGATTTTTCCTATCATCAGAATCAAAAAGCAGAAATTTCTCACAGAAAAATACTCTTGGAGCGATATTTAACCAATGGATATGTAACTTACATAGATTCATTCAACATGAAATTCCGTGGTCAGAACATGCTACATGCATGATGGATCCGACAAACATGCATTTCTGAATTGTGGGCATGTGGATTAATGTTCTTTCTTCCACCAAATAAGGCATATTTACACTAAGAAATATTTGCACTGACTTCATAGGTTTTTCCCAGCAGCAGATTCAAAAATCATACATTTCTCCCTGAAAAATAATTTTTGAGAGATTTCTAATAAATAGGTATGTAATTTACATAGATTCCATCAACATGACATTCTCTGTTCCGAACATGCTAAATGCATTATAGTTTCAACAAACATGCATTTCTCTGTGGTTAGCAGGTGGAGTACTGATCTTTCATCCTCTATTCAAGGCATTATTTCTTATAGAAACTTTTACTGAAATTCGCAGGTTTTTCCTAACACCAGTTTTGAATTGGTTAATTTTTCACAAGAAAACCCTCCTGTAGCGATTTCTACCCTTTAGATATGTAATTTGAATAGATAAGATCAACATGAATTTCCGTGTTCCGTACATGCTACATGAATGACGAATTAAACAAACATGCATTCCTGAGTTGACAGCATGTGGATTACTGATCTTTATCCTCTATACAAGGTATAATTTCATCCAGAAACGTGTACACAATTTCAGAAATTTTGACCAACACCAGATTCTAATTCATGCATTTTTCACAGAAAAATATTCCTGGAGCTATTTCTACACAATAGATATGGAATTTACATAGATTCGATCAATATGAAATTCCTGGTTCCGTACATGCTGCATGCATCATGGATCCGATAAACATGCATTTCTGAGTTGTGAGCATTTGTATTACTGATCTTTCATCCAACAAACAAGGCATATGAACACTTAGAAATATTCACTCTGACTTCGTAGATTATCTCTATTAGCAGTTGCAAAAATCAGTCTTTTATCACAAAAAACACACTTTGAGCAAATTCTCCCCAATGCACATTTAATTTACACAGTTTACATAACAATGGAATTCCGTGTTCCAAACAAATTTCATGCATCATGGATTCGAGAAACATGAATTTCTGATTTGTGACAATATGAATTCTGATCTGTCATCCAGCAAAAAAGGCATATTCGCACTTAGAAATATTAAATCATATTTCATAGTTTTTTTCTATTACCTGTTTGAAAAACAAGACGTTTTTCATGAAAAATAATTTTCGAGCGAAGTCTAACCAATACACATGTAATTTAAATAGATTCCATCCACATGAAATTCCATGGTCCGAACATGCTACATACATGACAGATTCAACAAACATGCATTTCTGAGTTGTGTGTATGTGGATTACTTATTTTTCATTCACCAAAGCATATTTAGACTAAGAAATATTAACTTTGACTTCTTAGATTTTTCCTAGCACCAGTTTCAAAAATCAGACTTTTTTCACAGAAAAATCCTCATGAAGTGAATTCTACCTTATAGACCTGTGATTTACATAGATTCCATCCACATGTCATTCCGTGTTCCATTCATGCTACATGCATGATGGATTCAACAAACAAACATTTCTGAGTTTTGAGCATGTGGATTACAGATCATTCATCTACCAAAAAAGGCATATACACACTTAGAAATATTTACTATAACTTCGTAGAATTTTCCTATGGCCAGATTCAAATATCAGACATTTTTCACAAAAATATACATTTGGGGAGATTTCTAACAAATAGGGATGTAATTTACATAGATTCCATCAACATGACATTCCATGTTCTGAACATGTACATGCATCAGAGGTTCGACAAACATGCATTTCTGAGTTGTGTTCATGTGGATTACCAAACTTTCAACCTCTATACATGGCATATTTCTATCTAGTAACGTTTACTCAGTTTCACAAGCTTTTCCTGACACCAGTTTCAAGTCCTTGCATTTTTCACAGAAAAGTACTCTTGGAGCGAATTCTACCCAATAGCAACAGAATTTACATAGGTGCCATCAACATGATATTCCATGTTCCGAACTTGCTACACGCATGATAGTTTCAACAAACATGTATATCTCCATCGTGAGCGGGTGGATAAATGATCTTCAGCCCTCTATTCAGGGCATATTTACATATGGAAACTTTTACTGAATTTCGCAGATTTTTCATAACCCCAGTTTCAAATTGGTTCATTTTTCACAGAAAAACCCTCCTGGAGCTTTTTCTACCCAATAGATATGTAATTTTTATAGATTCCATTAAACATGAATTTTCGTGTTCCGAACATGATACATGCAAACAGATTCAACAAACGACCATTTCTGAGTTCACAGATTGTGGATTAATGATCACTCATCCTTTATACAAGGCATATTTACATCTAGTAACGTTTACCTAATTTCACAAGTTTGTCCTGACACCAGTTTCTAATTCGTGCATTTTTCACAGAAATATACTCCTGGAAGGATTTCTACAAAATAGATATGAAATTTACAAAGATTCCCTCAACATGTCATTCTGTGTTCCAAACATGCTGCAAGCATGAAGGATTCAACAAACATGCATTTCTGAGTTGTGAGTATGTGGATTACTGAACTTTCATTCACCAAAACAGGCATAATTACACATAGAAATATTTATTATGATTTCGGAGATTTTTCCTATCACCAGATTCAAAAATCAGAGATTTTTCACAGAAAAATACTTTTGGAGAGATATCTAACACTTAGGTATGTAACTCACATACATTCCATCAACATGACATTTCGTGATCTGAACATGCTTCATGCATCACAGATTCGACAAAAATGCATTTCTGAGTTGTGAGTAGGTGGATTATTTATCTTTCATCTGCCAAAAAAGGCGTATTTGCTCTTAGAAATATTTAATTTGATTTTGAACATTTTTCCTTTCATCAGAATCAAAAACTAGAAATTTTTCACAGAAAAATACTCCTGGAGCGATTTCTACCCAATACATATGTCATTTACATAGATTCTATCAACATGACATTCCACATTCCTAACATGCTACATGCACGTCGGATTACACAAAGATGCATTTCTGAATTATGAGCATGTGGTTTACAAAGTTTTCATCCACCAAACAAGGCATAATTAAACTAAGAAATATTCACTATGATTTCATAGATTTTTCCTATCATCAAAATCAAAAATCATAAATTTTTCACAGAAAAATACTCTTGGAGCGATTTTTAAACAATGGATATGTCATTTAAATTGATTCGATCAACATGATATTCCGGGTTCAGTATATGTTGCATGAATGACGGATTCGACAACATGCATTTCTGAGTTGTAAGCATGTGTATTACTAATCTTTCATCCAACAAATAGGCATATTTGCACTTAGAACTATTTACTTTAACTTCGTAGATTTTTCCTATGACCAGATTCAAAAATCACACATTTTTAACAAAATATACTTTTGGAGAGATATCTAACAATTAGGTATGTAATTTTCATACATTCCATCAACATGACATTCCATGTTCCGAACAAGTACATCCATCAGAGATTCGAGAAACATTCATTCCTGAGTAGTGAGCATGTGGATTACTGAACTTTCATCCACCAAACAAAGCATAATTGCACATAGAATTATTTAATATTATTTCAAAGCTTTTTCCTACCACCAGATTCAAATATCAGAGATTTTTCACAGAAAAATCCTTTTGAAGAGATTTCTAATAGGTATGAAATTCACATAGATTCTTTCAACATGATTTTTCATGATCCGAACATGCTTCATGCAACACGGATTCGACAAACATGCATTTCTGAGTTGTGAGCCGGTGGAGTATTGATCTTTCATCTGCCAAACGAGGCATATTTGCACTTTGAATTATTTAATCTGATTTCGTAGATTTTTCCTATCATCAGAATCAAAAATCAGAAATTTCTCACAGAAAAATACTCTTGAAGCGATTATTAACCAATGGATATGTAATTTACATAGATTCCATTCAGATGAATATCCGTGGCCCGTTCATACTACATACATGACAGATTCGACATACATGCATTTCTGAGTTGTGAGCAGGTGGAGAATTGATCTTCATCCTCCAAAAGAGGCATATTTGGACTTAGAAATATTTAATCTGATTTTGTAGATTTTTCCTACCATCAGAATCGAAAGTCAGAATTTTCTCACAGAAAAATACTCTTCGAGCGATTATTAACCAATGGATATGTAATTTACATAGATTCCTTCAACATGAAATTCCGTGGTCCGAACATGCCACAGGCATGATGGATCCGACAAACATGCATTTCTGAGTTGTGAGCATGTGGATTCCTGAAATTTCATCCACCAAACAAGGCAGATTTGTACATAGAAATATTTAATATGATTTCGTAGCTTTTTCCTATCACCAGATTCAAAAATCAGAGAGTTTTCAAGGCAAAATACTTTTGGAGAGATTTCTAACAAATAGGTATCTAGTTTACATAGATTCCATCAACATGACATTTCGTGATCCGAACATGCTTCATGCATCACGGATTTGACAAACATGCATTTCTGAGTTTTGAGCAGGAGGATTATTGATCTTTCATCTGCCAAAGGAGGCATACTGGCACTTAGAAATATTTAATCTGATTTCGTCGATTTTTCCTTTCATCAAATCAAAAATCAGAAATTTTTCACAGAAAAATACTCCTGTAGCGATTTCTAGCCTATAGATATGTCATTTACATATATTCCATCAACATGACATTCCACGTTCTGAACATGCTCCATGCATGATAGTTTCAACAAACATGAATTTCTCTGTGGTTAGCAGGTGGATTACTGATCTTTCATCCTCTATTCTAGGCATAAATACATATAGAAACTTTTACTGAAATTCGCAGGTTTTTCTCAACACCAGTTTCGAATTGGTTATTCTTTTACAGAAAAACCCTCCTGGAGCGATTTCTAACCTATATATATGTAATTTGAATAGATTCAATCAGCATGATATTCCATGTTCCATACACGCTACATGCATGACAGATTCGACATACATGCATTCCTGAGTTGAGGGCATGTGGATTACTGATCTTTCATCCTTTATACAAGGTATAATTTCATCTACAAACATGTACACAGTTTCAGAACTTTTTACCAACACCAGTTTTGAATTCGTGCATTTTTCACAGAAAAATAATCCTGGAGAAATTTCTACCCAATAGATATGTAATTTACATAGATTCGATCAACATGACATTCCGGGTTCCGTACATGCTGGATGCATGATGAATTCGACAAACATGCTTTTCTGAGTTCACAGAATGTGGATTAATGATCACTCATCCTTTATAAAAGGCATATTTACATCAAGTAACGTTTTCATAATTTCACAAATTTTTTCTGACACTGGTTTCTAATTTGTGCATTTTTCACAAAAGAATACTCCTGGAGGGAATTCTACAAAATAGGTATGAAATTTACAAAGATTCCCTCAACATGTCATTCTGTGTTCCAAACATGGTGCAAGCATGAAGGATTCAACAAACATGCATTTCTGAGTTGTGAGCATGTGGATTACTGAACTATCAGCCACCAAACAAGGCATATTTACACATAGAAATATTTAATATGATTTCGTAGCTTTTTCCTGTCAACAGATTCAAAAATAAGAGATTTTTCCCAGAAAAAATACTTTTTCAGAAATTTCTAACAAATAGGTATGTAATCTACATGGATTCCATCAAAATGACATGTCGTGATCCGAACATGCTTCATGCATCACGGATTCGACAAACATGCAATTCTCAGTTGTGAGCAGGTGGATTATTGATCTTCTATCTGCCAAACAAGGCATATTTGCACTTAGAAATATTCACTCTGAATTCGTAGATTTTTTCTATCACCAGTTTGAAAAATCTGTCATTTTTCACCAAAGAACACTCTTGGAGCGAATTCTCCCCAATACACATGTAATTTACACAGTTTAGAGAACCATGACATTCCGTGTTCCAAACAAATTTCATGCATCATGGATTCGAGAAACATGAATTTCTGAGTTGTGACATGTGTATTACTGATCTTTCATCCACCAAAAAGGCATATTGCACTTGGAAATACTAAATCATATTTCGTAGATTTTTTTCTTTCACCAGTTTGAAAAACAAGACATTTTACACTGAAAAATAATTTTCGAGTGATGTCTTACCAATACACATGAAATTTACATAGATTCCATCCACATGAATTTCCGTGTCTGGACAAGTTACATACATGGAAGATACGACAAACATGCATTTCTGAGTTGTAAGTATGTGAATTACTTATTTTTCATCCACCAAAGCATATTTACCCTAAGAAATATTAACTCTGACTTCTTAGCTTTTTGCTAACACCAGTTTCAAAAATCAGACTTTTTTCACTGAAAAATCCTCTTGGAGCGAATTCTACCTTGTAGATATGTGATTTACATAGGTTCCATCCACATGTCATTCCGTGTTCCATTCGTGCTACATGCATGATGGAGTTGACAAAAAAGCATTTCTGAGTTTTGAGCATGTGGAATACTGATCATTCATACACAAAAAAGGCATATACACACTGAGAAATATTTACTCTAACTTCTTAGATTTTTCCTATAACCAGATTCAAAAATCACACATTTTTCACAAAAATATACTTTTGGAGAGATTTCTAACAAATAGTAATCTAGTTTACATAGATTCCAACAACATGACATGTCGTGATCCGAACATGCTTCATGAATCACGGATTCGACAAACATGCATTTCTCAGTTGTGAGCAGGTGGATTTTTGATCTTTCATCTGCCAAACAAAGCATATTTCCACTTCAAATTATTAAATCTGGTTTCATAGTTTTTTGCTTTCATCAGAATCTAAAATCAGAAATTTTTCACAGGAAAATACTCCTGGAGCGATTTCTGCCCAATAGATATGTAATTTACATAGATTCGATCAACATGACGTTCCGGGTTCCATACATGTTGTAAGCATGATGGATTCGACAAAATGCATTTCTGAGTTGTGAGCATGTGTATTACTAATCTTTCGTCAAACAAGGCATGTTTATACTTAGATATATTCACTCTGAAATCATAGATTTTTTCCATCACCAGCTTCAAATATCTGTCATTTTTCACCAAAAAACATTCTTTGAGTGAACTCTCCCCAATACACATGTAATTTACACAATTTAGATAACCATGACATTCCGAGTTCCAAACAAATTTCATGCATCACGGATTCGACAAACATGAATTTCTGAGTTGTGTCAATGTGAATTACAGATCTTTCATCCACCAAAAAGGCATACTGCACCTAGAAATATTAAATGATATTTTGTAGAATTTTTCTATCACCAGTTTGAAAAACAAGACGTTTTACACTGAAAAATAATTTTCGAGCAATGTCTAACCAATACACATGAAATTTACATAGATTCCATCCACATGAAATTCCGTGGTCCGATCATGTTACATAAGTGACAGATTCGACAAACATGCATTTCTGAGTTGTGAGTATGTGGATTACATATTTTTCATCCACCAAAGCATATTTACACTAAGAAATATTAACTCTGACTTCTTAGCTTTTTCCTATCACCAGTTTAAAAAATCAGACTACTTTCACAGAAAAATCCTCTTGGAGCGAATTCTACCTTGTAGATATGTGATTTACATAGATTCCATCCACATGTCATTCCATGTTCCATTCATGCTATATGCATGATGGATTCGACAAACAAGCATTTCTGAGTTTTGAGCATGTGGAATACTGATCATTCATACACGAAAAAAGGCATATACAAACTGGGAAATATTTACTCTAAGTTCGTAGATTTTTCCTATGACCAGATTCAAAAATCACACATTTTTCACAAAAATATACTTTTGGAGAGATTTGTAACAATTAGGTATGTAATCTACATAGATTCAATCAACATGACATTCCGTGTTCTGAACAAGTACATGCATCAGAGATTCAACAAACATGCATTTCTGAGTTGTGAGCAGGAGGATTATTGATCTTTCATCTGCCAAAAGAGGCATATTTGCACTTAGAGTTATTTAATCTTATTTCGTAGATTTTTTCTTTCATTAGAATCAAAAATCAGAAATTTTTCACAGAAAAATACTCCTGGAGCGATTTCTGCCCAATAGATATGTAATTTACATAGATTCGATCAACATGACGTTCCAGGTTCCATACATGTTGCAAGCATGATGGATTCGACAAAATGCATTTCTGAGTTGTGAGCTTGTGTATTACTTATCTTTCTTCAAACAAGGCATATTTACACTTACATGTGTTCACTCTTAATTCGTAGATTTTTTCTCTCACCAGTTTAAAAAATCTGTCATTTTTCACCAAAAATAATCTTTGAGTGAACTCTCCCCAATACACATGTAATTTACACAATTTAGATATCAAAGACATTTCGTGTTCTAAACAAATTTCATGCATCACGGATTCGACAAACATGCATTTCTCAGTTGTAAGCAGGTGGATTATTGATCTTTCATCTGACAAATGAGGCATATTTGCACTTAGAATTATTCAATCTGTTTTCGTAGATTTTTCCTTTCATCAGAATCAAAAATCAGAAATTTTTCACAAAAAATACTCCTGGGGCGATTTCTACCCAATAGATATATCATTTACATAGATTCTATAAACTGAAATTCCGGGTTCCGTACATGTTGCATGTATGATGGTTTCGACAACATGCATTTCTGAGTTGTGAGCATGTGTATTACTAATCTTTCATCCAACAAACAATTCATATCTACACTTAGAAATATTCACTCTGAATTCGTAGATTTTTTCTATCACCAGCTCCAAAAATCTGTCATTTTTCACCAAAAAACACTCTTTGAGCGAACACTCCCCAATACAATTTACACAGTTTAGATAACCATGACATTCCATGTTCCAAACAAATTTCATACATCACGGTTTTGAGAAACATGAATTTCTGAGTTGTGACAATGTGAATTACTGATCTTTCATCCACCAAAAAAGGCATATTGCACCTAGAAATATTAAATCATATTTCGTTGATTTTTTCTATCACCAGATTGAAAAAAAAGACGTTTTACACTGAAAAACAATTTTAGAGCGAATTCTTACCAATACACATGAAATTTACATAGATTCCATCCACATGAAATTCCATGGTCCGAACATGTTACATACATGACAGATTCGACAAACATGCATTTCTGAGTTGTGAGTATGTGGATTACTTATTTTTCATTCACCAAAGCGTATTTAGGCTAAGAAATATTAACTCTGACTTCTTAGATTTTTCCTATCACCAGTTTCAAACATCAGAGTTTTTTCATAGAAAAATCCTCTTGAAGCAAATTTTACATTGTAGATATGTGATTTACATAGATTCCAACAACATGTCATTCCGTGTTCCATTCATGCTACATGCATGATGGAGTCAACAAACATGCATTCCTGAGTTGAGGGCATGTGGATTGCTGATCTTTCATCCTCTATACAAGGTATAATTTCATCTAGAAACGTGTACACAATTTCAGCACATTTTACCAGCACCAGTTTTGATTTCGTGCATTTTTCACAGAAAAATAATTCTGGAGCAATTTCACCAAATAGATATGTAATTTACAAACATTCAATCAACATGACATTCTGGTTTCTGTACATGCTGCATGCATGACGGATTCGACAAACATGCATCTCTGAGTTCACAGAATGTGGATTAATTATCACTCATCCTTTAAACAAGGCATATTTACATCTAGTAACATTTACGTAATTTCACAAGTTTTCCTGACACCAGTTTCTAATTCATGCATTTTTCACAAAAAAATAGTCCTGGAGGGAATCCTACAAAATAGATATGAAATTTACAAAGATTCCCTCAACATGTCATTCTGTGTTCCAAACATGCTGCAAGCATGTAGGATTCAACAAACATGAATTTCTCAGATGTGAGCATGTGAATTCCTGAACTTTCATCCACCTAAAAAGGCAGATTTGAACATACAATTATTTAATAAGATTTCATAGCTTTTTCCTATCACCAGATTCAAAAATTAGATATTTTTCAAAGAAAAATACTTTTGGACAGATTTCTAACATATAGGTATCCAGTTTACATAGATTCCATCAACATGACTTTTTGTGATCCGAACATGCTTCATGCATCACGGATTCGACAAACATGCATTTCTGAGTTGTGAGCAGGAGGAATATTGATCTTTCGTCCTCCAAACGAGGCATATTTGCACTTAGAAATACTTAATCAGATTTCGTAGATTTTTCCTTTCATCAGAATCAAAATTCAGAAATTTTTCACAGAAAAATACTCCTGGAGCATTTCTACCCAATAGATTTGTCATTTACATAGATTTGATCAACATGATATTCCGGGTTCTGTACATGCTGCATGCATGATGGATTCGACAACATGCATTTCTGAGTTGTGAGCATGTGTATTACTAATCTCATCCAACAAACAAGGCATGTTTTCACTTAGAAATATTCACTCTGAATTCGTAGATTTTTCTTTCACTGGTTTTAAATATCAGTCATTTATCACCAAAAAACACTCTATGAGCGAATTCTCCCCAATACATATGTAATTTACAGAGTTTAGATAACCATGACATTCCGTGTTCCAAACAAATTTCATGCATCACAGACTCGAGAAACATAAATTTCTGAGTTGTGACAATGTGAATTACTGACCTTTCATCCACCAAAAAAGACATATTGCACCTAGAAATATTAAATCATATTTCATAGATTTTTCTATCACCAGTTTGAAAAACAAGACGTTTTACACTGAAAAATAATTTTTGAGCGAGTCTAACCAATTCACATGAAATTTACATAGATTCCATCCATATGAAATTCCGTGGTCCGAAAATGTTACATACAAGACAGATTTGACAAACATACATTTCTGAGTTGTGAGTATGTGGATTAAATATTTTTCATCCACCAAAGCATATTTACGCTAAGAAATATTAACTCAGACATCTCAGCTTTTTCCTATCACCAGTTTCAAAAATCAGACTTTTTTCACAGAAAAATCCTCTTGGAGCGAATTCTACTTTATAGACCTGTGAATTCCATAGATTCCATCAACATGTCATTCCGTGTTCAATTCGTGCTACATGCATGATGGATTTGACAAACATTTCTGAGTTTTGAGCATGTAGTATACTGTTCATTCATACACCAAAAAAGGCATATACAGCCTGAGAAAGATTCACTCTAACTTTGTACATTTTTCCTATGACCAGATTCAAAAATCTGATGTTTTTCACAAAAATATACTTTTGGTGAGATTTCTAACAATTAGGTATGTAATTTACATATTTTCGATCAACAAAACATTCCGGGTTCCATACATGCTGCATGAATGACTGATTTGACAAACATGCATTTCTGAGTTCACAGAATGTGGATTAATGATCACTCATCCTTTATACAAGGCATATTTTCATCTAGTAATGTTTACATCATTTCACAAGTTTTTCCTGACATGAGTTTCTAATTCATGCATTTTTAAGAAAAAAATTCTCCGGCAGGGAATTCTACAAAATAGATATGAAATTTACAAAGATTCCCTCAACATGTCATTCTGTGTTCCAAACATGCTGGAAGCATATAGGATTCAACAAACATGCATTTCTGAGTTGTGAGCATGTGGATTACTGAACTATCATCCACCAAAACAGGCATATTTGCACATAGAAATATTTAATATGATTTCGAAGCTTTTTCCTGTCAACAGATTGAAAAATAAGAGATTTTTCACAGAAAAATACTTTTCGAGAGATTTCTAACTTATAGGGTTGTAATTTACAGGGATTCCATCAACATGACATTTCGTGATCCAAACATGCTTCATGCATCACGGATTTGACAAACATGCATTTCTCAGTTGTGAGCAGGAGGATTATTGATCTTTAAGCCGGCAAACGAGGCATATTTGCACTTTGAAATATTTAATCTGATTTCGTAGATTTTTCCTTTCATCAGAATCAAAAATCAGAAATTTCTCACAGAAAAATACACTTGGAGCGAGTTTTAACCAATGTATATGTAATTTATATAAATTCCATTCACATGAATATCTGTGGTCTGTTCATACTACATAGATTACAGATTCGACAAACATGCATTTCTGAGTTGTGAGCAGGTGGAGTATTGATCTTTCATCCACCAAACGAGGCATATTTGCACTTAGAAATATTTAATCTGATTTCGTAGATTTTTCCTTTCATCAGAATCAAAAATCAGAAATATATCACAGAAAAATACTCCTGGAGCGATTTCTACCCAATAGATATGTCATTTACATAGATTCTTTCAAAATGACACTCCACGTTCCGAACATGTTACATGCATGACGGATTTGACCAACATGCATTTCTGAGTTATGAGGTTGTGGATTACAGATCTTTCATCCACCAAAAAAGGCATATTTATACTAAGAAATATTTACTCAAACTTCGTAGACTTTTCCTACCATCAAAATCAAAAATCAGAAATTTCTCATAGAAAAATACTCTTGGAGCGATTATTAACCAATGGATATGTAATTTCCATAGATTCCTTCAATATGAAATTCCGTGGTCCAAACATGCCACATGCATGATGGATCCGACAAACATGGATTTCTCAGCTGTGAGCATGTGGATTCCTGAAATTTCATTCTCCAAACAATGCAGATTTGAGCATAGAAATATTTAATATGATTTCGGAGATTTTTCCTACCACCAGATTCAAAAATCAGAGATTTAACAAAGAAAAATACTTTTGGAGAGATTACTAACAAATAGGTATCTAGTTTACATAGATTCCATCAACATGATATTTCGTGATCCAAACATGCTTCATGCATCATGGATTTGACAAACATGCATTTCTGAGTTGTGAGCAGGAGGATTATTGATCTTTCATCCACCAAACGAGGCATATTTGCTCTTAGAAATACATAATCTGATTTCATAGATTTTTTCCTTTCATCAGAATCAAAAATCAGAAATTTTTCACAGAAAAATACTCCTGGAGCGATTTCTAAACTATAGATAGGTCATTTACATAGATTCCATCAACATGATATTCCACGTTCCGAATATGCTCCATGCATGATAGTTTCAACAAACATGCATTTCTCTGTGGTTAGCAGGAGGATTACTGAGCTTTCATCCTCTATTCTAGGCATAATTACATATGGAAACTTTTACTGAAATTCGCAGGTTTTTCCCAACACCAGTTTTGAATTGGTTAATTTTTCACAGAAAAACCCTCCTTGAGTGATTTCAACTCTATAGATATGTAATGTGAATAGATTCCAAAACATGATATTCCATGTTCTGTACATGCTACATGCATGACAGATTCGACAAACATGCATTCCTGAGTTGAGGCCTTGTGGATTGCTGATTTTTCATCCTCTATACAAGGTATAATTTCATCTAGAAACATGTACACAATTTCAGAACTTTTACCAACACCAGTTTCGTTTTCGTGTATTTTTCACAGAAAAATAATTCTGGAACAATTTCTACCCAATAGATATGTCATTTACATAGATTCGATCAACATGATATTCCAGGTTCCGTACCTGGGGCATGCATGACGGATTTGACAAACATGCATTTCTGAGTTCACAGAATGTGGGTTAATGATCACTCATCCTTTATACAAGGTATACTTACATCTAGTAATGTTTACCTCATTTCACAAGTTTTTCCTGACACGAGTTTCTAATTCATGCATTTTCACAAAAAATACTCCTGGAGGGAGTTCTACAAAATAGGTATGAAATTTGCAAAGATTCCCTCAACATGTCATTCTGTGTTCCAAACATGCTGCAAGCATGAAGGATTCGACAAACATGCATTTCTGAGTTGTGAGCAGGAGGATTATTGATCTTTCATCAGCCAAACGAGGCATATTTGCACTTAGAAATATTTAATCTGATTCGGTAGATTTTTCCTTTCATCAGAATCAAAAATCAGAATTTTTCACAGAAATACTCCTGGGGTGATTTCTTCCCAATAGATATGTCATTTACATAGATTCCATCAACATGACATTCCACCCTCTCAACATGCTCCATGCATGATAGTTTCAACAAACATGCATTTCTCTGTGGTTAGCAGGTGGATTACTGATCTTTCATCTTCTATTCTATGTATAATTACATATAGAAAGTTTTTCTGAAATTCGCAGGTTTTCCCAACAATAGTTTCGAATTTGTGCATTTTTCACAGAAAAAGAATCCTGGAGCAATTTCTACCTAATAGATATGTCATTTACATAGATTCTATCAACATGACATTCAACGTTCCAAACATGCTACGTGCATGACGGATTTGACCAAGATGCATTTCTGAGTTATGAGCATGTGGATTACAGTTCTTTCATACACCAAAAAAGGTATATTTACACTAAGAAATATTCACTCTGACTTCGTAGATTTTTCCCATCATCAGAATCAAAAATCAGAATTTTCTCGCAGAAAAATACTCTTGGAGTGATTATTAACCAATGGATATGTAATTTACATAGATTCCATCAACATGAAATTCCATGGTCCGAACATGCCACATGCATGATGGATCTGACAAACATGCATTTCTGCGTTGTGAGCAGGTGGAGTATTGATCTTTCATCCACCAAACGAGGCATATTTGCACTTAGAAATATTCACTCTGAATTTGAAGATTTTTTCTATCATCAGTTTCAAAAATCAGTCATTTTTCACTAAAAAACACTCTTTGACCAAATTCTCCACAATACACATGTAATTTACACTGTTTAGATAACCATGACATTCCGTGTTCCAAACAAATTTCATGCATCACGGATTCGACAAACATGAATTTCTGAGTTGTGACAGTGTAAATTTCTGATCTTTAATCCACCAAAAAAGGCATATTGCACCTAGAAATATTAAATCATATTTCGTAGATTTTTTCTATCAGCAGTTTGAAAAACAAGACGTTTTACACTGAAAAATAATTTTCGGGCGAATCTAACCAATACACATGAAATTTACATAGATTCCCTCCACATGAAATTCCGTGGTCCGAACATGTTACATACATGATAGATTCGACAAACATGCATTTCTGAGTTGTGAGCAGGTGGATTATTCATCTTTCAACCACCAAACATGGCATATTTGCACTTTGAAATATTTAATCTGATTTCGTAGATTTTTCCGAACATCAGAATAAAAATCAGAAATTTCTCACAGAAAATTACTCTTGGAGCTATATTAAACCAATGGATATGTAATTTACATAGATTCCATTCACATGAATATCTGTGGTCCGTTCATATTTAAACATGACAGATTCAACAAACATGTACTTCTGAGTTTTCAGCAGGTGGAATACAGATCATTCATACACTAAACAAGGCATATTTACACTAAGAATTATTCACTCTGACTTCGAAGATTTTTCCTATCATCAAACTCAAAAATCAGAACTTTCTCACAGAAAAATACTCTTGAAGCGATTATTAACCAATGGATATGTAATTTACATAGATTCCATTCACATGAATATCCGTGGTCCATTCATACTACATACATGACAGATTGGACAAACATGCATTTCTGACATATGAGCAGGTGGAGTATTGACCTTTCATCCGCTAAACGAGGCATATTTGCACTTAGAAATATTTAATCTCATTTTGTAGATTTTTCCTTTCATCAGAATCAAAAATCAGAAATTTATCACAGAAAAATACTCCTGGAACGATTACTATCCAATAGATATGTCATTTACATAGATTCTATCAACATGACATTCCATGTTCCAAACATGCTACATGCATGACGGATTTGACCAAGATGCATTTCTGAGTTATGAGCATGTGAATTACAGATCTTTCATCCACCAAACAAGGCATATTTACTCTAAGAAATATTCACTATGACTTCGTAGAATTTTCCTACCATCAGAACCAAAAATCAGAAATTTCTCACAGGAAAATTCACTTGGAGCGATTATTATCCAATGGATATGTAATTTACATAGATTCCACTCACATGAATTTCCATGGTCCGTTCATATTTCAAACATGACAGATTCAACAAACATGTACTTCTGAGTTTTCAGCATGTGGAATACAGATCATTCATACACCAAACAAGGCATATTTACACAAAGAATTATTCACTCTGACTTCGAAGATTTTCCTATCATCACACTCAAAAATCAGAAATTTCTCACAGAAAAATACTCTTGAAGCGATTATTAACCAATGAATATGTAATTTAAATAGATTCCATCAACATGAAATTCCATGGTCCGAACATGCCACATGCATGATGGATCAGACAAACATGAATTTCTCTGTGGTTAGCAGGTGGATTACTGATCTTTCATCCTCTATTCTAGGCATAATTACAGATAGAAACTTTTACTGAAATTAGCAAATTTTTCCCATCACCTGTTTCGAATTGGTTAATTTTTGACAGAAAAAAACTCCTGGAGCGGTTCCTACCCTATAGATATGTAATTTGAATAGATTCCATGAACATGACATTCAGTGTACCGTACACACTATATGCATGACGGATTCGACAAACATGCATTCCTGAGTTGAGGGCATGTGGATTACTGATCTTTCATCCTCTATACAAGGTATAATTTCATCTAGAAACGTGTACACAATTTCAGAACTTTTGACCAACAACAGTTTCGAATTCGTGCATTTTTGACAGAAAAATAATCCTGGTGCCATTTCTAACCAATAGATATGCAATTTACATAGATTCGATCAACATGACATTCCGGGTTCTACATACTGCATGCATGACGGATTCGACAAACATACATTTCTGACTTCACAGAATGTGGATTAATGATCACTCATCCTTTATACAAGGCATATTTACATCTAGTAACGGTTACATAATTTCACAAGATTTTCTTGACACCAGTTTCTAATTCGTGCATTTTTCACAAAAAATTCTCCTGGAGTGAATTCTACAAAATAGGTATGAAATTTACAAAGATCCCCTCAACATGTCATTCTGTGTTACAAACATGCTACAAGCATGAGGGATTCGACAAACATGCATTTCTGGGTTGTCAGCATGTGGATTACTGAACTTTCATCCACCAAAAAAGGCATATCTGCCCATAGAAATGTTTAATATGATTTCGTAGCTTTTTCCTGTCAACAGATTCAAAAATAAGAGATTATTCACAGAAAAATACTTTTGGAGACATTTCTAACAAATAGGTAGGTAATTAACATGGATTCCATCAACATGACATTTCGTGATCCGAACATGCTTCATGCATCACGGATTCGACAAACATGCATTTCTCAGTTGTGAGCAGGTGGATTATTGATCTTTCATCCGCCAAATGAGACATATTTGCACTTAGAAATATTAAATCTGATTTCGCAGATTTTACCTTTCATCAGAATCTAAAATCAGATTTTTTTCACAGAAAAATACTCCTGGAGCCATTTCTACCCAATAGATATGTAATTTACATAGATTCGATCAACATGACATTCCGGATTCCGTACATGCTGCATGCATGACAGATTCGACAACATGCATTTCTGAGTTGTGAGCATGTGTATTACTAATCTTTCATCCAATAAACAAGGCATATTTACATGTAGAAATATTCACTCTGAATTCATAGATTTTTTCTATCACCAGTTTCAAAAATCAGTCATTTTTCCCCAAAAAACACTCTTTGAGCGAATTCTCCCCAATACACATGTAATTTACACAGTTTAGATAACCATGACATTCCATGTTCCAAACAAATTTTATGCATAACGGTTTCGACAAATATGAATTTCTGAGTTGTGACTATGTGAATTACTGTTCTCTCATCCACCAAATAAGGCATATTGCACCTAGAAATATTAAATCATATTTCATAGATTTTTTTCTGTCACCAGTTTTTAAATCAAGACGTTTTACACTGAAAAATAATTTTCGAGCGAGTCTTACCAATTCACATGAAATTTGCATAGATTCCATCCACATGAAATTCCGTGGTCTGAACATGTTACATACATGACAGATTCGACAAACATGCATTTCTGAGTTGTGAGCATGTGGATTCCTGAACTTTCATCCACCAAACAAAGCATATTTGCACACAGAAATATTTATTATAATTTCAAAGCTTTTTCCTACCACCAGATTCAAAAACCAGAGATTTTTCACCGAAAAATACTTTTGGAGAGATTTCTACCTAATAGGTATGCAATTTACATAAATTCTTTCAACATGATATTTCGTGATCCGAACATGCTTCATGCAACACAGATTCGACAAACATGCATTTCTGAGTTGTGAGCAGGTGGAGAATTTATCTTTCATCAGCCAAATGAGGCATATTTGCACTTTTAAATATTTAATATGATTTCATAGATTTTTCCTATCATGAGAAACAAAAGTCAGAAATTTCCCACAGAAAAATACTCTCGGAGCGATTTTTAACCAATGGATATGTAATTTACATAGATTCCATTCACATGAATATGCGTGGTCCGTTCATATTACATACATGACAGATTTGACAAACATGCATTTCTGAGTTTTGAACATGTGGAATACTGATCATTCATACATTAAAAATGGCATATTTACACTAGGAAATATTCACTCTGACTTCGTTGATTTTTCCTATCATCAGAATCAAAAATCAGAAATTTCTCACAGAAAAATTCTCTTTCAGAGATTATTAACCAATGGATATGTAATTTACATAGATTCCATCAACATGAAATTCCATGGTCCTAACATGCCTTATGCATGATGGATCCAAAAAACATACATTTCTGAGATGTGGGCATGTGTATTCCTGAACTTTCATCCACCAAACAAGGCAGATTTGAACACAGAAATATTTAATATGATTTCATAGCTTTTTCCTATCACCAGAGTCAAATATCAGAGATTTTTCAAAGAAAAAAAAACTTTTGGAGAGATTTCTAACAAATAGGTATCTAGTTTACATAGGTTCCATCAACATGACATTTCATGATCCAAACATGCTTCATGCATCACGGATTCAACAAACATGAATTTCTGAGTTGTGAGCAGGAGGATTATTGATCTTTCATCCGCCAAAGGAAGCATATTTGCTCTTAGAAATATTTAATCTGATTTTGTAGATTTTTCCTTTCATCAGAAAAAAAATCAGAAATTTTCCACAGAAAAATACTCCTGGAATGATTTCTACCCAATACATATGTCATTTACATAGATTCCATCAACATGACATTCCATGTTCCGAACATGCTCAATGCGTGATAGTTTCAACAAACATGCATTTCTCTGTGGTTTGCAGGTGGATTACTCATCTTTCATCCTCAATTCAAGGCATAATTTCATATAGAATCTTTTACTGATACTCGCAGGTTTTTCCCAACACCAGTTTCGAATTGGTTTATTTTTCACAGAAAAATCCTCCTGGGGCGATTTCTACTCTATAGATATGTAATTTGATTAGATTCCATCAACATGACATTCCGTGTTCTGGATACACTACATGCATGACAGAATCAACAACATGCATTTCTGAGTTGTGAGCATGTGTATTACTAATCTTTCATCCAACAAACAAGGCATATTTACAATTTGAAATATTCACTGTCACACCGTAGATTTTTCCTATCATCAGAATCAAAACTCAGAAATTTCTCCCAGAAAAATTCTCTTGGAGTGATTATTAACCAATGGATATGGAATTTACATAGATTCCATCAACATGAATTTCCGTGGTCTGAACATGACACATGCATCATGGATCCGACAAACATGCATTTCTGAGTTGTGAGCATGTGGATTCCTGAAAATTCATCCACCAAAAAAGGCAGATCTGAACATAGAATTACTTATTATGATTTCAAAGCTTTTTCCTGTCACCAGAGTCAAAAATCAGAGATTTTTGAAAGAAAAATAATTTTGGAGAGATTTCTAACAAATAGGTATCTAGTTTACATAGATTCCATCAATATGAAATTTCGTTATCCGAACATGCTTCATGCATCACGGATTTGACAAACTTGCATTTCTGAGTTGTGAGCAGGAGTATTATTGATCTTTCATCTGCCAAACGAGTCCTATTTGCACTTAGAAGTATTTAATTTGATTTCATAGATTTTTCCTTTCATCAGAAACAAAAATCAGATTTCTCACAGAAAAATACTCCCTGAGGAAATTCTACCCAATAAATATGTGATTTACATAGATTCAATCAACATGACAGTCCATGTTTCGAACATGCTCCATGCATGACAGTTTCAACAAACATGCATTTCTCTGTGGTTAGCAGGTGGATTACTGATCTTTCATCCTCTATTCTAGGCATAATTACATATAGAAACTTTTATTAAAATTCGCAGGTTTCTCCCAAAACCAGTTTAGATTTGGTTAATTTTTCTGAGAAAACACTCCTGGAGCGAATTCTACCCTATAGATATGTATTTAAATAGATTCCATCAACATGATTTTCCGTGTTCCGTACACAATACATGCATGACGGATTCAACAAACATGCATTCCTGAGTTGAGGGCATGTCGATTATTTATCTTCCATCTTCCATACAAGGTATAATTTCATCTAGAAATGTATACACTATTTCAGAATATTTTACCAACACCAGTTACGAATTCAAGCATTTTTCACAGAAAAATTATCCTGGAGCAAATACTACACAATAGATATGTAATTTACATAGATTCGATCAACATGGCATTACGGGTTCCGTACAAGCTACATGCATGACGTAGTCGACAAACATGCGTTTCTGAGTTGTGAGCATGTGGATTACTGACCTTTCTTGCAACAAACATGGCACATATATACTTAGAAATATTTACTCTGACTTCATAGGTTGTTTCTATCACCAGGTTCTAAAATCAGACATTTTGCACCAAAAAACAATCTTTGAGCGAATACTCAGCAATACAAAAGTAATTTACATTGTTTACATTACCATGACATTCCGTGTTCCGAACATGTTTCATGCATCACGGATTCCACAAACACGCATTTCTGAGTTGTCAAAATGTGGATGACTGATGTTTCAACCACCAAACAAGGTACCTATGCTCTTTGAAATATTTATTTTTGCTTCGTAGCTTCTTACTATCACCAGTTTCAAGAATCATACATTTATCACAGAATAACACTCTTGGAGCGAATACTTCCCTTTAGATATGTAATTTGAATAGATTCCATCAACATGATATTCTGTGTTCCGTACATGCTACATGCAAGTCGGATTCGACAAACATGCATTCCTGAGTTGAGAGCATGTGGATTACTGATCATTGATCCTCTACAAAAGGAATATTTTCACCTAGAATCGTGTACACATTTTCACAAATTTTTCCTAACACCAGTTTCGAATTCGTCCGTTTTTCAAATAAAAAAAAACTTCTGGAGCGATTTCAACCTAATAGATATGTAATTTACATAAATTTGATCAACATGGCATTCCGGGGTCCATACATTCTACATGCATGATGGAGTCGACAAACATGCATTTCTGAGTTGTGAGCATGTGGATTACAGACCTTTCATCCACCAAACAAGGCATATATACACTTAGAAATGATAACTCTGACTTCAGAGGTTGTTTCTATCACCAGTTTCTAAAATCATACATTTTGCACCAAAAAACACTCTTTGAACGAATTCTCACCGATACACATGTAATTTAAATTTTTTACATGATCATGACATTCCGTGCTCTGTACATGTTTCATGCATCACGGATTCCACAGTCATGCATTTCTGAGTTGTGAACATGTGGATTACTGATGTTTCAACCAGCAAAGAAGGTACATATGCACTTTGAATTATGTATTTTGCTTTGTAGATTCCTCCTATCACCAGTTTCAGGAATCAGTCTTTTATCACAGAAAAACTCTCTTGGAGCGAATTCTACACTATAGATATGTAATTTGAATAGATTCCATCAAAATGATATTCCATTTTCTGTACATGCTGCAAGCATTACGCATTCGACAAACATGCATTCCTGAGTTGAGAGCATGTGGATTACTGATCTTTCATCCTCTATAAAACGAATATTTTCATCTAAAAACGTGTCCACATTTTCACAAGTTTTTCCTAACACCAGTTTGAATTCGTGAATATTTCACAGAAAAATTCTTCTGGAGTGATTTCAAACTAATAGATATGTAATTTACATAAATTTGATCAACATGGCATTCCAGGTTCCGTACATGCTACATGCATGACGAGTCGACAAACTTACGTTTCTGAGTTGTGAGCATGTGGATTACTGACATTTCATCCAACAAACAAGGCATATATACACTAGAAACATTTACTCTGTCTTCATAGGTTTTTTCTATCACCAGTCTAAAATCAGACATTTTGCACCGAAGAACACTCTTTAAGCAAATGCTCACCAATACACAAGTATTTTTCATTGTTTACATAACCATGACATTCCATATTCTGAACATATTTCATGAATCATGGATTCCACAAACATTCATTCCTGAGTTGAGAGCATGTGGATTGCTGATCTTTCATCGTCTATAAAAGGAATATTTTCACCTAGAAACGTGAACACATTTTCACAAGTTTTTCCTAACACCAGTTTCGAATTCTTGCATTTATCACAGAAAAATTCTTCTGGAGCGATTTACTCCTAATAGATATGTAATTTACATAAATTAGATCAACGTGACATTCCGGGTTCTTTATATGCTACATGCATGACTTATTCGTCAAACATGCATTTCTGAGTTGTGAGCATGTAGATTACTGACCTTTCATACACCAAACAAGGCATATATACACTTTGAAATATGTACTCTGTCTTCATAGATTGTTGCTATCACCAGTTTCTAAAATCAGACATTTTTCACCAAAAAACACTCTTTGAACGAATTTTATCCAATACAAATATAATTAACATTGTTTTCATAACCATAACATTCTGTGTTCCGAACAATTTCATGCATCACGGATTCCACAAACATGAATATCTGAGTTGTGAACATGTGGATTACTGATGTTTCAAACACCAAACAAGGTACTTATGCACTTTGAAATATTTAATTTGACTTCGTAGCTTCTTCATATCACCAGTTTCAAAAATCATACTTTTATCACAGAAAAACACTCTTGGATTGAATTCCACCCTATAGATATGTAATTTGAATAGATTCCATCAACATGATATTCCGTGTTCAGTACATGTTTCATGCATGTCGGATTCGACAAAGATGCATTCCTGAGTTGAGGGAATGTGGATTACTGATCTTTCATTTTCTATAAATGGATTATTTTCAACTAGAAACGTGTAAACATTTTCACAAGTTTTTTCCTAACACCAGTTTTGAATTCGTGAATTTTTCACAGAAAAATTCTTCTGGAGCGATTTCAACCTACTAGATATGTAATTTACATAAATTCGATCAACATGGCTTTCCGGGATCCGTACATGCTACATGCATGACGGATTCGACAAACATGAGTTTCTGAGTTGTGCGCATGTGGATTACTGAACTTTCATCCACCAAATAAAGCATATATACACTTAGAAATGTTTACTCTGACTTCAGAGGTTGTTTCTATCACCAGTTTCTAAAATCATACATTTTGCAAAAATAAAAAACACTCTTTGAGCGAATTCTCACCAATACACAATTAATTTACATTGTTTACATTACCATGATATTCTGTGTTCCGAACATGTTCCATGCATCACGGATTCCACAAACATGGATTTCTGAGTTGTGAACATGTGGATTACTGATGTTTCAACATCCAAAAAGGTTCCTATGCAGTTTGAAATATTTACTATGGTTTCGTAGATTCTTCCTATCACCAGATTAAAGAATCATACATTCATCACAGAAAATTACTTCTGGAGCGATTTCAAACTAATAGATATGTAATGTATATAAATTCGATCAAGATGGCATTCCAGGTTCCATACATGCTACATGCAAGACGAAGTCAACTAACATGCATTTCTGAGTTGTGAGCATGTGGATTACTAAACTTTCATGTACCAAACAAGGCATATATACACTTGGAAATATTTACTCTGACTTCATTGGTTATTTCTATCACCAGGTTCTAAAATCAGACATTTTGCACCAAAAAACATTCTTTCAGCAAATTCTCACCAATACACAATGAATTTTCATTGTTTATATTACCATGACATTCCGTGATCCGAACATGTTTCATGTATCACAGATTCCACAAACATGCATTTCTGAGTTGTCAACATGTGGATGACTGATATTTCAAACACCAAACAAGGTACCTATGCACTTTGAAATATTTACTTTGACTTCCTAGTTTCTTCTTATCAACAGTTTCAAGAATCATAGTTTTCTCACACAAAAACACTCTTGGAGCGTATTCTACCCTATAGATATGTAATTTGAATAAATTCCATCAACATGATATTCCGTTTTGCATACATGCTACATGCATGATGTATTAGACAAACATGCATTCCAGAGTTGAGAGCATGTGGATTACTGATCTTTCTTCCTCTATTAAAGGAATATTTTCTTCTAGAATCATGTACCCATTTTCAGATGTTTTTCCTAACAACAGTTTCGAATTCTGTCATTTTTGACGAAAAATACTTCTGGAGCGATTTCAACCTAAAAGATATGTAATTTAAATTAATTCGATCAACATGGTATTCCACGTTCTGTACATGCTATATGCATTAAGGATTCAACAAACATGCGTTTCTGAGTTGTGAGCATTTGGATTACTGTCCTTTCATCCACGAAACAAGGCATATAAAGATATAGAAATATTTACTCTGGCTTCAAAGATATTTGCTATAACCAGTTTCTAAAATCAGACATTTTACACCAAAAAACACTCTTTGATCGAATTCTCACCAATACACAAGAAATTTACATTGTTTACATTACCATGACATTCCGAGTTCCGAACATGTTTCATGCATCACGGATTCGACAAACATGCATTTCTGAGTTGTGAACATGTGGATTACTAATGTTCCAAACACCAAACAATGTACTTATGCACTTTGAAATATTTACTTTGACTTCGTAGCTTCTTCCTATGACCAGTTTCATGAATCATACTTTTATCACTGAAAAATTCTCTTGGACGAATTCCACACTATAGATATGTAATTTCAATAGATTCCATCAACATGATATTCCGTGTTCCGTACATGCTTCATGCATTATGGATTTGACAAACATGCATTCCTGAAATTAGATCATGTGGAATACCGATCTTTCATCCTCAATAAATGGATTATTTTCATCTAGAAACGTGTACTCATTTTCACAAGTTTGTCCTAACACCAGTATTGAATTCGTGCATTTTTCACAGAGAAATATCTCTGGAGCGATTTCAACCTAATAGATATGTAATTTACATGAAGTCGTTCAATATGGCAATCCGGGGTCCGTACATTCTACATGCATGACGGAGTCAACAAACATGCGTTTCTGAGTTGTGAGCATGTGGATTACTGACCTTTCATCCACCAAACAAGGCATATATATACTTAGAAATGTTTACTCTGACTTCAGAGTTTGTTTCGACCACCAGTTTCTAAAATCATACATTTTGCACCAAACAAGACTCTTTGAGCGAATTCTCACCAATACACATGTAATTTACACTGTTTACATGACCATGACATTCCGTGTTCCAAACATGATCCATGCATCACGAATTCCGCAATCATGCATTTTTGACTTGTGAACATGTGGATGACTGATGTTTCAAAAACCAAAAAAGGTATCTATGCACTTGAAATATTTACTTTGACTTCGTATCTCTTCCTATAACCAGTTTAAATAACCACAATTTTATCCCACAAAAACACTCTTAGAGCGAATACTATCCTATAGATATGTAATTTGAATAGATTCCATCAACATGAAACTCTGTGTTCCTGACATGCTACATGCATGACAGATTCGAGAAAAATGCATTCCTGAGTTGAGAGCATGTGGATTATTTATAATTCAGCCTCTATAAAAGGAATATTTTCATCAAGAAACGTGTACTCATTTTCACAAGCTTTTACTAACACCAGTTGTGAATTCATGCATTTTTTCAGAAAAATACTTCTGGAACGATTTACACCTAATAGATATGTAATTTACATAAATTCGATCAACATGGCATTCCGGGTTCCGTATATGCTACATAAATGATGGATATGACAAACATGCCTTTCTGAGATGTGGGCATGTGGATTACTGAGCTTTCACCCCACAAACAAGTCATAAATACACAAAAAATTTTGACTCTGACTTCATAGGATTTTTCCATCACCAGTTTATGAAATCTGACATTTTGCGCCAAGAAACACTCTTTGAGCGCTATCTGACCAAAACCCATGTAATTTACATTGTTTACATAACCATGTCATTCCGTAATCCTAACATGTTTCATGCATCACGGATTCCAGAAACATGCATTTCTGAGATGTGAACATATGCATGACTGATGTTTCAACCACCAATCAAGGTACTTATGCACTTTGAAATATATATTTGACTTCATACCTTCTTCCTTTCACCAGTTCCAGAATCACTATTTTTTCCGAGAAAAACACTCTTGGAGCGAATTCTACCCTATATATATGTAATTTGAATAGATTCAATCAACATGATATTCCTTGTTCCGTACATGCTACATACATGACGGATTTGACAAACATGCATCCCTGAGGTGAGAGCATGTGGATTACTAATCTTTCATCCTCTATAAAGGAATATTTTCATCTAGAAACTTGTACTCATTTTCACAACCTTTTCCTAACACCAGTTTCAAAATCGTGCATTTTTCACAGAAAAATACTTCTGGAGCGATTTCCACATAATAGATATGTAATTTACATAAATTCGATCAACATGGCATTCCGGGTTCCGTAAATGATACATGCATGACGGATTCGACAAACATGCGTTTCTGAGTTAGAGCATGTGGATTACTGACCTTTCATCCACCAAACAAGGTTTATATACACTTAGAAATATATACTCTGACTTCATAGTTTTTTTCTATCAAAAGGTTCTAAAATCAGACATTTTGAACCAGAAAACTTTCGTTGAGCGAATTCTCACCAATACACATGTAATTTACATTGTTCACATAACCATGGCATTCCTTACTCCGAACATGATTCATGCATCACTGATACCACAAACATGAATTTCTGACTTGTGAACATGTGGATGACTGATGTTTCAACCACCAAACAAGGTACCTATGCACTTTGAAATATTTACTTTGACTTTGTATCTCTTCGTATCACCAGTTTCAAGAATCAAACTTTTATCTCAAAAAACACTCTTGGAGCTAATACTATCCTATAGATATGTAATTTGAATAGATTCCACCAACATGATATTCTTTGATCCTGACATGCTACATGCATGACAGATTCGAGAAACATGCATTTCTGATTTGGGAGCATGTGGATTACTTATCTTTCATCCTCTATAAATGGAATATTTTCACCAAAAACGTGTACTCATTTTCAAAACTTTTCCTATCACCAGTTTCGAATTCGTGGATTTTTCACAGAAAAATACTTCTGGAGTGATTTACACCTAATAGATATGTAATTTACATAAATTCGATCAACATGGCATTCCGGGTTCCATACATGATACATGCTTGACGGATTCGACAAACATGCGTTTCTGAGTTGTGATCATGTGGATTACTGACCTTTCCTCCACCAAACAATGCATATATAGACTTAGAATTATTTACTCTGGCTTCATAGGTTTTTTCCGTCACCAGTTTCTAAAATCTGAAATTTTGCACAAAAAACACTCTTTGAGAGAATTCTCACCAATACACATATAATTAACATTGTTTACATAAGCATGGCATTCTGTATTCTGATCATGTTTCATGCATCACGGATTCAACAAACATGCAATTCTGAGTTGTGGACATGTGGATGACTGATGTTTCAACCACCAAACAAGTTACACAAACACTTTGAAATATTTACTTTAATTTTGTAGCTTCTTCCTGTAACCAGTTTAAAGAATCATAATTTGATCCGAGAAAAACACTCTTGAAGACAATTCTACCCTATAGATATGTAATTTGAATAGATTCAATCAACATGATATTCCATGTTCCGTACATGCTACATGCATGACGGATTCGACTAAGATGCATTTCTGATTTGAGATCATGTGGATTACTGATATTTCCTCCTCCATAAAAGGAATAATTTCACCTAGAAACGTCTTCTCATATTTACAAGCTTATCCTTACATCAGTTTTGAATTCGTGCATTTTGCACAGAAAAGTACTTCTGGAGCGATTTCAAACTAATAGATATGTAATTTACATAAATACGATCAAAATGGCATTCCGGGTTCTGTACATGCTACATACATGACGGATTTCACAAACATGCACTACTGAGTTGAGAACATGTGGATTACTGATCTTTCATCCTCTATAAAAGTAATATTTTCATCTAGAAACGTGTACTCATTTTCAGAAGCATTTCCAAACACCAGGTTCTAATTCGTGCATTTTTCACAGAAAAATATCTCTGGAGCGATTTACACCTAATAGATATGAAATTTACATAAATTCGTTCAACATGGCATTCCGGGTTCCGTACATGCTACATACATGACCAATTTGACAAACATGCGTTTCTGAGTTGTGAGCATGTGGATTACTGAACATTCATCCACCAAACAAGTCTTATAAACACTAAAAAATTTTGACTCTGACTTCATAGGTTTTTTACATCACCAAATTATAAAATCTGACATTTTGCGCCTAGAAACGCTTTTTGAGCGACTCTGACCAATACCAATGTAATTTACATTGTTTACATAAGCATGGCATTCTGTATTCCGAACATGTTTCATGCATCACGGAATCCACAAACATGAATTTCTGAGTTGTGAACATGTGGATGAATGATGTTTCAATCACCATAAAAGGAACCTATGCACTTTGAAATATTTATTTTGACTTTGTAGCTCTTCCTATCAACAGTTTCAAGAATCACACTTTTATCCCAGATAAACAGTCTTGGAGCGAATACTATCCTACAGATATATAATTTGAATAGATTCCATCAAGATGATATTCAGTGTTCCTGACAAGCTACATGCATGACGGATTCGACAAACATGCATTCCTGAATTGGGAACATGTGGATTACTTATCTTTCATCCTCTATAAAAGGAATATTTTCATCAAGTAACGTGTACTCATTTTCACAAGCTTTTCCTAACACCATGTTCGAATTCGTGCATTTTTCACAGAAAAATACTTCTGGAGCGATTTACACCTAATAGATATGTAATTTACTTAAATTCGATCAACATGGCAACCCGATTCCGCGCATGATACATGCTTCACGGATTCGACAAACATGCATTTCTGAGTTGTGAGCATGTGGATTACAGACCTTTCATTCACCAAACAAGGCATATATACACTTAGAAATATTTACTCTGACTTGATAGTTTTTTTCTATCACCAGGTTCTAAAATCAGACATTTTGAACCAGAAAACTCTCGTTGAGCAATTTTTCACCAATACACATGTAATTACATTGTTTACATAACCATGGCATTCCGTAATCCGAACATGATTCATGCATCACGGATTCAACAAACATGCATTTCTGACTGTGAACATGTGGATGACTGATGTTTCAACCACCAAACAATGAACCTATGCACATTGAAATATATACTTTGACTTTGTAAATTCTTCCCATCACCAGTTTCAAGAATCACAATTTTATCCCAGAAAAACACTCTTGGATCGAATACTACCCTAGATATATGTAATTTGAATCGATTCCATCAACATGATATTCCGTGTTCTGTACATGCTACATGCATGACGGATTCGACAAACATGCATTCCTGAGTTGAGAGCATGTGGATTATTTATCTTTCATCTTCAATAAAAGGAATATTTTCATCTAGAATCGCGTACACATTTTCACAAGCTTCCCCTAACACCAGTTTCGAATTCTTGCATTTTTTACAGAAAAATACTTCTGGAGTGATTTCAAACTACTAGATATGTAATTTACATAAATTCGATCAACCAGGCATTCCGGGTTCCATACATGCTACATGTAATGCGGATTCGACAAACATACATTTCTGAGTTGCGAGAATGTGGATTACTAATATTTCATCCACCAAACAAGGCATATATACACTTAGAAATATTTACTCTGACTTCATAGTTTGTTTCTATCACCAGTATCTAAAATCAGATATTTTGCACCATAAAAAATCTTTGAGCAAATGCTCACCATACACATGTAATTAACATTGTTTACATAACCATGACATTCCGTATTCTGAACATGTTTCATGCATTACAGATTCCACAAACATGCATTCCTGAGTTGAGAGCATGTGGATAACTCATCTTTCATCCTCAATAAAAGGAATATTTTCATCTAGAATCGTGTACCCATTTTCACAAGTTTTCCTAACACCAGTTGCGAATTCGTGCATCTTTCACATAAATATTCTGGATCGATGTCAACCTAATAGATATATAATTTACATAAATTCAATCAACATGGCATTCCGGGTCCCGTACATGTTGCACGCATGATGGATTCGAGGAACATGTGTTTCTGAGTTTGAGCATGTGGATTACTGACCTTTCATTCACCAAACAAGGCATATATACACTTAGAAATATTTACTCTAACTTCATAGGATTTTTCTATCACCAGATTCTGAAATCAGACATTTTGCCCCCAAAAAAATCTTTGGGCCAATAGTCACCAATACACATGTAATATATATTGTTTACATAACCATGAATTTCCGTATTCCGTACATGTTTCATGCATCATGGATTCCACAAACAGGCATTTCTGAGTTGTGATCATGTGGATTACTGATGTTTCTACCACCAAACAAGGTAACTCTGCAATTTGGAATATTTACTTTGACTTCGTAGCATCTTCCTAACACCAGTTTCAAGAATCATACCTTTATCACACAAAAACACACTTGGGGCGAAATGTACCCTATAGATATGTAATTTGAATAGATTCCATCACATGATATTCCATGTTCCGTACATGCTACATGCATGACGTATTCGACAAACATGCATTCCTGAGTTTAGAGCATGTGGATTACAGATCTTTCATCCTCTATAAAGGAATATTTTCATCTAGAAACGTGTACTCATTTTCACAACCTTTTCCTAACAACAGTTTCGAATTCGTGCATTTCTCACAGAAAAATACTTCTGGAGTGTTTTCCATCTAATAGATATGTAATTTACATAAATTTGATCAACATGGCATTCCGGGTTCCGTACATTAAACATGCATTATGGATTCAAAAAACATGCGTTTCTCATTGTGAGCATGGGGATTACTGACCTTTCATCTACGAAACAAGGCATATATACACTTAGATATATTTACTCTAACTTCATAGGTTTTTTCTGTCACCAGTTTCTTAAATCAGAATTTTTGAACCAAAAAACATTCTTTGAGAGAATTGTCACCAATACACATGTAATTAACATTGTTTCCATAAGCATGCCATTCCGTATTCCAAACATGTTTCATGCACCACGGATTCCACAAACATGCATTTCTGAGTTGTGAACATATGGATGACTGATGTTTCAACCACCATACAAAGTACCTATGCACTTTGAAATATTGACTTTAACTTCGTTGCTTCATGCCATCACCAGTTGCAATAATCACACTATTATCCCAGAAAATCACTCTTGGAGACAATAATTCCCTATAGATATGTAATTTTAATAGATTCCATCAACATGATATTCCGTGTTCTGTACATGCTACATGCATTATGGATTTGACAAACATGCATTCCTGAATTTAGAGCCTGTGGATTACTGATCTTTCATCCTCTATAAATGGATTATTTTCATCTAGAAACCTGTACTCATTTTCACAAGTTTGTCCTAACACCAGTTTTGAATTCGTGCATTTTTCACAGAAAAATATCTCTGGAGCGATTTCAACCTAATAGATATGTAATTTACATAAATTCGATCAACATGGCATTCCGGTTTCAATACATGATACATGCATGATGGATTCGACAAACATGCGTTTCTGAGTTTGAGCATGTGGATTACTGACCATTCATCCACCAAACAAGGCATATATACACTTAGAAATATTTACTCTGACTTCAAAGTTTTTTTCTATCAAAAGGTTCTAAAATCAGACATTTTCTACCAGAAATCTCTCGTTGAGCAAATTCTCACCAATATATATAGTATTTATATTGTTTACATACCATGGCATTCCTTACTCCGAACATGATTCATGCATCACGGATACCACAAACATGAATTTCTGACTTGTGAACATGTGGATGACTGATTTTTCAACCACCAAACAAGGTCCTATGAACTTTGAAATATATACTTTGACTTCGTAACTTCTTCCTATCACCAGTTTCAAGAATCACACTTTGATCCCAGAAAAACACTGTTGGAGCGAATTCTAACCTATATATATGTAATTTGAATAGATTCCATCAACATGATATTCCGTGTTCCGTACATGCTACATGCATGATGGATTCGACAAACATGCATTCCAAGTTGAGAGCATGTGGGTTACTGATCTTTCATTTTCTATAAATGAAATATTTCCATCTAGAACCGTGTAAACATTTTCACAAGCTTTCCCTAACACCAGTTTCAAATTCGTGTATTTTTCACAGAAAAATACTTCTAGAGCGATTTCCATCTAATAGATATGTAATTTACATAAATTCGATCATCATGGCATTCTGGGTTCCGTACATGCAACATGCATTATGGATTCAACAAACATGTTTTTCTCATTGTGAGCATGGGAATTACTGACCTTTCATCCACGAAATAAGGCATATATACACTTAGAAATATTTACTGTTACTTCATAGTTTTTTTCTGTCACCAGTTTCTTAAATCGGACTTTTTGAACCAAAAAACATTCTTTGAGAGAATTGTCACCAATACACATGTAATTAATATTGTTTCCATAAGCATGCCATTCCGTGTTCCGAACATGTATCATGCACCACGGATTCCACAAACATGAATTTCTGACTTGTGAACATGTGGAAGACTGATGTTTCAACCACCATATAATGTACCTATGGCTTTGAAATATTTATTTTGACTTCGTAGATTTTTCCTATACCAGTTTCAAGAATCAAACTTTTATCCCAGAAAACTCTCTTGAAGCCTATTCTACCCTATAGATATGTAATTTGAATAGATTGCATCAACATGATATTCCGTGTTCCGTACATGCTACATGCATGACGGATTCGACAAACATGCATTCCTGAGTTGAGAGCATGTGGATTACTGATCTTTCACCCTCTATAAATGGAATATTTTCATCAAGAGCCGTGTCCAGATGTTCACAATCTTTTCCTAAAACCAGTATCGAATTCGTTCATTTTTCACCAAAACAAACTTCTGTTGCGATATATACCTAATAGATATGTAATTTACATAAATTTGTACAAAATGGCATTCCGGTTTCAGTACATGCTACATGCTTGACGGATTCGACAAACATGAGTTTCTGAGTTGCGAGCATGTGGATTACTGACCTTTCATCCACCAAACAAGGCATATATACACTTAGAAATATTTACTCTGACTTCATAGTTTGTTTCTATCTCCAGTTTCTAAAATCAGATATTTTGCACCATAAAAAACTCTGAGCAAATGCTCACCATACACATGTAATTTACATTTTTTACATAACCATGACATTCCATTTTCTAACATGTTTCATGCATTACAGATTCCACAAATATGCATTCCTGAGTTGAGAGCATGTGGATAACTCATCTTTCATCCTCAATAAAAGGAATATTTTCATCTAGAATCGTGTACCCATTTTCACAAGTTTTCCTAACACCAGTTGCGAATTCGTGCATTTTTCACATAAAAATTCTGGATCGATGTCAACCTAATAGATATGTAATTTACATAAATTCAATCAACATGGCATTCCGGGTCCCGTACATGTTGCACGCATGATGGATTCGAGGAACATGTGTTTCTGAGTTTGAGCATGTGGTTTACTGACCTTTCATCCACCAAACAAGGTATATATACACTTAGAAATATTTACTCTAACTTCATAGGATTTTTCTATCACCAGATTCTGAAATCAGACATTTTGCCCCCCAAAAAATCTTTGGGCCAATACTCACCAATACACATTTAATATATATTGTTTACATAACCATGAATTTCCGTATTCCGAACATGTTTCATGCATCATGGATTCCACAAACAGGCATTTCTGAGTTGTGATCATGTGGATTACTGATGTTTCTACCACCAAACAAGGTAAATGTGCAATTTGGAATATTTACTTTGACTTCGTAGCATCTTCCTAACACCAGTTTCAAGAATCATACTTTTATCACACAAAAACACACTTGGGGCGAAATCTACCCTATAGATATGTAATTTGAATAGATTCCATCACATGATATTCCATGTTCCGTACATGCTACATGCATGACGTATTCGACAAACATGCATTCCTGAGTTTAGAGCATGTGGATTACAGATCTTTCATCCTCTATAAAGGAATATTTTCATCTAGAAATGTGTACTCATTTTCACAACCTTTTCCTAACAACAGTTTCGAATTCATGCATTTCTCACAGAAAAATACTTCTGGAGTGATTTCCATCTAATAGATATGTAATTTACATAAATTTGATCAACATGGCATTCCGGGTTCCGTACATTAAACATGCATAATGGATTCAAAAAACATGCGTTTCTCATTGTGAGCATGGGGATTACTGACCTTTCATCTACGAAACAAGGCATATATACACTTAGATATATTTACTCTAACTTCATAGGTTTTTTCTGTCACCAGTTTCTTAAATCGGAATTTTTGAACCAAAAAACATTCTTTGAGAGAATTGTCTCCAATACACATTTAATTAACATTGTTTCCATAAGCATGCCATTCCGTATTCCAAACATGTTTCATGCACCACGGATTCCACAAACATGCATTTCTGAGTTGTGAACATATGGATGACTGATGTTTCAACCACCATACAAAGTACCTATGCACTTTGAAATATTGACTTTAACTTCGTTGCTTCATGCCATCACCAGTTGCAATAATCACACTATTATCCCAGAAAATCACTCTTGGAGACAATAATTCCCTATAGATATGTAATTTTAATAGATTCCATCAACATGATATTCCGTGTTCTGTACATGCTACATGCATTATGGATTTGACAAACATGCATTCCTGAATTTAGAGCCTGTGGATTACTGATCTTTCATCCTCTATAAATGGATTATTTTCATCTAGAAACCTGTACTCATTTTCACAAGTTTGTCCTAACACCAGTTTTGAATTCGTGCATTTTTCACAGAAAAATATCTCTGGAGCGATTTCAACCTAATAGATATGTAATTTACATAAATTCGATCAACATGGCATTCCGGTTTCAATACATGATACATGCATGATGGATTTGACATACATGCATTTCTGAGTTTGAGCATGTGGATTACTGACCATTCATCCACCAAACAAGGCATATATACACTTAGAAATATTTACTCTGGCTTCAAAGTTTTTTTCTATCAAAAGGTTCTAAAATCAGACATTTTCTACCAGAAATCTCTCGTTGAGCAAATTCTCACCAATACATATAGTATTTATATTGTTTACATACCATGGCATTCCTTACTCTGAACATGATTCATGCATCACGGATACCACAAACATGAATTTCTGACTTGTGAACATGTGGATGACTGATTTTTCAACCACCAAACAAGGTCCTATGAACTTTGAAATATATACTTTGACTTCGTAACTTCTTCCTATCACCAGTTTCAAGAATCACACTTTGATCCCAGAAAAACACTGTTGGAGCGAATTCTAACCTATATATATGTAATTTGAATAGATTCCATCAACATGATATTCCGTGTTCCGTACATGCTACATGCATGATGGATTCGACAAATATGCATTCCAAGTTGAGAGCATGTGGATTACTGATCTTTCATTTTCTATAAATGAAATATTTCCATCTAGAACCGTGTAAACATTTTCACAAGCTTTCCCTAACACCAGTTACAAATTCGTGTATTTTTCACAGAAAAATACTTCTAGAGCGATTTCCATCTAATAGATATGTAATTTACATAAATTCGATCATCATGGCATTCTGGGTTCCGTACATGCAACATGCATTATGGATTCAACAAACATGCGTTTCTCATTGTGAGCATGGGAATTACTGACCTTTCATCCACGAAATAAGGCATATATACACTTAGAAATATTTACTGTTACTTCATAGTTTTTTTCTGTCACCAGCTTCTTAAATCGGACTTTTTGAACCAAAAAACATTCTTTGAGAGAATTGTCACCAATACACATGTAATTAATATTGTTTCCATAAGCATGCCATTCCGTGTTCCGAACATGTATCATGCACCACGGATTCCACAAACATGAATTTCTGACTTGTGAACATGTGGAAGACTGATGTTTCAACCACCATATAGTGTACCTATGGCTTTGAAATATTTATTTTGACTTCGTAGATTTTTCCTATACCAGTTTCAAGAATCACACTTTTATCCCAGAAAACTCTCTTGAAGCCTATTCTACCCTATAGATATGTAATTTGAATAGACTGCATCAACATGATATTCCGTGTTCCGTACATGCTACGTGCATGACGGATTCGACAAACATGCAATCCTGAGTTGAGAGCATGTGGATTACTGATCTTTCACCCTCTATAAATGGAATATTTTCATCAAGAGCCGTGTCCAGATGTTCACAAGCTTTTCCTAAAACCAGTATCGAATTCGTTCATTTTTCACCAAAACAAACTTCTGTTGCGATATATACCTAATAGATATGTAATTTACATAAATTTGTACAAAATGGCATTCCGGTTTCAGTACATGCTACATGCTTGACGGATTCGACAACCATGAGTTTCTGAGTTGCGAGCATGTGGATTACTGACCTTTCATCCACCAAACAAGGCATATATACACTTAGAAATATTTACTCTGACTTCATAGATTTTTTTCTATCACCAGGTTCTAAAATCGGACATTTTGCATCAGAAAACACTCTTTGCGCGAATTCTCACCAATACACATTTAATTTACATTGTTTACATAAACATGGAATTCCGTATTCCTAACATGTTTCATGCATCACGGATTCCACAAACATGCATTTCTGAGTTGTGAACATGTGGATGAATGATGTTACAACCACCATAAAGGAACCTATGCACTTTGAAATATTTACTTTGACTTCGTAGCTCTTCCTATCACCAGTTTCAATAATCAAACATTTATCTCAGGAAAACACTCTTGGAGCTAATACTATCCTATAGATATGCAATTTGAATAGATTCCACCAACATGATATTCTGTGATCCTGACATGCTACATGCATGACGGATTCGAGAAACATGCATTTCTGATTTGGGAGCATGTGGATTACTTATCTTTCATCCTCTATAAATGGAATATTTTCATCAAAAAACGTGAAATCATTTTCAAAAGCTTTTCCTATCACCAGTTTCGAATTCGTGGATTTTTCACAGAAAAATACTTCTGGAGTGATTTACACCTAATAGATATGTAATTTACATAAGTTCGCTCAACATGGCATTCCGGGTTCCGTACATGATACATGCTTGACCGATTCGACAAACATGCGTTTCTGAGTTGTGATCATGTGGATTTCTGACCTTTCCTCCACCAAACAAGGCATATATAGACTTAGAAATATTTACTCTGGCTTCATAGGTTTTTTCTGTCACCAGTTTCTAAAATCTGAAATTTTGGACAAAAAACACTCTTTGAGAGAATTCTCACCAATACACATATAATTAACATTGTTTTCATAAGCATGGCATTCTGTATTCCGATCATGTTTCATGCATCATGGATTCAACAAACATGCAATTCTGAGTTGTGGACATGTGGATGACTGATGTTTCAACCACCAAACAAGTTACACAAGCACTTTGAAATATTTACTTTGACTTCGTAGCTTCTTCCTATAACCAGTTTAAAGAATCAAACTTTGCTCCCAGAAAAACACTCTTAAAGACAATTCTACCCTATAGATATGTAATTTGAATAGATTCAATCAATATGATATTCCATGTTCCGTACATGCTACATGCATGACAGATTCGACTAAGATGCATTTCTGAGTTGAGAGCATGTGGATTACTGATATTTCCTCCTCTATAAAAGGAATATTTTCACCTAGAAACGTGTTCTCATAATTACAAGCTTATCCTTACACCAGTTTTGAATTCGTGCATTTTGCACAGAAAAGTACTTCTGGAGCGATTTCAAACTAATAGATATGTAATTTACATAAATACGATGAACATGGCTTTCCGGGTTCTGTACATGCTACATACATGACGGATTTGCAAAGATGCACTCCTGAGTTGAGAACATGTGGATTACTGATCTTTCATCCTCTATAAAAGTAATATTTTCATCTAGAAACGTGTACTCATTTTCAGAAGCATTGCCTAACACCAGTTTCGAATTCGTGCATTTTTCACAGAAAAATACTTCTGGAGCGTTTTACACCTAATAGATTGAAATTTACATAAATTCGATCAACATGGCATTCCGGGTTCCGTACATGCTACATACATGACAGATTTGACAAACATGCGTTTCTGAGTTGTGAGCATGTGGATTACTTAACATTCATCCACCAAACAAGTCTTATAAACACTAAAAAATTTTGACTCTGACTTCATAGGTTTTTACATCACCAATTTATAAAATCTGACATTTTGCGCCAAGAAACACTCTTTGAGCGAATTCTGACCAATACCCATGTAATTTACATTGTTTACATAAGCATGGCATTCTGTATTCCGAACATGTTTCATGCATCACGGATTCCACAAACATGCATTTCTGAGTTGAGAACATGTGGATGAATGATGTTTCAATCACCATAAAAGGAACCTATGCACTTTGAAATATTTATTTTGACTTTGTAGCTCTTCCTATCACCAGTTTCAAGAATCACACTTTTATCTCAGATAAACAGTCTTGGAGCGAATACTATCCTATAGATATATAATTTGAATAGATTCCATCAAGATGATATTCAGTGTTCCTGACAATCTACATGCATGACGGATTCGACAAACATGCATTCCTGAATTGGGATCATGTGGATTACTTATCTTTCATCCTCTATAAAAGAAATATTTTCATTAAGTAACGTGTACTCATTTTCACAAGCTTTTCCTAACACCAGGTTCGAATTCGTGCATTTTTCACAGAAAAATACTTCTGGAGCTATTTACACCTAATAGATATGTAATTTACTTAAATTCGATCAACATGGCAACCCGGGTTCCGCACATGATACATGCTTCACGGATTCGACAAACATGCGTTTCTGAGTTGTGAGCATGTGGATTACTGACCTTTCATTCACCAAACAAGGCATATATACACTTAGAAATATTTACTCTGACTTGATAGTTTTTTTCTATCACCAGGTTCTAAAATCAGACATTTTGAACCAGAAAACTCTCGTTGAGCGAATTCTCACCAATACACATGTAATTACATTGTTTACATAACCATGGCATTCCGTGTTCCGAACATGATTCATGCATCACGGATTCAACAAACATGCATTTCTGACTGTGAACATGTGGATGACTGATGTTTCAACCACCAAACAATGAACCTATGCACATTGAAATATATACTTTGACTTTGTAAATTCTTCCCATCACCAGTTTCAAGAATCAAAATTTTATCCCAGAAAAACACTCTTTGATCGAATTCTACCCTAGAGATATGCAATTTTAATCGATTCCATCAACATGATATTCCGTGTTCTGTACATGCTACATGCATGACGGATTCGACAAACATGCATTCCTGAGTTGAGAGCATGTGGATTACTTATCTTTCATCCTCAAAATAAAGGAATATTTTCATCTAGAATCGTGTACACATTTTCACAAACTTCCCCTAACACCAGTTTCGAATTCTTGCATTTTTTACAGAAAAATACTTCTGGAGTGATTTCAACCTACTAGATATGCAATTTACATTAATTCGATCAACAAGGCATTCCGGGTTCCATACATGCTACATGCAATGTGGATTCGACAAACATGCATTTCTGAGTTGCGAGAATTTGGATTACTAATCTTTCATCCACCAAACAAGGCATATATACACTTAGAAATATTTACTCTGACTTCATAGGTTGTTTCTATCTCCAGTTTCTAAAATCAGATATTTTGCACCATAAAAAACTCTTTGAGCAAATGCTCACCATACACATGTAATTTACATTTTTTACATAACCATGACATTCCATTTTCTAACATGTTTCATGCATTACAGATTCCACAAATATGCATTTCTGAGTTGTGAACATGTGGATGAATGATGTTTCAACCACCATAAAGGAACCTATGCACTTTGAAATATTTACTTTGACTTCGTAGCTCTTCCTATCACCAGTTTCAAGAATCAAACTTTTATCTCAGAAAAACACTCTTGGAGCTAATACTATCCTATAGATATGTCATTTGAATAGATTCCATGTACATGATATTCTGTGATCCTGACATGCTTCATGCATGACGGATTCGAGAAACATGCATTTCTGATTTGGGAGCATGTGGATTACTTACCTTTCATCCTCTATAAATAGAATATTTTCATCAAGAAACGTGTACTGATTTTCAAAAGCTTTTCCTATCACCAGTTTCGAATTTGTGGATTTTTCACAGGAAAATACTTCTGGAGTGATTTACATCTAATAGATATGTAATTTACATAAATTCGATCAACATGGCATTCCGGGTTCCATACATGATACATGCTTGACGGATTCGACAAACATGCGTTTCTGAGTTGTGATCATGTGGATTACTGACCTTTCTTCCACCAAACAAGTCATGTATAGACTTAGAAATATTTACCCTGGCTTCATAGGTTTTTTCCGTCACCAGTTTCTAAAATCTGAAATTTTGCACAAAAAACACTCTTTGAGAGAATTCTCACCAATACACATATAATTAACATTGTTTACATAAGCATGGCATTCTGTATTCTGATCATGTTTCATGCATCATGGATTCAACAAACATGCAATTCTGAGTTGTGGACATGTGGATGACTGATGTTTCAACCACCAATCAAGTTACACAAGCACTATGAAATATTTACTTTGACTTCGTAGCTTCTTCCTATAAACAGTTTAAAGAATCAAACTTTGCTCCCAGAAAAACACTCTTAAAGACAATTCTACCCTATAGATATGTAATTTGAATAGATTCAATCAACATGATATTCCGTGTTTCGTACATGCTACATGCATGACGGATTCGACAAAGATGCATTTCTGAGTTGAGAGCATGTGGATTACTGATATTTCCTCCTCTATAAAAGGAATATTTTCACCTAGAATCGTGTTCTCATATTTACAAGCTTATTCTTACACCAGTTTTGAATTCGTGCATTTTGCACAGAAAAGTACTTCTGGAGCGATTTCAAACTAATAGATATGTAATTTACATAAATACGATCAACATGGCATTCCGGGTTCTGTACATGCTACATACATGACGGATTTGCAAAGATGCACTCCTGAGTTGAGAACATGTGGATTACTAATCTTTCATCCTCTATAAAAGTAATATTTTCATCTAGAAACGTGTACTCATTTTCAGAAGCATTGCCTAACACCAGTTTCGAATTCGTGCATTTTTCACAGAAAAATACTTCTGGAGCGTTTTACACCTAATAGATTGAAATTTACATAAATTCGATCAACATGGCATTCCGGGTTCCGTACATGCTACATACATGACAGATTTGACAAACATGCGTTTCTGAGTTGTGAGCATGTGGATTACTGAACATTCATCCACCAAACAAGTCTTATAAACACTAAAAACTTTTGACTCTGACTTCATAGGTTTTTACATCACCAATTTATAAAATCTGACATTTTGCGCCAAGAAACACTCTTTGAGCGAATTCTGACCAATACCCATGTAATTTACATTGTTTACATAAGCATGGCATTCTGTATTCCGAACATGTTTCATGCATCACGGATTCCACAAACATGCATTTCTGAGTTGAGAACATGTGGATGAATGATGTTTCAATCACCATAAAAGGAACCTATGCACTTTGAAATATTTATTTTGACTTTGTAGCTCTTCCTATCACCAGTTTCAAGAATCACACTTTTATCTCAGATAAACAGTCTTGGAGCGAATACTATCCTATAGATATATAATTTGAATAGATTCCATCAAGATGATATTCAGTGTTCCTGACAATCTACATGCATGACGGATTCGACAAACATGCATTCCTGAATTGGGATCATGTGGATTACTTATCTTTCATCCTCTATAAAAGAAATATTTTCATTAAGTAACGTGTACTCATTTTCACAAGCTTTTCCTAACACCAGGTTCGAATTCGTGCATTTTTCACAGAAAAATACTCCTGGAGCTATTTACACCTAATAGATATGTAATTTACTTAAATTCGATCAACATGGCAACCCGGGTTCCGCACATGATACATGCTTCACGGATTCGACAAACATGCGTTTCTGAGTTGTGAGCATGTGGATTACTGACCTTTCATTCACCAAACAAGGCATATATACACTTAGAAATATTTACTCTGACTTGATAGTTTTTTTCTATCACCAGGTTCTAAAATCAGACATTTTGAACCAGAAAACTCTCGTTGAGCGAATTCTCACCAATACACATGTAATTACATTGTTTACATAACCATGGCATTCCGTGTTCCGAACATGATTCATGCATCACGGATTCAACAAACATGCATTTCTGACTGTGAACATGTGGATGACTGATGTTTCAACCACCAAACAATGAACCTATGCACATTGAAATATATACTTTGACTTTGTAAATTCTTCCCATCACCAGTTTCAAGAATCACAATTTTATCCCAGAAAAACACTCTTTGATCGAATTCTACCCTAGAGATATGCAATTTTAATCGATTCCATCAACATGATATTCCGTGTTCTGTACATGCTACATGCATGACGGATTCGACAAACATGCATTCCTGAGTTGAGAGCATGTGGATTACTTATCTTTCATCCTCAAAATAAAGGAATATTTTCATCTAGAATCGTGTACACATTTTCACAAACTTCCCCTAACACCAGTTTCGAATTCTTGCATTTTTTACAGAAAAATACTTCTGGAGTGATTTCAACCTACTAGATATGCAATTTACATTAATTCGATCAACAAGGCATTCCGGGTTCCATACATGCTACATGCAATGTGGATTCGACAAACATGCATTTCTGAGTTGCGAGAATGTGGATTACAAATCTTTCATCCACCAAACAAGGCATATATACACTTAGAAATATTTACTGTGACTTCATAGATTGTTTCTATCACCAGTATCTAAAATCAGATATTTTGCACCATAAAAAACTCTTTGAGAAAATGCTCACCATACACATGTAATTTACATTTTTTACATAACCATGACATTCCATTTTCTAACATGTTTCATGCATTACAGATTCCACAAATATGCATTTCTGAGTTGTGAACATGTGGATGAATGATGTTTCAACCACCATAAAGGAACCTATGCACTTTGAAATATTTACTTTGACTTCGTAGCTCTTCCTATCACCAGTTTCAAGAATCAAACTTTTATCTCAGAAAAACACTCTTGGAGCTAATACTATCCTATAGATATGTCATTTGAATAGATTCCATGTACATGATATTCTGTGATCCTGACATGCTACATGCATGACGGATTCGAGAAACATGCATTTCTGATTTGGGAGCATGTGGATTACTTACCTTTCATCCTCTATAAATAGAATATTTTCATCAAAAAACGTGTACTGATTTTCAAAAGCTTTTCCTATCACCAGTTTCGAATTTGTGGATTTTTCACAGGAAAATACTTCTGGAGTGATTTACATCTAATAGATATGTAATTTACATAAATTCGATCAACATGGCATTCCGGGTTCCATACATGATACATGCTTGACGGATTCGACAAACATGCGTTTCTGAGTTGTGATCATGTGGATTACTGACCTTTCTTCCACCAAACAAGTCATGTATAGACTTAGAAATATTTACCCTGGCTTCATAGGTTTTTTCCGTCACCAGTTTCTAAAATCTGAAATTTTGCACAAAAAACACTCTTTGAGAGAATTCTCATCAATACACATATAATTAACATTGTTTACATAAGCATGGCATTCTGTATTCTGATCATGTTTCATGCATCATGGATTCAACAAACATGCAATTCTGAGTTGTGGACATGTGGATGACTGATGTTTCAACCACCAATCAAGTTACACAAGCACTATGAAATATTTACTTTGACTTCGTAGCTTCTTCCTATAACCAGTTTAAAGAATCAAACTTTGCTCCCAGAAAAACACTCTTAAAGACAATTCTACCCTATAGATATGTAATTTGAATAGATTCAATCAACATGATATTCCGTGTTTCGTACATGCCAAATGCATGACGGATTCGACAAAGATGCATTTCTGAGTTGAGAGCATGTGGATTACTGATATTTCCTCCTCTATAAAAGGAATATTTTCACCTAGAATCGTGTTCTCATATTTACAAGCTTATTCTTACACCAGTTTTGAATTCGTGCATTTTGCACAGAAAAGTACTTCTGGAGCGATTTCAAACTAATAGATATGTAATTTACATAAATACGATCAACATGGCATTCCGGGTTCTGTACATGCTACATACATGACGGATTTGCAAAGATGCACTCCTGAGTTGAGAACATGTGGATTACTAATCTTTCATCCTCTATAAAAGTAATATTTTCATCTAGAAACGTGTACTCATTTTCAGAAGCATTGCCTAACACCAGTTTCGAATTCGTGCATTTTTCACAGAAAAATACTTCTGGAGCGTTTTACACCTAATAGATTGAAATTTACATAAATTCGATCAACATGGCATTCCGGGTTCCGTACATGCTACATACATGACAGATTTGACAAACATGCGTTTCTGAGTTGTGAGCATGTGGATTACTGAACATTCATCCACCAAACAAGTCTTATAAACACTAAAAACTTTTGACTCTGACTTCATAGGTTTTTACATCACCAATTTATAAAATCTGACATTTTGCGCCAAGAAACACTCTTTGAGCGAATTCTGACCAATACCCATGTAATTTACATTGTTTACATAAGCATGGCATTCTGTATTCCGAACATGTTTCATGCATCACGGATTCCACAAACATGCATTTCTGAGTTGAGAACATGTGGATGAATGATGTTTCAATCACCATAAAAGGAACCTATGCACTTTGAAATATTTATTTTGACTTTGTAGCTCTTCCTATCACCAGTTTCAAGAATCACACTTTTATCTCAGATAAACAGTCTTGGAGCGAATACTATCCTATAGATATATAATTTGAATAGATTCCATCAAGATGATATTCAGTGTTCCTGACAATCTACATGCATGACGGATTCGACAAACATGCATTCCTGAATTGGGATCATGTGGATTACTTATCTTTCATCCTCTATAAAAGAAATATTTTCATTAAGTAACGTGTACTCATTTTCACAAGCTTTTCCTAACACCAGGTTCGAATTCGTGCATTTTTCACAGAAAAATACTCCTGGAGCTATTTACACCTAATAGATATGTAATTTACTTAAATTCGATCAACATGGCAACCCGGGTTCCGCACATGATACATGCTTCACGGATTCGACAAACATGCGTTTCTGAGTTGTGAGCATGTGGATTACTGACCTTTCATTCACCAAACAAGGCATATATACACTTAGAAATATTTACTCTGACTTGATAGTTTTTTTCTATCACCAGGTTCTAAAATCAGACATTTTGAACCAGAAAACTCTCGTTGAGCGAATTCTCACCAATACACATGTAATTACATTGTTTACATAACCATGGCATTCCGTGTTCCGAACATGATTCATGCATCACGGATTCAACAAACATGCATTTCTGACTGTGAACATGTGGATGACTGATGTTTCAACCACCAAACAATGAACCTATGCACATTGAAATATATACTTTGACTTTGTAAATTCTTCCCATCACCAGTTTCAAGAATCACAATTTTATCCCAGAAAAACACTCTTTGATCGAATTCTACCCTAGAGATATGCAATTTTAATCGATTCCATCAACATGATATTCCGTGTTCTGTACATGCTACATGCATGACGGATTCGACAAACATGCATTCCTGAGTTGAGAGCATGTGGATTACTTATCTTTCATCCTCAAAATAAAGGAATATTTTCATCTAGAATCGTGTACACATTTTCACAAACTTCCCCTAACACCAGTTTCGAATTTTGCATTTTTTACAGAAAAATACTTCTGGAGTGATTTCAACCTACTAGATATGCAATTTACATTAATTCGATCAACAAGGCATTCCGGGTTCCATACATGCTACATGCAATGTGGATTCGACAAACATGCATTTCTGAGTTGCGAGAATGTGGATTACTAATCTTTCATCCACCAAACAAGGCATATATACACTTAGAAATATTTACTGTGACTTCATAGGTTGTTTCTATCACCAGTATCTAAAATCAGATATTTTGCACCATAAAAAACTCTTTGAGAAAATGCTCACCGTACACATGTAATTTACATTTTTTACATAACCATGACATTCCATTTTCTAACATGTTTCATGCATTACAGATTCCACAAATATGCATTTCTGAGTTGTGAACATGTGGATGAATGATGTTTCAACCACCATAAAGGAACCTATGCACTTTGAAATATTTACTTTGACTTCGTAGCTCTTCCTATCACCAGTTTCAAGAATCAAACTTTTATCTCAGAAAAACACTCTTGGAGCTAATACTATCCTATAGATATGTCATTTTAATAGATTCCATGTACATGATATTCTGTGATCCTGACATGCTACATGCATGACGGATTCGAGAAACATGCATTTCTGATTTGGGAGCATGTGGATTACTTACCTTTCATCCTCTATAAATAGAATATTTTCATCAAAAAACGTGTACTGATTTTCAAAAGCTTTTCCTATCACCAGTTTCGAATTTGTGGATTTTTCACAGGAAAATACTTCTGGAGTGATTTACATCTAATAGATATGTAATTTACATAAATTCGATCAACATGGCATTCCGGGTTCCATACATGATACATGCTTGACGGATTCGACAAACATGCGTTTCTGAGTTGTGATCATGTGGATTACTGACCTTTCTTCCACCAAACAAGTCATGTATAGACTTAGAAATATTTACCCTGGCTTCATAGGTTTTTTCCGTCACCAGTTTCTAAAATCTGAAATTTTGCACAAAAAACACTCTTTGAGAGAATTCTCACCAATACACATATAATTAACATTGTTTACATAAGCATGGCATTCTGTATTCTGATCATGTTTCATGCATCATGGATTCAACAAACATGCAATTCTGAGTTGTGGACATGTGGATGACTGATGTTTCAACCACCAATCAAGTTACACAAGCACTATGAAATATTTACTTTGACTTCGTAGCTTCTTCCTATAACCAGTTTAAAGAATCAAACTTTGCTCCCAGAAAAACACTCTTAAAGACAATTCTACCCTATAGATATGTAATTTGAATAGATTCAATCAACATGATATTCCGTGTTTCGTACATGCTACATGCATGACGGATTCGACAAAGATGCATTTCTGAGTTGAGAGCATGTGGATTACTGATATTTCCTCCTCTATAAAAGGAATATTTTCACCTAGAATCGTGTTCTCATATTTACAAGCTTATTCTTACACCAGTTTTGAATTCGTGCATTTTGCACAGAAAAGTACTTCTGGAGCGATTTCAAACTAATAGATATGTAATTTACATAAATACGATCAACATGGCATTCCGGGTTCTGTACATGCTACATACATGACGGATTTGCAAAGATGCACTCCTGAGTTGAGAACATGTGGATTACTAATCTTTCATCCTCTATAAAAGTAATATTTTCATCTAGAAACGTGTACTCATTTTCAGAAGCATTGCCTAACACCAGTTTCGAATTCGTGCATTTTTCACAGAAAAATACTTCTGGAGCGTTTTACACCTAATAGATTGAAATTTACATAAATTCGATCAACATGGCATTCCGGGTTCCGTACATGCTACATACATGACAGATTTGACAAACATGCGTTTCTGAGTTGTGAGCATGTGGATTACTGAACATTCATCCACCAAACAAGTCTTATAAACACTAAAAACTTTTGACTCTGACTTCATAGGTTTTTACATCACCAATTTATAAAATCTGACATTTTGCGCCAAGAAACACTCTTTGAGCGAATTCTGACCAATACCCATGTAATTTACATTGTTTACATAAGCATGGCATTCTGTATTCCGAACATGTTTCATGCATCACGGATTCCACAAACATGCATTTCTGAGTTGAGAACATGTGGATGAATGATGTTTCAATCACCATAAAAGGAACCTATGCACTTTGAAATATTTATTTTGACTTTGTAGCTCTTCCTATCACCAGTTTCAAGAATCACACTTTTATCTCAGATAAACAGTCTTGGAGCGAATACTATCCTATAGATATATAATTTGAATAGATTCCATCAAGATGATATTCAGTGCTCCTGACAATCTACATGCATGACGGATTCAACAAACATGCATTCCTGAATTGGGATCATGTGGATTACTTATCTTTCATCCTCTATAAAAGAAATATTTTCATTAAGTAACGTGTACTCATTTTCACAAGCTTTTCCTAACACCAGGTTCGAATTCGTGCATTTTTCACAGAAAAATACTTCTGGAGCTATTTACACCTAATAGATATGTAATTTACTTAAATTCGATCAACATGGCAACCCGGGTTCCGCACATGATACATGCTTCACGGATTCGACAAACATGCGTTTCTGAGTTGTGAGCATGTGGATTACTGACCTTTCATTCACCAAACAAGGCATATATACACTTAGAAATATTTACTCTGACTTGATAGTTTTTTTCTATCACCAGGTTCTAAAATCAGACATTTTGAACCAGAAAACTCTCGTTGAGCGAATTCTCACCAATACACATGTAATTACATTGTTTACATAACCATGGCATTCCGTGTTCCGAACATGATTCATGCATCACGGATTCAACAAACATGCATTTCTGACTGTGAACATGTGGATGACTGATGTTTCAACCACCAAACAATGAACCTATGCACATTGAAATATATACTTTGACTTTGTAAATTCTTCCCATCACCAGTTTCAAGAATCACAATTTTATCCCAGAAAAACACTCTTTGATCGAATTCTACCCTAGAGATATGCAATTTTAATCGATTCCATCAACATGATATTCCGTGTTCTGTACATGCTACATGCATGACGGATTCGACAAACATGCATTCCTGAGTTGAGAGCATGTGGATTACTTATCTTTCATCCTCAAAATAAAGGAATATTTTCATCTAGAATCGTGTACACATTTTCACAAACTTCCCCTAACACCAGTTTCGAATTTTGCATTTTTTACAGAAAAATACTTCTGGAGTGATTTCAACCTACTAGATATGCAATTTACATTAATTCGATCAACAAGGCATTCCGGGTTCCATACATGCTACATGCAATGTGGATTCGACAAACATGCATTTCTGAGTTGCGAGAATGTGGATTACTAATCTTTCATCCACCAAACAAGGCATATATACACTTAGAAATATTTACTGTGACTTCATAGGTTGTTTCTATCACCAGTATCTAAAATCAGATATTTTGCACCATAAAAAACTCTTTGAGAAAATGCTCACCGTACACATGTAATTTACATTTTTTACATAACCATGACATTCCATTTTCTAACATGTTTCATGCATTACAGATTCCACAAATATGCATTTCTGAGTTGTGAACATGTGGATGAATGATGTTTCAACCACCATAAAGGAACCTATGCACTTTGAAATATTTACTTTGACTTCGTAGCTCTTCCTATCACCAGTTTCAAGAATCAAACTTTTATCTCAGAAAAACACTCTTGGAGCTAATACTATCCTATAGATATGTCATTTGAATAGATTCCATGTACATGATATTCTGTGATCCTGACATGCTACATGCATGACGGATTCGAGAAACATGCATTTCTGATTTGGGAGCATGTGGATTACTTACCTTTCATCCTCTATAAATAGAATATTTTCATCAAAAAACGTGTACTGATTTTCAAAAGCTTTTCCTATCACCAGTTTCGAATTTGTGGATTTTTCACAGGAAAATACTTCTGGAGTGATTTACATCTAATAGATATGTAATTTACATAAATTCGATCAACATGGCATTCCGGGTTCCATACATGATACATGCTTGACGGATTCGACAAACATGCGTTTCTGAGTTGTGATCATGTGGATTACTGACCTTTCTTCCACCAAACAAGTCATGTATAGACTTAGAAATATTTACCCTGGCTTCATAGGTTTTTTCCGTCACCAGTTTCTAAAATCTGAAATTTTGCACAAAAAACACTCTTTGAGAGAATTCTCACCAATACACATATAATTAACATTGTTTACATAAGCATGGCATTCTGTATTCTGATCATGTTTCATGCATCATGGATTCAACAAACATGCAATTCTGAGTTGTGGACATGTGGATGACTGATGTTTCAACCACCAATCAAGTTACACAAGCACTATGAAATATTTACTTTGACTTCGTAGCTTCTTCCTATAACCAGTTTAAAGAATCAAACTTTGCTCCCAGAAAAACACTCTTAAAGACAATTCTACCCTATAGATATGTAATTTGAATAGATTCAATCAACATGATATTCCGTGTTTCGTACATGCTACATGCATGACGGATTCGACAAAGATGCATTTCTGAGTTGAGAGCATGTGGATTACTGATATTTCCTCCTCTATAAAAGGAATATTTTCACCTAGAATCGTGTTCTCATATTTACAAGCTTATTCTTACACCAGTTTTGAATTCGTGCATTTTGCACAGAAAAGTACTTCTGGAGCGATTTCAAACTAATAGATATGTAATTTACATAAATACGATCAACATGGCATTCCGGGTTCTGTACATGCTACATACATGACGGATTTGCAAAGATGCACTCCTGAGTTGAGAACATGTGGATTACTAATCTTTCATCCTCTATAAAAGTAATATTTTCATCTAGAAACGTGTACTCATTTTCAGAAGCATTGCCTAACACCAGTTTCGAATTCGTGCATTTTTCACAGAAAAATACTTCTGGAGCGTTTTACACCTAATAGATTGAAATTTACATAAATTCGATCAACATGGCATTCCGGGTTCCGTACATGCTACATACATGACAGATTTGACAAACATGCGTTTCTGAGTTGTGAGCATGTGGATTACTGAACATTCATCCACCAAACAAGTCTTATAAACACTAAAAACTTTTGACTCTGACTTCATAGGTTTTTACATCACCAATTTATAAAATCTGACATTTTGCGCCAAGAAACACTCTTTGAGCGAATTCTGACCAATACCCATGTAATTTACATTGTTTACATAAGCATGGCATTCTGTATTCCGAACATGTTTCATGCATCACGGATTCCACAAACATGCATTTCTGAGTTGAGAACATGTGGATGAATGATGTTTCAATCACCATAAAAGGAACCTATGCACTTTGAAATATTTATTTTGACTTTGTAGCTCTTCCTATCACCAGTTTCAAGAATCACACTTTTATCTCAGATAAACAGTCTTGGAGCGAATACTATCCTATAGATATATAATTTGAATAGATTCCATCAAGATGATATTCAGTGCTCCTGACAATCTACATGCATGACGGATTCAACAAACATGCATTCCTGAATTGGGATCATGTGGATTACTTATCTTTCATCCTCTATAAAAGAAATATTTTCATTAAGTAACGTGTACTCATTTTCACAAGCTTTTCCTAACACCAGGTTCGAATTCGTGCATTTTTCACAGAAAAATACTTCTGGAGCTATTTACACCTAATAGATATGTAATTTACTTAAATTCGATCAACATGGCAACCCGGGTTCCGCACATGATACATGCTTCACGGATTCGACAAACATGCGTTTCTGAGTTGTGAGCATGTGGATTACTGACCTTTCATTCACCAAACAAGGCATATATACACTTAGAAATATTTACTCTGACTTGATAGTTTTTTTCTATCACCAGGTTCTAAAATCAGACATTTTGAACCAGAAAACTCTCGTTGAGCGAATTCTCACCAATACACATGTAATTACATTGTTTACATAACCATGGCATTCCGTGTTCCGAACATGATTCATGCATCACGGATTCAACAAACATGCATTTCTGACTGTGAACATGTGGATGACTGATGTTTCAACCACCAAACAATGAACCTATGCACATTGAAATATATACTTTGACTTTGTAAATTCTTCCCATCACCAGTTTCAAGAATCACAATTTTATCCCAGAAAAACACTCTTTGATCGAATTCTACCCTAGAGATATGCAATTTTAATCGATTCCATCAACATGATATTCCGTGTTCTGTACATGCTACATGCATGACGGATTCGACAAACATGCATTCCTGAGTTGAGAGCATGTGGATTACTTATCTTTCATCCTCAAAATAAAGGAATATTTTCATCTAGAATCGTGTACACATTTTCACAAACTTCCCCTAACACCAGTTTCGAATTTTGCATTTTTTACAGAAAAATACTTCTGGAGTGATTTCAACCTACTAGATATGCAATTTACATTAATTCGATCAACAAGGCATTCCGGGTTCCATACATGCTACATGCAATGTGGATTCGACAAACATGCATTTCTGAGTTGCGAGAATGTGGATTACTAATCTTTCATCCACCAAACAAGGCATATATACACTTAGAAATATTTACTGTGACTTCATAGGTTGTTTCTATCACCAGTATCTAAAATCAGATATTTTGCACCATAAAAAACTCTTTGAGAAAATGCTCACCATACACATGTAATTTACATTTTTTACATAACCATGACATTCCATTTTCTAACATGTTTCATGCATTACAGATTCCACAAATATGCATTTCTGAGTTGTGAACATGTGGATGAATGATGTTTCAACCACCATAAAGGAACCTATGCACTTTGAAATATTTACTTTGACTTCGTAGCTCTTCCTATCACCAGTTTCAAGAATCAAACTTTTATCTCAGAAAAACACTCTTGGAGCTAATACTATCCTATAGATATGTCATTTGAATAGATTCCATGTACATGATATTCTGTGATCCTGACATGCTACATGCATGACGGATTCGAGAAACATGCATTTCTGATTTGGGAGCATGTGGATTACTTACCTTTCATCCTCTATAAATAGAATATTTTCATCAAAAAACGTGTACTGATTTTCAAAAGCTTTTCCTATCACCAGTTTCGAATTTGTGGATTTTTCACAGGAAAATACTTCTGGAGTGATTTACATCTAATAGATATGTAATTTACATAAATTCGATCAACATGGCATTCCGGGTTCCATACATGATACATGCTTGACGGATTCGACAAACATGCGTTTCTGAGTTGTCATCATGTGGATTACTGACCTTTCTTCCACCAAACAAGTCATGTATAGACTTAGAAATATTTACCCTGGCTTCATAGGTTTTTTCCGTCACCAGTTTCTAAAATCTGAAATTTTGCACAAAAAACACTCTTTGAGAGAATTCTCACCAATACACATATAATTAACATTGTTTACATAAGCATGGCATTCTGTATTCTGATCATGTTTCATGCATCATGGATTCAACAAACATGCAATTCTGAGTTGTGGACATGTGGATGACTGATGTTTCAACCACCAATCAAGTTACACAAGCACTATGAAATATTTACTTTGACTTCGTAGCTTCTTCCTATAACCAGTTTAAAGAATCAAACTTTGCTCCCAGAAAAACACTCTTAAAGACAATTCTACCCTATAGATATGTAATTTGAATAGATTCAATCAACATGATATTCCGTGTTTCGTACATGCTACATGCATGACGGATTCGACAAAGATGCATTTCTGAGTTGAGAGCATGTGGATTACTGATATTTCCTCCTCTATAAAAGGAATATTTTCACCTAGAATCGTGTTCTCATATTTACAAGCTTATTCTTACACCAGTTTTGAATTCGTGCATTTTGCACAGAAAAGTACTTCTGGAGCGATTTCAAACTAATAGATATGTAATTTACATAAATACGATCGACATGGCATTCCGGGTTCTGTACATGCTACATACATGACGGATTTGCAAAGATGCACTCCTGAGTTGAGAACATGTGGATTACTAATCTTTCATCCTCTATAAAAGTAATATTTTCATCTAGAAACGTGTACTCATTTTCAGAAGCATTGCCTAACACCAGTTTCGAATTCGTGCATTTTTCACAGAAAAATACTTCTGGAGCGTTTTACACCTAATAGATTGAAATTTACATAAATTCGATCAACATGGCATTCCGGGTTCCGTACATGCTACATACATGACAGATTTGACAAACATGCGTTTCTGAGTTGTGAGCATGTGGATTACTGAACATTCATCCACCAAACAAGTCTTATAAACACTAAAAACTTTTGACTCTGACTTCATAGGTTTTTACATCACCAATTTATAAAATCTGACATTTTGCGCCAAGAAACACTCTTTGAGCGAATTCTGACCAATACCCATGTAATTTACATTGTTTACATAAGCATGGCATTCTGTATTCCGAACATGTTTCATGCATCACGGATTCCACAAACATGCATTTCTGAGTTGAGAACATGTGGATGAATGATGTTTCAATCACCATAAAAGGAACCTATGCACTTTGAAATATTTATTTTGACTTTGTAGCTCTTCCTATCACCAGTTTCAAGAATCACACTTTTATCTCAGATAAACAGTCTTGGAGCGAATACTATCCTATAGATATATAATTTGAATAGATTCCATCAAGATGATATTCAGTGCTCCTGACAATCTACATGCATGACGGATTCAACAAACATGCATTCCTGAATTGGGATCATGTGGATTACTTATCTTTCATCCTCTATAAAAGAAATATTTTCATTAAGTAACGTGTACTCATTTTCACAAGCTTTTCCTAACACCAGGTTCGAATTCGTGCATTTTTCACAGAAAAATACTTCTGGAGCTATTTACACCTAATAGATATGTAATTTACTTAAATTCGATCAACATGGCAACCCGGGTTCCGCACATGATACATGCTTCACGGATTCGACAAACATGCGTTTCTGAGTTGTGAGCATGTGGATTACTGACCTTTCATTCACCAAACAAGGCATATATACACTTAGAAATATTTACTCTGACTTGATAGTTTTTTTCTATCACCAGGTTCTAAAATCAGACATTTTGAACCAGAAAACTCTCGTTGAGCGAATTCTCACCAATACACATGTAATTACATTGTTTACATAACCATGGCATTCCGTGTTCCGAACATGATTCATGCATCACGGATTCAACAAACATGCATTTCTGACTGTGAACATGTGGATGACTGATGTTTCAACCACCAAACAATGAACCTATGCACATTGAAATATATACTTTGACTTTGTAAATTCTTCCCATCACCAGTTTCAAGAATCACAATTTTATCCCAGAAAAACACTCTTTGATCGAATTCTACCCTAGAGATATGCAATTTTAATCGATTCCATCAACATGATATTCCGTGTTCTGTACATGCTACATGCATGACGGATTCGACAAACATGCATTCCTGAGTTGAGAGCATGTGGATTACTTATCTTTCATCCTCAAAATAAAGGAATATTTTCATCTAGAATCGTGTACACATTTTCACAAACTTCCCCTAACACCAGTTTCGAATTTTGCATTTTTTACAGAAAAATACTTCTGGAGTGATTTCAACCTACTAGATATGCAATTTACATTAATTCGATCAACAAGGCATTCCGGGTTCCATACATGCTACATGCAATGTGGATTCGACAAACATGCATTTCTGAGTTGCGAGAATGTGGATTACTAATCTTTCATCCACCAAACAAGGCATATATACACTTAGAAATATTTACTGTGACTTCATAGGTTGTTTCTATCACCAGTATCTAAAATCAGATATTTTGCACCATAAAAAACTCTTTGAGAAAATGCTCACCATACACATGTAATTTACATTTTTTACATAACCATGACATTCCATTTTCTAACATGTTTCATGCATTACAGATTCCACAAATATGCATTTCTGAGTTGTGAACATGTGGATGAATGATGTTTCAACCACCATAAAGGAACCTATGCACTTTGAAATATTTACTTTGACTTCGTAGCTCTTCCTATCACCAGTTTCAAGAATCAAACTTTTATCTCAGAAAAACACTCTTGGAGCTAATACTATCCTATAGATATGTCATTTGAATAGATTCCATGTACATGATATTCTGTGATCCTGACATGCTACATGCATGACGGATTCGAGAAACATGCATTTCTGATTTGGGAGCATGTGGATTACTTACCTTTCATCCTCTATAAATAGAATATTTTCATCAAAAAACGTGTACTGATTTTCAAAAGCTTTTCCTATCACCAGTTTCGAATTTGTGGATTTTTCACAGGAAAATACTTCTGGAGTGATTTACATCTAATAGATATGTAATTTACATAAATTCGATCAACATGGCATTCCGGGTTCCATACATGATACATGCTTGACGGATTCGACAAACATGCGTTTCTGAGTTGTCATCATGTGGATTACTGACCTTTCTTCCACCAAACAAGTCATGTATAGACTTAGAAATATTTACCCTGGCTTCATAGGTTTTTTCCGTCACCAGTTTCTAAAATCTGAAATTTTGCACAAAAAACACTCTTTGAGAGAATTCTCACCAATACACATATAATTAACATTGTTTACATAAGCATGGCATTCTGTATTCTGATCATGTTTCATGCATCATGGATTCAACAAACATGCAATTCTGAGTTGTGGACATGTGGATGACTGATGTTTCAACCACCAATCAAGTTACACAAGCACTATGAAATATTTACTTTGACTTCGTAGCTTCTTCCTATAACCAGTTTAAAGAATCAAACTTTGCTCCCAGAAAAACACTCTTAAAGACAATTCTACCCTATAGATATGTAATTTGAATAGATTCAATCAACATGATATTCCGTGTTTCGTACATGCTACATGCATGACGGATTCGACAAAGATGCATTTCTGAGTTGAGAGCATGTGGATTACTGATATTTCCTCCTCTATAAAAGGAATATTTTCACCTAGAATCGTGTTCTCATATTTACAAGCTTATTCTTACACCAGTTTTGAATTCGTGCATTTTGCACAGAAAAGTACTTCTGGAGCGATTTCAAACTAATAGATATGTAATTTACATAAATACGATCGACATGGCATTCCGGGTTCTGTACATGCTACATACATGACGGATTTGCAAAGATGCACTCCTGAGTTGAGAACATGTGGATTACTAATCTTTCATCCTCTATAAAAGTAATATTTTCATCTAGAAACGTGTACTCATTTTCAGAAGCATTGCCTAACACCAGTTTCGAATTCGTGCATTTTTCACAGAAAAATACTTCTGGAGCGTTTTACACCTAATAGATTGAAATTTACATAAATTCGATCAACATGGCATTCCGGGTTCCGTACATGCTACATACATGACAGATTTGACAAACATGCGTTTCTGAGTTGTGAGCATGTGGATTACTGAACATTCATCCACCAAACAAGTCTTATAAACACTAAAAACTTTTGACTCTGACTTCATAGGTTTTTACATCACCAATTTATAAAATCTGACATTTTGCGCCAAGAAACACTCTTTGAGCGAATTCTGACCAATACCCATGTAATTTACATTGTTTACATAAGCATGGCATTCTGTATTCCGAACATGTTTCATGCATCACGGATTCCACAAACATGCATTTCTGAGTTGAGAACATGTGGATGAATGATGTTTCAATCACCATAAAAGGAACCTATGCACTTTGAAATATTTATTTTGACTTTGTAGCTCTTCCTATCACCAGTTTCAAGAATCACACTTTTATCTCAGATAAACAGTCTTGGAGCGAATACTATCCTATAGATATATAATTTGAATAGATTCCATCAAGATGATATTCAGTGCTCCTGACAATCTACATGCATGACGGATTCAACAAACATGCATTCCTGAATTGGGATCATGTGGATTACTTATCTTTCATCCTCTATAAAAGAAATATTTTCATTAAGTAACGTGTACTCATTTTCACAAGCTTTTCCTAACACCAGGTTCGAATTCGTGCATTTTTCACAGAAAAATACTCCTGGAGCTATTTACACCTAATAGATATGTAATTTACTTAAATTCGATCAACATGGCAACCCGGGTTCCGCACATGATACATGCTTCACGGATTCGACAAACATGCGTTTCTGAGTTGTGAGCATGTGGATTACTGACCTTTCATTCACCAAACAAGGCATATATACACTTAGAAATATTTACTCTGACTTGATAGTTTTTTTCTATCACCAGGTTCTAAAATCAGACATTTTGAACCAGAAAACTCTCGTTGAGCGAATTCTCACCAATACACATGTAATTACATTGTTTACATAACCATGGCATTCCGTGTTCCGAACATGATTCATGCATCACGGATTCAACAAACATGCATTTCTGACTGTGAACATGTGGATGACTGATGTTTCAACCACCAAACAATGAACCTATGCACATTGAAATATATACTTTGACTTTGTAAATTCTTCCCATCACCAGTTTCAAGAATCACAATTTTATCCCAGAAAAACACTCTTTGATCGAATTCTACCCTAGAGATATGCAATTTTAATCGATTCCATCAACATGATATTCCGTGTTCTGTACATGCTACATGCATGACGGATTCGACAAACATGCATTCCTGAGTTGAGAGCATGTGGATTACTTATCTTTCATCCTCAAAATAAAGGAATATTTTCATCTAGAATCGTGTACACATTTTCACAAACTTCCCCTAACACCAGTTTCGAATTCTTGCATTTTTTACAGAAAAATACTTCTGGAGTGATTTCAACCTACTAGATATGCAATTTACATTAATTCGATCAACAAGGCATTCCGGGTTCCATACATGCTACATGCAATGTGGATTCGACAAACATGCATTTCTGAGTTGCGAGAATGTGGATTACTAATCTTTCATCCACCAAACAAGGCATATATACACTTAGAAATATTTACTGTGACTTCATAGGTTGTTTCTATCACCAGTATCTAAAATCAGATATTTTGCACCATAAAAAAATCTTTGAGCAAATGCTCACCAGACACATGTAATTAACATTGTTTACATAACCATGACATTCCGTATTCTGAACATGTTTCATGCATTACAGATTCCACAAGCATGCATTCCTGAGTTGAGAGCATGTGGATAACTCATCTTTCATCCTCAGTAAAAGGAATATTTTCATCTAGAATCGTGTACACTTTTTCACAAGCTTTCCCTTACACCAGTTTTGAATTCGTGTATTTTTCACAGAAAAATACTTCTGGGTCGATTTCAACCTACTAGATATGTAAATTACATAAATTCGACCAACATGGTGTTCCGGGTTCCATACATGTTACATGCATGACGGATTCGACAAACATGCATTTCTGAGTTGCGAGAATTTGGATTACTAATCTTTCATCCACCAAACAAGGCATATATACACTTAGAAATATTTACTCTGACTTCATAGATTGTTTCTATCTCCAGTTTCTAAAATCAGATATTTTGCACCATAAAAAACTCTTTGAGCAAATGCTCACCATACACATGTAATTTACATTTTTTACATAACCATGACATTCCATTTTCTAACATGTTTCATGCATTACAGATTCCACAAATATGCATTTCTGAGTTGTGAACATGTGGATGAATGATGTTTCAACCACCATAAAGGAACCTATGCACTTTGAAATATTTACTTTGACTTCGTAGCTCTTCCTATCACCAGTTTCAAGAATCAAACTTTTATCTCAGAAAAACACTCTTGGAGCTAATACTATCCTATAGATATGTCATTTGAATAGATTCCATGTACATGATATTCTGTGATCCTGACATGCTACATGCATGACGGATTCGAGAAACATGCATTTCTGATTTGGGAGCATGTGGATTACTTACCTTTCATCCTCTATAAATAGAATATTTTCATCAAAAAACGTGTACTGATTTTCAAAAGCTTTTCCTATCACCAGTTTCGAATTTGTGGATTTTTCACAGGAAAATACTTCTGGAGTGATTTACATCTAATAGATATGTAATTTACATAAATTCGATCAACATGGCATTCCGGGTTCCATACATGATACATGCTTGACGGATTCGACAAACATGCGTTTCTGAGTTGTGATCATGTGGATTACTGACCTTTCTTCCACCAAACAAGTCATGTATAGACTTAGAAATATTTACCCTGGCTTCATAGGTTTTTTCCGTCACCAGTTTCTAAAATCTGAAATTTTGCACAAAAAACACTCTTTGAGAGAATTCTCACCAATACACATATAATTAACATTGTTTACATAAGCATGGCATTCTGTATTCTGATCATGTTTCATGCATCATGGATTCAACAAACATGCAATTCTGAGTTGTGGACATGTGGATGACTGATGTTTCAACCACCAATCAAGTTACACAAGCACTATGAAATATTTACTTTGACTTCGTAGCTTCTTCCTATAACCAGTTTAAAGAATCAAACTTTGCTCCCAGAAAAACACTCTTAAAGACAATTCTACCCTATAGATATGTAATTTGAATAGATTCAATCAACATGATATTCCGTGTTTCGTACATGCTACATGCATGACGGATTCGACAAAGATGCATTTCTGAGTTGAGAGCATGTGGATTACTGATATTTCCTCCTCTATAAACGGAATATTTTCACCTAGAATCGTGTTCTCATATTTACAAGCTTATTCTTACACCAGTTTTGAATTCGTGCATTTTGCACAGAAAAGTACTTCTGGAGCGATTTCAAACTAATAGATATGTAATTTACATAAATACGATCAACATGGCATTCCGGGTTCTGTACATGCTACATACATGACGGATTTGCAAAGATGCACTCCTGAGTTGAGAACATGTGGATTACTAATCTTTCATCCTCTATAAAAGTAATATTTTCATCTAGAAACGTGTACTCATTTTCAGAAGCATTGCCTAACACCAGTTTCGAATTCGTGCATTTTTCACAGAAAAATACTTCTGGAGCGTTTTACACCTAATAGATTGAAATTTACATAAATTCGATCAACATGGCATTCCGGGTTCCGTACATGCTACATACATGACAGATTTGACAAACATGCGTTTCTGAGTTGTGAGCATGTGGATTACTGAACATTCATCCACCAAACAAGTCTTATAAACACTAAAAAATTTTGACTCTGACTTCATAGGTTTTTACATCACCAATTTATAAAATCTGACATTTTGCGCCAAGAAACACTCTTTGAGCGAATTCTGACCAATACCCATGTAATTTACATTGTTTACATAAGCATGGCATTCTGTATTCCGAACATGTTTCATGCATCACGGATTCCACAAACATGCATTTCTGAGTTGAGAACATGTGGATGAATGATGTTTCAATCACCATAAAAGGAACCTATGCACTTTGAAATATTTATTTTGACTTTGTAGCTCTTCCTATCACCAGTTTCAAGAATCACACTTTTATCTCAGATAAACAGTCTTGGAGCGAATACTATCCTATAGATATATAATTTGAATAGATTCCATCAAGATGATATTCAGTGTTCCTGACAATCTACATGCATGACGGATTCGACAAACATGCATTCCTGAATTGGGATCATGTGGATTACTTATCTTTCATCCTCTATAAAAGAAATATTTTCATTAAGTAACGTGTACGCATTTTCACAAGCTTTTCCTAACACCAGGTTCGAATTCGTGCATTTTTCACAGAAAAATACTCCTGGAGCTATTTACACCTAATAGATATGTAATTTACTTAAATTCGATCAACATGGCAACCCGGGTTCCGCACATGATACATGCTTCACGGATTCGACAAACATGCGTTTCTGAGTTGTGAGCATGTGGATTACTGACCTTTCATTCACCAAACAAGGCATATATACACTTAGAAATATTTACTCTGACTTGATAGTTTTTTTCTATCACCAGGTTCTAAAATCAGACATTTTGAACCAGAAAACTCTCGTTGAGCGAATTCTCACCAATACACATGTAATTACATTGTTTACATAACCATGGCATTCCGTGTTCCGAACATGATTCATGCATCACGGATTCAACAAACATGCATTTCTGACTGTGAACATGTGGATGACTGATGTTTCAACCACCAAACAATGAACCTATGCACATTGAAATATATACTTTGACTTTGTAAATTCTTCCCATCACCAGTTTCAAGAATCACAATTTTATCCCAGAAAAACACTCTTTGATCGAATTCTACCCTAGAGATATGCAATTTTAATCGATTCCATCAACATGATATTCCGTGTTCTGTACATGCTACATGCATGACGGATTCGACAAACATGCATTCCTGAGTTGAGAGCATGTGGATTACTTATCTTTCATCCTCAAAATAAAGGAATATTTTCATCTAGAATCGTGTACACATTTTCACAAACTTCCCCTAACACCAGTTTCGAATTCTTGCATTTTTTACAGAAAAATACTTCTGGAGTGATTTCAACCTACTAGATATGCAATTTACATTAATTCGATCAACAAGGCATTCCGGGTTCCATACATGCTACATGCAATGTGGATTCGACAAACATGCATTTCTGAGTTGCGAGAATGTGGATTACTAATCTTTCATCCACCAAACAAGGCATATATACACTTAGAAATATTTACTGTGACTTCATAGGTTGTTTCTATCACCAGTATCTAAAATCAGATATTTTGCACCATAAAAAAATCTTTGAGCAAATGCTCACCAGACACATGTAATTAACATTGTTTACATAACCATGACATTCCGTATTCTGAACATGTTTCATGCATTACAGATTCCACAAGCATGCATTCCTGAGCTGAGAGCATGTGGATAACTCATCTTTCATCCTCAGTAAAAGGAATATTTTCATCTAGAATCGTGTACACATTTTCACAAGCTTTCCCTTACACCAGTTTCGAATTCGTGCATTTTTCACAGAAAAATACTTCTGGAGCGTTTTACACCTAATAGATTGAAATTTACATAAATTCGATCAACATGGCATTCCGGGTTCCGTACATGCTACATACATGACAGATTTGACAAACATGCGTTTCTGAGTTGTGAGCATGTGGATTACTGTACATTCATCCACCAAACAAGTCTTATAAACACTAAAAAATTTTGACTCTGACTTCATAGGTTTTTACATCACCAATTTATAAAACCTGACATTTTGCGCCAAGAAACACTCTTTGAGCGAATTCTGACCAATACCCATGTAATTTACATTGTTTACATAAGCATGGCATTCTGTATTCCGAACATGTTTCATGCATCACGGATTCCACAAACATGCATTTCTGAGTTGAGAACATGTGGATGAATGATGTTTCAATCACCATAAAAGGAACCTATGCACTTTGAAATATTTATTTTGACTTTGTAGCTCTTCCTATCACCAGTTTCAAGAATCACACTTTTATCTCAGATAAACAGTCTTGGAGCGAATACTATCCTATAGATATATAATTTGAATAGATTCCATCAAGATGATATTCAGTGTTCCTGACAATCTACATGCATGACGGATTCGACAAACATGCATTCCTGAATTGGGATCATGTGGATTACTTATCTTTCATCCTCTATAAAAGAAATATTTTCATTAAGTAACGTGTACTCATTTTCACAAGCTTTTCCTAACACCAGGTTCGAATTCGTGCATTTTTCACAGAAAAATACTTCTGGAGCTATTTACACCTAATAGATATGTAATTTACTTAAATTCGATCAACATGGCAACCCGGGTTCCGCACATGATACATGCTTCACGGATTCGACAAACATGCGTTTCTGAGTTGTGAGCATGTGGATTACTGACCTTTCATTCACCAAACAAGGCATATATACACTTAGAAATATTTACTCTGACTTGATAGTTTTTTTCTATCACCAGGTTCTAAAATCAGACATTTTGAACCAGAAAACTCTCGTTGAGCGAATTCTCACCAATACACATGTAATTACATTGTTTACATAACCATGGCATTCCGTGTTCCGAACATGATTCATGCATCACGGATTCAACAAACATGCATTTCTGACTGTGAACATGTGGATGACTGATGTTTCAACCACCAAACAATGAACCTATGCACATTGAAATATATACTTTGACTTTGTAAATTCTTCCCATCACCAGTTTCAAGAATCACAATTTTATCCCAGAAAAACACTCTTTGATCGAATTCTACCCTAGAGATATGCAATTTTAATCGATTCCATCAACATGATATTCCGTGTTCTGTACATGCTACATGCATGACGGATTCGACAAACATGCATTCCTGAGTTGAGAGCATGTGGATTACTTATCTTTCATCCTCAAAATAAAGGAATATTTTCATCTAGAATCGTGTACACATTTTCACAAACTTCCCCTAACACCAGTTTCGAATTCTTGCATTTTTTACAGAAAAATACTTCTGGAGTGATTTCAACCTACTAGATATGCAATTTACATTAATTCGATCAACAAGGCATTCCGGGTTCCATACATGCTACATGCAATGTGGATTCGACAAACACGCATTTCTGAGTTGCGAGAATGTGGATTACTAATCTTTCATCCACCAAACAAGGCATATATACACTTAGAAATATTTACTGTGACTTCATAGGTTGTTTCTATCACCAGTATCTAAAATCAGATATTTTGCACCATAAAAAATCTTTGAGCAAATGCTCACCATACACATGTAATTAACAATGTTTACATAACCATGACATTCCGTATTCTGAACATGTTTCATGCATTACAGATTCCACAAGCATGCATTCCTGAGTTGAGAGCATGTGGATAACTCATCTTTCATCCTCAGTACAAGGAATATTTTCATCTAGAATCGTGTACACATTTTCACAAGCTTTCCCTTACACCAGTTTTGAATTCGTGTATTTTTCACAGAAAAATACTTCTGGGTCGATTTCAACCTACTAGATATGTAATTTACATAAATTCGACCAACATGGTGTTCCGGGTTCCATACATGTTACATGCATGACGGATTCGACAAACATGCATTTCTGAGTTGCGAGAATTTGGATTACTAATCTTTCATCCACCAAACAAGGCATATATACACTTAGAAATATTTACTCTGACTTCATAGGTTGTTTCTATCTCCAGTTTCTAAAATCAGATATTTTGCACCATAAAAAACTCTTTGAGCAAATGCTCACCATACACATGTAATTTACATTTTTTACATAACCATGACATTCCATTTTCTAACATGTTTCATGCATTACAGATTCCACAAATATGCATTTCTGAGTTGTGAACATGTGGATGAATGATGTTTCAACCACCATAAAGGAACCTATGCACTTTGAAATATTTACTTTGACTTCGTAGCTCTTCCTATCACCAGTTTCAAGAATCAAACTTTTATCTCAGAAAAACACTCTTGGAGCTAATACTATCCTATAGATATGTCATTTGAATAGATTCCATGTACATGATATTCTGTGATCCTGACATGCTACATGCATGACGGATTCGAGAAACATGCATTTCTGATTTGGGAGCATGTGGATTACTTACCTTTCATCCTCTATGAATAGAATATTTTCATCAAAAAACGTGTACTGATTTTCAAAAGCTTTTCCTATCACCAGTTTCGAATTTGTGGATTTTTCACAGGAAAATACTTCTGGAGTGATTTACATCTAATAGATATGTAATTTACATAAATTCGATCAACATGGCATTCCGGGTTCCATACATGATACATGCTTGACGGATTCGACAAACATGCGTTTCTGAGTTGTGATCATGTGGATTACTGACCTTTCTTCCACCAAAGAAGTCATGTATAGACTTAGAAATATTTACCCTGGCTTCATAGGTTTTTTCCGTCACCAGTTTCTAAAATCTGAAATTTTGCACAAAAAACACTCTTTGAGAGAATTCTCACCAATACACATATAATTAACATTGTTTACATAAGCATGGCATTCTGTATTCTGATCATGTTTCATGCATCATGGATTCAACAAACATGCAATTCTGAGTTGTGGACATGTGGATGACTGATGTTTCTACCACCAATCAAGTTACACAAGCACTATGAAATATTTACTTTGACTTCGTAGCTTCTTCCTATAACCAGTTTAAAGAATCAAACTTTGCTCCCAGAAAAACACTCTTAAAGACAATTCTACCCTATAGATATGTAATTTGAATAGATTCAATCAACATGATATTCCGTGTTTCGTACATGCTACATGCATGACGGATTCGACAAAGATGCATTTCTGAGTTGAGAGCATGTGGATTACTGATATTTCCTCCTCTATAAAAGGAATATTTTCACCTAGAATCGTGTTCTCATATTTACAAGCTTATTCTTACACCAGTTTTGAATTCGTGCATTTTGCACAGAAAAGTACTTCTGGAGCGATTTCAAACTAATAGATATGTAATTTACATAAATACGATCAACATGGCATTCCGGGTTCTGTACATGCTACATACATGACGGATTTGCAAAGATGCACTCCTGAGTTGAGAACATGTGGATTACTAATCTTTCATCCTCTATAAAAGTAATATTTTCATCTAGAAACGTGTACTCATTTTCAGAAGCATTGCCTAACACCAGTTTCGAATTCGTGCATTTTTCACAGAAAAATACTTCTGGAGCGTTTTACACCTAATAGATTGAAATTTACATAAATTCGATCAACATGGCATTCCGGGTTCCGTACATGCTACATACATGACAGATTTGACAAACATGCGTTTCTGAGTTGTGAGCATGTGGATTACTGAACATTCATCCACCAAACAAGTCTTATAAACACTAAAAAATTTTGACTCTGACTTCATAGGTTTTTACATCACCAATTTATAAAATCTGACATTTTGCGCCAAGAAACACTCTTTGAGCGAATTCTGACCAATACCCATGTAATTTACATTGTTTACATAAGCATGGCATTCTGTATTCCGAACATGTTTCATGCATCACGGATTCCACAAACATGCATTTCTGAGTTGAGAACATGTGGATGAATGATGTTTCAATCACCATAAAAGGAACCTATGCACTTTGAAATATTTATTTTGACTTTGTAGCTCTTCCTATCACCAGTTTCAAGAATCACACTTTTATCTCAGATAAACAGTCTTGGAGCGAATACTATCCTATAGATATATAATTTGAATAGATTCCATCAAGATGATATTCAGTGTTCCTGACAATCTACATGCATGACGGATTCGACAAACATGCATTCCTGAATTGGGATCATGTGGATTACTTATCTTTCATCCTCTATAAAAGAAATATTTTCATTAAGTAACGTGTACTCATTTTCACAAGCTTTTCCTAACACCAGGTTCGAATTCGTGCATTTTTCACAGAAAAATACTTCTGGAGCTATTTACACCTAATAGATATGTAATTTACTTAAATTCGATCAACATGGCAACCCGGGTTCCGCACATGATACATGCTTCACGGATTCGACAAACATGCGTTTCTGAGTTGTGAGCATGTGGATTACTGACCTTTCATTCACCAAACAAGGCATATATACACTTAGAAATATTTACTCTGACTTGATAGTTTTTTTCTATCACCAGGTTCTAAAATCAGACATTTTGAACCAGAAAACTCTCGTTGAGCGAATTCTCACCAATACACATGTAATTACATTGTTTACATAACCATGGCATTCCGTGTTCCGAACATGATTCATGCATCACGGATTCAACAAACATGCATTTCTGACTGTGAACATGTGGATGACTGATGTTTCAACCACCAAACAATGAACCTATGCACATTGAAATATATACTTTGACTTTGTAAATTCTTCCCATCACCAGTTTCAAGAATCACAATTTTATCCCAGAAAAACACTCTTTGATCGAATTCTACCCTAGAGATATGCAATTTTAATCGATTCCATCAACATGATATTCCGTGTTCTGTACATGCTACATGCATGACGGATTCGACAAACATGCATTCCTGAGTTGAGAGCATGTGGATTACTTATCTTTCATCCTCAAAATAAAGGAATATTTTCATCTAGAATCGTGTACACATTTTCACAAACTTCCCCTAACACCAGTTTCGAATTCTTGCATTTTTTACAGAAAAATACTTCTGGAGTGATTTCAACCTACTAGATATGCAATTTACATTAATTCGATCAACAAGGCATTCCGGGTTCCATACATGCTACATGCAATGTGGATTCGACAAACATGCATTTCTGAGTTGCGAGAATGTGGATTACTAATCTTTCATCCACCAAACAAGGCATATATACACTTAGAAATATTTACTGTGACTTCATAGGTTGTTTCTATCACCAGTATCTAAAATCAGATATTTTGCACCATAAAAAAATCTTTGAGCAAATGCTCACCAGACACATGTAATTAACATTGTTTACATAACCATGACATTCCGTATTCTGAACATGTTTCATGCATTACAGATTCCACAAGCATGCATTCCTGAGTTGAGAGCATGTGGATAACTCATCTTTCATCCTCAGTAAAAGGAATATTTTCATCTAGAATCGTGTACACATTTTCACAAGCTTTCCCTTACACCAGTTTTGAATTCGTGTATTTTTCACAGAAAAATACTTCTGGGTCGATTTCAACCTACTAGATATGTAATTTACATAAATTCGACCAACATGGTGTTCCGGGTTCCATACATGTTACATGCATGACGGATTCGACAAACATGCATTTCTGAGTTGCGAGAATTTGGATTACTAATCTTTCATCCACCAAACAAGGCATATATACACTTAGAAATATTTACTCTGACTTCATAGGTTGTTTCTATCTCCAGTTTCTAAAATCAGATATTTTGCACCATAAAAAACTCTTTGAGCAAATGCTCACCATACACATGTAATTTACATTTTTTACATAACCATGACATTCCATTTTCTAACATGTTTCATGCATTACAGATTCCACAAATATGCATTTCTGAGTTGTGAACATGTGGATGAATGATGTTTCAACCACCATAAAGGAACCTATGCACTTTGAAATATTTACTTTGACTTCGTAGCTCTTCCTATCACCAGTTTCAAGAATCAAACTTTTATCTCAGAAAAACACTCTTGGAGCTAATACTATCCTATAGATATGTCATTTGAATAGATTCCATGTACATGATATTCTGTGATCCTGACATGCTACATGCATGACGGATTCGAGAAACATGCATTTCTGATTTGGGAGCATGTGGATTACTTACCTTTCATCCTCTATAAATAGAATATTTTCATCAAAAAACGTGTACTGATTTTCAAAAGCTTTTCCTATCACCAGTTTCGAATTTGTGGATTTTTCACAGGAAAATACTTCTGGAGTGATTTACATCTAATAGATATGTAATTTACATAAATTCGATCAACATGGCATTCCGGGTTCCATACATGATACATGCTTGACGGATTCGACAAACATGCGTTTCTGAGTTGTGATCATGTGGATTACTGACCTTTCTTCCACCAAACAAGTCATGTATAGACTTAGAAATATTTACCCTGGCTTCATAGGTTTTTTCCGTCACCAGTTTCTAAAATCTGAAATTTTGCACAAAAAACACTCTTTGAGAGAATTCTCACCAATACACATATAATTAACATTGTTTACATAAGCATGGCATTCTGTATTCTGATCATGTTTCATGCATCATGGATTCAACAAACATGCAATTCTGAGTTGTGGACATGTGGATGACTGATGTTTCAACCACCAATCAAGTTACACAAGCACTATGAAATATTTACTTTGACTTCGTAGCTTCTTCCTATAACCAGTTTAAAGAATCAAACTTTGCTCCCAGAAAAACACTCTTAAAGACAATTCTACCCTATAGATATGTAATTTGAATAGATTCAATCAACATGATATTCCGTGTTTCGTACATGCTACATGCATGACGGATTCGACAAAGATGCATTTCTGAGTTGAGAGCATGTGGATTACTGATATTTCCTCCTCTATAAAAGGAATATTTTCACCTAGAATCGTGTTCTCATATTTACAAGCTTATTCTTACACCAGTTTTGAATTCGTGCATTTTGCACAGAAAAGTACTTCTGGAGCGATTTCAAACTAATAGATATGTAATTTACATAAATACGATCAACATGGCATTCCGGGTTCTGTACATGCTACATACATGACGGATTTGCAAAGATGCACTCCTGAGTTGAGAACATGTGGATTACTAATCTTTCATCCTCTATAAAAGTAATATTTTCATCTAGAAACGTGTACTCATTTTCAGAAGCATTGCCTAACACCAGTTTCGAATTCGTGCATTTTTCACAGAAAAATACTTCTGGAGCGTTTTACACCTAATAGATTGAAATTTACATAAATTCGATCAACATGGAATTCCGGGTTCCGTACATGCTACATACATGACAGATTTGACAAACATGCGTTTCTGAGTTGTGAGCATGTGGATTACTGAACATTCATCCACCAAACAAGTCTTATAAACACTAAAAAATTTTGACTCTGACTTCATAGGTTTTTACATCACCAATTTATAAAATCTGACATTTTGCGCCAAGAAACACTCTTTGAGCGAATTCTGACCAATACCCATGTAATTTACATTGTTTACATAAGCATGGCATTCTGTATTCCAAACATGTTTCATGCATCACGGATTCCACAAACATGCATTTCTGAGTTGAGAACATGTGGGTGAATGATGTTTCAATCACCATAAAAGGAACCTATGCACTTTAAAATATTTATTTTGACTTTGTAGCTCTTCCTATCACCAGTTTCAAGAATCACACTTTTATCTCAGATAAACAGTCTTGGAGCGAATACTATCCTATAGATATATAATTTGAATAGATTCCATCAAGATGATATTCAGTGCTCCTGACAATCTACATGCATGACGGATTCAACAAACATGCATTCCTGAATTGGGATCATGTGGATTACTTATCTTTCATCCTCTATAAAAGAAATATTTTCATTAAGTAACGTGTACTCATTTTCACAAGCTTTTCCTAACACCAGGTTCGAATTCGTGCATTTTTCACAGAAAAATACTTCTGGAGCTATTTACACCTAATAGATATGTAATTTACTTAAATTCGATCAACATGGCAACCCGGGTTCCGCACATGATACATGCTTCACGGATTCGACAAACATGCGTTTCTGAGTTGTGAGCATGTGGATTACTGACCTTTCATTCACCAAACAAGGCATATATACACTTAGAAATATTTACTCTGACTTGATAGTTTTTTTCTATCACCAGGTTCTAAAATCAGACATTTTGAACCAGAAAACTCTCGTTGAGCGAATTCTCACCAATACACATGTAATTACATTGTTTACATAACCATGGCATTCCGTGTTCCGAACATGATTCATGCATCACGGATTCAACAAACATGCATTTCTGACTGTGAACATGTGGATGACTGATGTTTCAACCACCAAACAATGAACCTATGCACATTGAAATATATACTTTGACTTTGTAAATTCTTCCCATCACCAGTTTCAAGAATCACAATTTTATCCCAGAAAAACACTCTTTGATCGAATTCTACCCTAGAGATATGCAATTTTAATCGATTCCATCAACATGATATTCCGTGTTCTGTACATGCTACATGCATGACGGATTCGACAAACATGCATTCCTGAGTTGAGAGCATGTGGATTACTTATCTTTCATCCTCAAAATAAAGGAATATTTTCATCTAGAATCGTGTACACATTTTCACAAACTTCCCCTAACACCAGTTTCGAATTCTTGCATTTTTTACAGAAAAATACTTCTGGAGTGATTTCAACCTACTAGATATGCAATTTACATTAATTCGATCAACAAGGCATTCCGGGTTCCATACATGCTACATGCAATGTGGATTCGACAAACATGCATTTCTGAGTTGCGAGAATGTGGATTACTAATCTTTCATCCACCAAACAAGGCATATATACACTTAGAAATATTTACTGTGACTTCATAGGTTGTTTCTATCACCAGTATCTAAAATCAGATATTTTGCACCATAAAAAAATCTTTGAGCAAATGCTCACCAGACACATGTAATTAACATTGTTTACATAACCATGACATTCCGTATTCTGAACATGTTTCATGCATTACAGATTCCACAAGCATGCATTCCTGAGTTGAGAGCATGTGGATAACTCATCTTTCATCCTCAGTACAAGGAATATTTTCATCTAGAATCGTGTACACATTTTCACAAGCTTTCCCTTACACCAGTTTTGAATTCGTGTATTTTTCACAGAAAAATACTTCTGGGTCGATTTCAACCTACTAGATATGTAATTTACATAAATTCGACCAACATGGTGTTCCGGGTTCCATACATGTTACATGCATGACGGATTCGACAAACATGCATTTCTGAGTTGCGAGAATTTGGATTACTAATCTTTCATCCACCAAACAAGGCATATATACACTTAGAAATATTTACTCTGACTTCATAGATTGTTTCTATCTCCAGTTTCTAAAATCAGATATTTTGCACCATAAAAAACTCTTTGAGCAAATGCTCACCATACACATGTAATTTACATTTTTTACATAACCATGACATTCCATTTTCTAACATGTTTCATGCATTACAGATTCCACAAATATGCATTTCTGAGTTGTGAACATGTGGATGAATGATGTTTCAACCACCATAAAGGAACCTATGCACTTTGAAATATTTACTTTGACTTCGTAGCTCTTCCTATCACCAGTTTCAAGAATCAAACTTTTATCTCAGAAAAACACTCTTGGAGCTAATACTATCCTATAGATATGTCATTTGAATAGATTCCATGTACATGATATTCTGTGATCCTGACATGCTACATGCATGACGGATTCGAGAAACATGCATTTCTGATTTGGGAGCATGTGGATTACTTACCTTTCATCCTCTATAAATAGAATATTTTCATCAAAAAACGTGTACTGATTTTCAAAAGCTTTTCCTATCACCAGTTTCGAATTTGTGGATTTTTCACAGGAAAATACTTCTGGAGTGATTTACATCTAATAGATATGTAATTTACATAAATTCGATCAACATGGCATTCCGGGTTCCATACATGATACATGCTTGACGGATTCGACAAACATGCGTTTCTGAGTTGTCATCATGTGGATTACTGACCTTTCTTCCACCAAACAAGTCATGTATAGACTTAGAAATATTTACCCTGGCTTCATAGGTTTTTTCCGTCACCAGTTTCTAAAATCTGAAATTTTGCACAAAAAACACTCTTTGAGAGAATTCTCACCAATACACATATAATTAACATTGTTTACATAAGCATGGCATTCTGTATTCTGATCATGTTTCATGCATCATGGATTCAACAAACATGCAATTCTGAGTTGTGGACATGTGGATGACTGATGTTTCATCCACCAATCAAGTTACACAAGCACTATGAAATATTTACTTTGACTTCGTAGCTTCTTCCTATAACCAGTTTAAAGAATCAAACTTTGCTCCCAGAAAAACACTCTTAAAGACAATTCTACCCTATAGATATGTAATTTGAATAGATTCAATCAACATGATATTCCGTGTTTCGTACATGCTACATGCATGACGGATTCGACAAAGATGCATTTCTGAGTTGAGAGCATGTGGATTACTGATATTTCCTCCTCTATAAAAGGAATATTTTCACCCAGAATCGTGTTCTCATATTTACAAGCTTATTCTTACACCAGTTTTGAATTCGTGCATTTTGCACAGAAAAGTACTTCTGGAGCGATTTCAAACTAATAGATATGTAATTTACATAAATACGATCAACATGGCATTCCGGGTTCTGTACATGCTACATACATGATGGATTTGCAAAGATGCACTCCTGAGTTGAGAACATGTGGATTACTAATCTTTCATCCTCTGTAAAAGTAATATTTTCATCTAGAAACGTGTACTCATTTTCAGAAGCATTGCCTAACACCAGTTTCGAATTCGTGCATTTTTCACAGAAAAATACTTCTGGAGCGTTTTACACCTAATAGATTGAAATTTACATAAATTCGATCAACATGGCATTCCGGGTTCCGTACATGCTACATACATGACAGATTTGACAAACATGCGTTTCTGAGTTGTGAGCATGTGGATTACTGAACATTCATCCACCAAACAAGTCTTATAAACACTAAAAAATTTTGACTCTGACTTCATAGGTTTTTACATCACCAATTTATAAAATCTGACATTTTGCGCCAAGAAACACTCTTTGAGCGAATTCTGACCAATACCCATGTAATTTACATTGTTTACATAAGCATGGCATTCTGTATTCCGAACATGTTTCATGCATCACGGATTCCACAAACATGCATTTCTGAGTTGAGAACATGTGAATGAATGATGTTTCAATCACCATAAAAGGAACCTATGCACTTTGAAATATTTATTTTGACTTTGTAGCTCTTCCTATCACCAGTTTCAAGAATCACACTTTTATCTCAGTTAAACAGTCTTGGAGCGAATACTATCCTATAGATATATAATTTGAATAGATTCCATCAAGATGATATTCAGTGTTCCTGACAATCTACATGCATGACGGATTCGACAAACATGCATTCCTGAATTGGGATCATGTGGATTACTTATCTTTCATCCTCTATAAAAGAAATATTTTCATTAAGTAACGTGTACTCATTTTCACAAGCTTTTCCTAACACCAGGTTCGAATTCGTGCATTTTTCACAGAAAAATACTTCTGGAGCTATTTACACCTAATAGATATGTAATTTACTTAAATTCGATCAACATGGCAACCCGGGTTCCGCACATGATACATGCTTCACGGATTCGACAAACATGCGTTTCTGAGTTGTGAGCATGTGGATTACTGACCTTTCATTCACCAAACAAGGCATATATACACTTAGAAATATTTACTCTGACTTGATAGTTTTTTTCTATCACCAGGTTCTAAAATCAGACATTTTGAACCAGAAAACTCTCGTTGAGCGAATTCTCACCAATACACATGTAATTACATTGTTTACATAACCATGGCATTCCGTGTTCCGAACATGATTCATGCATCACGGATTCAACAAACATGCATTTCTGACTGTGAACATGTGGATGACTGATGTTTCAACCACCAAACAATGAACCTATGCACATTGAAATATATACTTTGACTTTGTAAATTCTTCCCATCACCAGTTTCAAGAATCACAATTTTATCCCAGAAAAACACTCTTTGATCGAATTCTACCCTAGAGATATGCAATTTTAATCGATTCCATCAACATGATATTCCGTGTTCTGTACATGCTACATGCATGACGGATTCGACAAACATGCATTCCTGAGTTGAGAGCATGTGGATTACATATCTTTCATCCTCAAAATAAAGGAATATTTTCATCTAGAATCGTGTACACATTTTCACAAACTTCCCCTAACACCAGTTTCGAATTCTTGCATTTTTTACAGAAAAATACTTCTGGAGTGATTTCAACCTACTAGATATGCAATTTACATTAATTCGATCAACAAGGCATTCCGGGTTCCATACATGCTACATGCAATGTGGATTCGACAAACACGCAATTCTGAGTTGCGAGAATGTGGATTACTAATCTTTCATCCACCAAACAAGGCATATATACACTTAGAAATATTTACTGTGACTTCATAGGTTGTTTCTATCACCAGTATCTAAAATCAGATATTTTGCACCATAAAAAAATCTTTGAGCAAATGCTCACCAGACACATGTAATTAACATTGTTTACATAACCATGACATTCCGTATTCTGAACATGTTTCATGCATTACAGATTCCACAAGCATGCATTCCTGAGTTGAGAGCATGTGGATAACTCATCTTTCATCCTCAGTAAAAGGAATATTTTCATCTAGAATCGTGTACACATTTTCACAAGCTTTCCCTTACACCAGTTTTGAATTCGTGTATTTTTCACAGAAAAATACTTCTGGGTCGATTTCAACCTACTAGATATGTAATTTACATAAATTCGACCAACATGGTGTTCCGGGTTCCATACATGTTACATGCATGACGGATTCGACAAACATGCATTTCTGAGTTGCGAGAATTTGGATTACTAATCTTTCATCCACCAAACAAGGCATATATACACTTAGAAATATTTACTCTGACTTCATAGGTTGTTTCTATCTCCAGTTTCTAAAATCAGATATTTTGCATCATAAAAAACTCTTTGAGCAAATGCTCACCATACACATGTAATTTACATTTTTTACATAACCATGACATTCCATTTTCTAACATGTTTCATGCATTACAGATTCCACAAATATGCATTTCTGAGTTGTGAACATGTGGATGAATGATGTTTCAACCACCATAAAGGAACCTATGCACTTTGAAATATTTACTTTGACTTCGTAGCTCTTCCTATCACCAGTTTCAAGAATCAAACTTTTATCTCAGAAAAACACTCTTGGAGCTAATACTATCCTATAGATATGTCATTTGAATAGATTCCATGTACATGATATTCTGTGATCCTGACATGCTACATGCATGACGGATTCGAGAAACATGCATTTCTGATTTGGGAGCATGTGGATTACTTACCTTTCATCCTCTATAAATAGAATATTTTCATCAAAAAACGTGTACTGATTTTCAAAAGCTTTTCCTATCACCAGTTTCGAATTTGTGGATTTTTCACAGGAAAATACTTCTGGAGTGATTTACATCTAATAGATATGTAATTTACATAAATTCGATCAACATGGCATTCCGGGTTCCATACATGATACATGCTTGACGGATTCGACAAACATGCGTTTCTGAGTTGTCATCATGTGGATTACTGACCTTTCTTCCACCAAACAAGTCATGTATAGACTTAGAAATATTTACCCTGGCTTCATAGGTTTTTTCCGTCACCAGTTTCTAAAATCTGAAATTTTGCACAAAAAACACTCTTTGAGAGAATTCTCACCAATACACATATAATTAACATTGTTTACATAAGCATGGCATTCTGTATTCTGATCATGTTTCATGCATCATGGATTCAACAAACATGCAATTCTGAGTTGTGGACATGTGGATGACTGATGTTTCAACCACCAATCAAGTTACACAAGCACTATGAAATACTTACTTTGACTTCGTAGCTTCTTCCTATAACCAGTTTAAAGAATCAAACTTTGCTCCCAGAAAAACACTCTTAAAGACAATTCTACCCTATAGATATGTAATTTGAATAGATTCAATCAACATGATATTCCGTGTTTCGTACATGCTACATGCATGACGGATTCGACAAAGATGCATTTCTGAGTTGAGAGCATGTGGATTACTGATATTTCCTCCTCTATAAAAGGAATATTTTCACCTAGAATCGTGTTCTCATATTTACAAGCTTATTCTTACACCAGTTTTGAATTCGTGCATTTTGCACAGAAAAGTACTTCTGGAGCGATTTCAAACTAATAGATATGTAATTTACATAAATACGATCAACATGGCATTCCGGGTTCTGTACATGCTACATACATGACGGATTTGCAAAGATGCACTCCTGAGTTGAGAACATGTGGATTACTAATCTTTCATCCTCTATAAAAGTAATATTTTCATCTAGAAACGTGTACTCATTTTCAGAAGCATTGCCTAACACCAGTTTCGAATTCGTGCATTTATCACAGAAAAATACTTCTGGAGCGTTTTACACCTAATAGATTGAAATTTACATAAATTCGATCAACATGGCATTCCGGGTTCCGTACATGCTACATACATGACAGATTTGACAAACATGCGTTTCTGAGTTGTGAGCATGTGGATTACTGAACATTCATCCACCAAACAAGTCTTATAAACACTAAAAAATTTTGACTCTGACTTCATAGGTTTTTACATCACCAATTTATAAAATCTGACATTTTGCGCCAAGAAACACTCTTTGAGCGAATTCTGACCAATACCCATGTAATTTACATTGTTTACATAAGCATGGCATTCTGTATTCCGAACATGTTTCATGCATCACGGATTCCACAAACATGCATTTCTGAGTTGAGAACATGTGGATGAATGATGTTTCAATCACCATAAAAGGAACCTATGCACTTTGAAATATTTATTTTGACTTTGTAGCTCTTCCTATCACCAGTTTCAAGAATCACACTTTTATCTCAGATAAACAGTCTTGGAGCGAATACTATCCTATAGATATATAATTTGAATAGATTCCATCAAGATGATATTCAGTGCTCCTGACAATCTACATGCATGACGGATTCAACAAACATGCATTCCTGAATTGGGATCATGTGGATTACTTATCTTTCATCCTCTATAAAAGAAATATTTTCATTAAGTAACGTGTACTCATTTTCACAAGCTTTTCCTAACACCAGGTTCGAATTCGTGCATTTTTCACAGAAAAATACTTCTGGAGCTATTTACACCTAATAGATATGTAATTTACTTAAATTCGATCAACATGGCAACCCGGGTTCCGCACATGATACATGCTTCACGGATTCGACAAACATGCGTTTCTGAGTTGTGAGCATGTGGATTACTGACCTTTCATTCACCAAACAAGGCATATATACACTTAGAAATATTTACTCTGACTTGATAGTTTTTTTCTATCACCAGGTTCTAAAATCAGACATTTTGAACCAGAAAACTCTCGTTGAGCGAATTCTCACCAATACACATGTAATTACATTGTTTACATAACCATGGCATTCCGTGTTCCGAACATGATTCATGCATCACGGATTCAACAAACATGCATTTCTGACTGTGAACATGTGGATGACTGATGTTTCAACCACCAAACAATGAACCTATGCACATTGAAATATATACTTTGACTTTGTAAATTCTTCCCATCACCAGTTTCAAGAATCACAATTTTATCCCAGAAAAACACTCTTTGATCGAATTCTACCCTAGAGATATGCAATTTTAATCGATTCCATCAACATGATATTCCGTGTTCTGTACATGCTACATGCATGACGGATTCGACAAACATGCATTCCTGAGTTGAGAGCATGTGGATTACTTATCTTTCATCCTCAAAATAAAGGAATATTTTCATCTAGAATCGTGTACACATTTTCACAAACTTCCCCTAACACCAGTTTCGAATTCTTGCATTTTTTACAGAAAAATACTTCTGGAGTGATTTCAACCTACTAGATATGCAATTTACATTAATTCGATCAACAAGGCATTCCGGGTTCCATACATGCTACATGCAATGTGGATACGACAAACATGCATTTCTGAGTTGCGAGAATGTGGATTACTAATCTTTCATCCACCAAACAAGGCATATATACACTTAGAAATATTTACTGTGACTTCATAGGTTGTTTCTATCACCAGTATCTAAAATCAGATATTTTGCACCATAAAAAAATCTTTGAGCAAATGCTCACCAGACACATGTAATTAACATTGTTTACATAACCATGACATTCCGTATTCTGAACATGTTTCATGCATTACAGATTCCACAAGCATGCATTCCTGAGTTGAGAGCATGTGGATAACTCATCTTTCATCCTCAGTAAAAGGAATATTTTCATCTAGAATCGTGTACACATTTTCACAAGCTTTCCCTTACACCAGTTTTGAATTCGTGTATTTTTCACAGAAAAATACTTCTGGGTCGATTTCAACCTACTAGATATGTAATTTACATAAATTCGACCAACATGGTGTTCCGGGTTCCATACATGTTACATGCATGACGGATTCGACAAACATGCATTTCTGAGTTGCGAGAATTTGGATTACTAATCTTTCATCCACCAAACAAGGCATATATACAATTAGAAATATTTACTCTGACTTCATAGGTTGTTTCTATCTCCAGTTTCTAAAATCAGATATTTTGCACCATAAAAAACTCTTTGAGCAAATGCTCACCATACACATGTAATTTACATTTTTTACATAACCATGACATTCCATTTTCTAACATGTTTCATGCATTACAGATTCCACAAATATGCATTTCTGAGTTGTGAACATGTGGATGAATGATGTTTCAACCACCATAAAGGAACCTATGCACTTTGAAATATTTACTTTGACTTCGTAGCTCTTCCTATCACCAGTTTCAAGAATCAAACTTTTATCTCAGAAAAACACTCTTGGAGCTAATACTTTCCTATAGATATGTCATTTGAATAGATTCCATGTACATGATATTCTGTGATCCTGACATGCTACATGCATGATGGATTCGAGAAACATGCATTTCTGATTTGGGAGCATGTGGATTACTTACCTTTCATCCTCTATAAATAGAATATTTTCATCAAAAAACGTGTACTGATTTTCAAAAGCTTTTCCTATCACCAGTTTCGAATTTGTGGATTTTTCACAGGAAAATACTTCTGGAGTGATTTACATCTAATAGATATGTAATTTACATAAATTCGATCAACATGGCATTCCGGGTTCCATACATGATACATGCTTGACGGATTCGACAAACATGCGTTTCTGAGTTGTCATCATGTGGATTACTGACCTTTCTTCCACCAAACAAGTCATGTATAGACTTAGAAATATTTACCCTGGCTTCATAGGTTTTTTCCGTCACCAGTTTCTAAAATCTGAAATTTTGCACAAAAAACACTCTTTGAGAGAATTCTCACCAATACACATATAATTAACATTGTTTACATAAGCATGGCATTCTGTATTCTGATCATGTTTCATGCATCATGGATTCAACAAACATGCAATTCTGAGTTGTGGACATGTGGATGACTGATGTTTCAACCACCAATCAAGTTACACAAGCACTATGAAATATTTACTTTGACTTCGTAGCTTCTTCCTATAACCAGTTTAAAGAATCAAACTTTGCTCCCAGAAAAACACTCTTAAAGACAATTCTACCCTATAGATATGTAATTTGAATAGATTCAATCAACATGATATTCCGTGTTTCGTACATGCTACATGCATGACGGATTCGACAAAGATGCATTTCTGAGTTGAGAGCATGTGGATTACTGATATTTCCTCCTCTATAAAAGGAATATTTTCACCTAGAATCGTGTTCTCATATTTACAAGCTTATTCTTACACCAGTTTTGAATTCGTGCATTTTGCACAGAAAAGTACTTCTGGAGCGATTTCAAACTAATAGATATGTAATTTACATAAATACGATCGACATGGCATTCCGGGTTCTGTACATGCTACATACATGACGGATTTGCAAAGATGCACTCCTGAGTTGAGAACATGTGGATTACTAATCTTTCATCCTCTATAAAAGTAATATTTTCATCTAGAAACGTGTACTCATTTTCAGAAGCATTGCCTAACACCAGTTTCGAATTCGTGCATTTTTCACAGAAAAATACTTCTGGAGCGTTTTACACCTAATAGATTGAAATTTACATAAATTCGATCAACATGGCATTCCGGGTTCCGTACATGCTACATACATGACAGATTTGACAAACATGCGTTTCTGAGTTGTGAGCATGTGGATTACTGAACATTCATCCACCAAACAAGTCTTATAAACACTAAAAACTTTTGACTCTGACTTCATAGGTTTTTACATCACCAATTTATAAAATCTGACATTTTGCGCCAAGAAACACTCTTTGAGCGAATTCTGACCAATACCCATGTAATTTACATTGTTTACATAAGCATGGCATTCTGTATTCCGAACATGTTTCATGCATCACGGATTCCACAAACATGCATTTCTGAGTTGAGAACATGTGGATGAATGATGTTTCAATCACCATAAAAGGAACCTATGCACTTTGAAATATTTATTTTGACTTTGTAGCTCTTCCTATCACCAGTTTCAAGAATCACACTTTTATCTCAGATAAACAGTCTTGGAGCGAATACTATCCTATAGATATATAATTTGAATAGATTCCATCAAGATGATATTCAGTGCTCCTGACAATCTACATGCATGACGGATTCAACAAACATGCATTCCTGAATTGGGATCATGTGGATTACTTATCTTTCATCCTCTATAAAAGAAATATTTTCATTAAGTAACGTGTACTCATTTTCACAAGCTTTTCCTAACACCAGGTTCGAATTCGTGCATTTTTCACAGAAAAATACTCCTGGAGCTATTTACACCTAATAGATATGTAATTTACTTAAATTCGATCAACATGGCAACCCGGGTTCCGCACATGATACATGCTTCACGGATTCGACAAACATGCGTTTCTGAGTTGTGAGCATGTGGATTACTGACCTTTCATTCACCAAACAAGGCATATATACACTTAGAAATATTTACTCTGACTTGATAGTTTTTTTCTATCACCAGGTTCTAAAATCAGACATTTTGAACCAGAAAACTCTCGTTGAGCGAATTCTCACCAATACACATGTAATTACATTGTTTACATAACCATGGCATTCCGTGTTCCGAACATGATTCATGCATCACGGATTCAACAAACATGCATTTCTGACTGTGAACATGTGGATGACTGATGTTTCAACCACCAAACAATGAACCTATGCACATTGAAATATATACTTTGACTTTGTAAATTCTTCCCATCACCAGTTTCAAGAATCACAATTTTATCCCAGAAAAACACTCTTTGATCGAATTCTACCCTAGAGATATGCAATTTTAATCGATTCCATCAACATGATATTCCGTGTTCTGTACATGCTACATGCATGACGGATTCGACAAACATGCATTCCTGAGTTGAGAGCATGTGGATTACTTATCTTTCATCCTCAAAATAAAGGAATATTTTCATCTAGAATCGTGTACACATTTTCACAAACTTCCCCTAACACCAGTTTCGAATTCTTGCATTTTTTACAGAAAAATACTTCTGGAGTGATTACAACCTACTAGATATGCAATTTAAATTAATTCAATCAACAAGGCATTCCGGGTTCCATACATGCTACATGCAATGTGGATTCGACAAACATGCATTTCTGAGTTGCGAGAATGTGGATTACTAATCTTTCATCCACCAAACAAGGCATATATACACTTAGAAATATTTACTGTGACTTCATAGGTTGTTTCTATCACCAGTATCTAAAATCAGATATTTTGCACCATAAAAAAATCTTTGAGCAAATGCTCACCAGACACATGTAATTAACATTGTTTACATAACCATGACATTCCGTATTCTGAACATGTTTCATGCATTACAGATTCCACAAGCATGCATTCCTGAGCTGAGAGCATGTGGATAACTCATCTTTCATCCTCAGTAAAAGGAATATTTTCATCTAGAATCGTGTACACATTTTCACAAGCTTTCCCTTACACCAGTTTTGAATTCGTGTATTTTTCACAGAAAAATACTTCTGGGTCGATTTCAACCTACTAGAAATGTAATTTACATAAATTCGACCAATATGGTGTTCCGGGTTCCATACATGTTACATGCATGACGGATTCGACAAACATGCATTTCTGAGTTGCGAGAATTTGGATTACTAATCTTTCATCCACCAAACAAGGCATATATACACTTAGAAATATTTACTGTGACTTCATAGGTTGTTTCTATCACCAGTATCTAAAATCAGATATTTTGCACCATAAAAAAATCTTTGAGCAAATGCTCACCAGACACATGTAATTAACATTGTTTACATAACCATGACATTCCGTATTCTGAACATGTTTCATGCATTACAGATTCCACAAGCATGCATTCCTGAGTTGAGAGCATGTGGATAACTCATCTTTCATCCTCAGTAAAAGGAATATTTTCATCTAGAATCGTGTACACATTTTCACAAGCTTTCCCTTACACCAGTTTTGAATTCGTGTATTTTTCACAGAAAAATACTTCTGGGTCAATTTCAACCTACTAGATATGTAATTTACATAAATTCGACCAACATGGTGTTCCGGGTTCCATACATGTTACATGCATGACGGATTCGACAAACATGCATTTCTGAGTTGCGAGAATTTGGATTACGAATCTTTCATCCACCAAACAAGGCATATATACACTTAGAAATATTTACTCTGACTTCATAGATTGTTTCTATCTCCAGTTTCTAAAATCAGATATTTTGCACCATAAAAAACTCTTTGAGCAAATGCTCACCATACACATGTAATTTACATTTTTTACATAACCATGACATTCCATTTTCTAACATGTTTCATGCATTACAGATTCCACAAATATGCATTTCTGAGTTGTGAACATGTGGATGAATGATGTTTCAACCACCATAAAGGAACCTATGCACTTTGAAATATTTACTTTGACTTCGTAGCTCTTCCTATCACCAGTTTCAAGAATCAAACTTTTGTCTCAGAAAAACACTCTTGGAGCTAATACTATCCTATAGATATGTCATTTGAATAGATTCCATGTACATGATATTCTGTGATCCTGACATGCTACATGCATGACGGATTCGAGAAACATGCATTTCTGATTTGGGAGCATGTGGATTACTTACCTTTCATCCTCTATAAATAGAATATTTTCATCAAAAAACGTGTACTGATTTTCAAAAGCTTTTCCTATCACCAGTTTCGAATTTGTGGATTTTTCACAGGAAAATACTTCTGGAGTGATTTACATCTAATAGATATGTAATTTACATAAATTCGATCAACATGGCATTCCGGGTTCCATACATGATACATGCTTGACGGATTCGACAAACATGCGTTTCTGAGTTGTCATCATGTGGATTACTGACCTTTCTTCCACCAAACAAGTCATGTATAGACTTAGAAATATTTACCCTGGCTTCATAGGTTTTTTCCGTCACCAGTTTCTAAAATCTGAAATTTTGCACAAAAAACACTCTTTGAGAGAATTCTCACCAATACACATATAATTAACATTGTTTACATAAGCATGGCATTCTGTATTCTGATCATGTTTCATGCATCATGGATTCAACAAACATGCAATTCTGAGTTGTGGACATGTGGATGACTGATGTTTCTACCACCAATCAAGTTACACAAGCACTATGAAATATTTACTTTGACTTCGTAGCTTCTTCCTATAACCAGTTTAAAGAATCAAACTTTGCTCCCAGAAAAACACTCTTAAAGACAATTCTACCCTATAGATATGTAATTTGAATAGATTCAATCAACATGATATTCCGTGTTTCGTACATGCTACATGCATGACGGATTCGACAAAGATGCATTTCTGAGTTGAGAGCATGTGGATTACTGATATTTCCTCCTCTATAAAAGGAATATTTTCACCTAGAATCGTGTTCTCATATTTACAAGCTTATTCTTACACCAGTTTTGAATTCGTGCATTTTGCACAGAAAAGTACTTCTGGAGCGATTTCAAACTAATAGATATGTAATTTACATAAATACGATCGACATGGCATTCCGGGTTCTGTACATGCTACATACATGACGGATTTGCAAAGATGCACTCCTGAGTTGAGAACATGTGGATTACTAATCTTTCATCCTCTATAAAAGTAATATTTTCATCTAGAAACGTGTACTCATTTTCAGAAGCATTGCCTAACACCAGTTTCGAATTCGTGCATTTTTCACAGAAAAATACTTCTGGAGCGTTTTACACCTAATAGATTGAAATTTACATAAATTCGATCAACATGGCATTCCGGGTTCCGTACATGCTACATACATGACAGATTTGACAAACATGCGTTTCTGAGTTGTGAGCATGTGGATTACTGAACATTCATCCACCAAACAAGTCTTATAAACACTAAAAACTTTTGACTCTGACTTCATAGGTTTTTACATCACCAATTTATAAAATCTGACATTTTGCGCCAAGAAACACTCTTTGAGCGAATTCTGACCAATACCCATGTAATTTACATTGTTTACATAAGCATGGCATTCTGTATTCCGAACATGTTTCATGCATCACGGATTCCACAAACATGCATTTCTGAGTTGAGAACATGTGGATGAATGATGTTTCAATCACCATAAAAGGAACCTATGCACTTTGAAATATTTATTTTGACTTTGTAGCTCTTCCTATCACCAGTTTCAAGAATCACACTTTTATCTCAGATAAACAGTCTTGGAGCGAATACTATCCTATAGATATATAATTTGAATAGATTCCATCAAGATGATATTCAGTGCTCCTGACAATCTACATGCATGACGGATTCAACAAACATGCATTCCTGAATTGGGATCATGTGGATTACTTATCTTTCATCCTCTATAAAAGAAATATTTTCATTAAGTAACGTGTACTCATTTTCACAAGCTTTTCCTAACACCAGGTTCGAATTCGTGCATTTTTCACAGAAAAATACTCCTGGAGCTATTTACACCTAATAGATATGTAATTTACTTAAATTCGATCAACATGGCAACCCGGGTTCCGCACATGATACATGCTTCACGGATTCGACAAACATGCGTTTCTGAGTTGTGAGCATGTGGATTACTGACCTTTCATTCACCAAACAAGGCATATATACACTTAGAAATATTTACTCTGACTTGATAGTTTTTTTCTATCACCAGGTTCTAAAATCAGACATTTTGAACCAGAAAACTCTCGTTGAGCGAATTCTCACCAATACACATGTAATTACATTGTTTACATAACCATGGCATTCCGTGTTCCGAACATGATTCATGCATCACGGATTCAACAAACATGCATTTCTGACTGTGAACATGTGGATGACTGATGTTTCAACCACCAAACAATGAACCTATGCACATTGAAATATATACTTTGACTTTGTAAATTCTTCCCATCACCAGTTTCAAGAATCACAATTTTATCCCAGAAAAACACTCTTTGATCGAATTCTACCCTAGAGATATGCAATTTTAATCGATTCCATCAACATGATATTCCGTGTTCTGTACATGCTACATGCATGACGGATTCGACAAACATGCATTCCTGAGTTGAGAGCATGTGGATTACTTATCTTTCATCCTCAAAATAAAGGAATATTTTCATCTAGAATCGTGTACACATTTTCACAAACTTCCCCTAACACCAGTTTCGAATTCTTGCATTTTTTACAGAAAAATACTTCTGGAGTGATTTCAACCTACTAGATATGCAATTTACATTAATTCGATCAACAAGGCATTCCGGGTTCCATACATGCTACATGCAATGTGGATTCGACAAACATGCATTTCTGAGTTGCGAGAATGTGGATTACTAATCTTTCATCCACCAAACAAGGCATATATACACTTAGAAATATTTACTGTGACTTCATAGGTTGTTTCTATCACCAGTATCTAAAATCAGATATTTTGCACCATAAAAAATCTTTGAGCAAATGCTCACCATACACATGTAATTAACAATGTTTACATAACCATGACATTCCGTATTCTGAACATGTTTCATGCATTACAGATTCCACAAGCATGCATTCCTGAGTTGAGAGCATGTGGATAACTCATCTTTCATCCTCAGTACAAGGAATATTTTCATCTAGAATCGTGTACACATTTTCACAAGCTTTCCCTTACACCAGTTTTGAATTCGTGCATTTTTCACAGAAAAATACTTCTGGGTCGATTTCAACCTACTAGATATGTAATTTACATAAATTCGACCAACATGGTGTTCCGGGTTCCATACATGTTACATGCATGACGGATTCGACAAACATGCATTTCTGAGTTGCGAGAATTTGGATTACTAATCTTTCATCCACCAAACAAGGCATATATACACTTAGAAATATTTACTCTGACTTCATAGGTTGTTTCTATCTCCAGTTTCTAAAATCAGATATTTTGCACCATAAAAAACTCTTTGAGCAAATGCTCACCATACACATGTAATTTACATTTTTTACATAACCATGACATTCCATTTTCTAACATGTTTCATGCATTACAGATTCCACAAATATGCATTTCTGAGTTGTGAACATGTGGATGAATGATGTTTCAACCACCATAAAGGAACCTATGCACTTTGAAATATTTACTTTGACTTCGTAGCTCTTCCTATCACCAGTTTCAAGAATCAAACTTTTATCTCAGAAAAACACTCTTGGAGCTAATACTATCCTATAGATATGTCATTTGAATAGATTCCATGTACATGATATTCTGTGATCCTGACATGCTACATGCATGACGGATTCGAGAAACATGCATTTCTGATTTGGGAGCATGTGGATTACTTACCTTTCATCCTCTATGAATAGAATATTTTCATCAAAAAACGTGTACTGATTTTCAAAAGCTTTTCCTATCACCAGTTTCGAATTTGTGGATTTTTCACAGGAAAATACTTCTGGAGTGATTTACATCTAATAGATATGTAATTTACATAAATTCGATCAACATGGCATTCCGGGTTCCATACATGATACATGCTTGACGGATTCGACAAACATGCGTTTCTGAGTTGTGATCATGTGGATTACTGACCTTTCTTCCACCAAACAAGTCATGTATAGACTTAGAAATATTTACCCTGGCTTCATAGGTTTTTTCCGTCACCAGTTTCTAAAATCTGAAATTTTGCACAAAAAACACTCTTTGAGAGAATTCTCACCAATACACATATAATTAACATTGTTTACATAAGCATGGCATTCTGTATTCTGATCATGTTTCATGCATCATGGATTCAACAAACATGCAATTCTGAGTTGTGGACATGTGGATGACTGATGTTTCTACCACCAATCAAGTTACACAAGCACTATGAAATATTTACTTTGACTTCGTAGCTTCTTCCTATAACCAGTTTAAAGAATCAAACTTTGCTCCCAGAAAAACACTCTTAAAGACAATTCTACCCTATAGATATGTAATTTGAATAGATTCAATCAACATGATATTCCGTGTTTCGTACATGCTACATGCATGACGGATTCGACAAAGATGCATTTCTGAGTTGAGAGCATGTGGATTACTGATATTTCCTCCTCTATAAAAGGAATATTTTCACCTAGAATCGTGTTCTCATATTTACAAGCTTATTCTTACACCAGTTTTGAATTCGTGCATTTTGCACAGAAAAGTACTTCTGGAGCGATTTCAAACTAATAGATATGTAATTTACATAAATACGATCGACATGGCATTCCGGGTTCTGTACATGCTACATACATGACGGATTTGCAAAGATGCACTCCTGAGTTGAGAACATGTGGATTACTAATCTTTCATCCTCTATAAAAGTAATATTTTCATCTAGAAACGTGTACTCATTTTCAGAAGCATTGCCTAACACCAGTTTCGAATTCGTGCATTTTTCACAGAAAAATACTTCTGGAGCGTTTTACACCTAATAGATTGAAATTTACATAAATTCGATCAACATGGCATTCCGGGTTCCGTACATGCTACATACATGACAGATTTGACAAACATGCGTTTCTGAGTTGTGAGCATGTGGATTACTGAACATTCATCCACCAAACAAGTCTTATAAACACTAAAAAATTTTGACTCTGACTTCATAGGTTTTTACATCACCAATTTATAAAATCTGACATTTTGCGCCAAGAAACACTCTTTGAGCGAATTCTGACCAATACCCATGTAATTTACATTGTTTACATAAGCATGGCATTCTGTATTCCGAACATGTTTCATGCATCACGGATTCCACAAACATGCATTTCTGAGTTGAGAACATGTGGATGAATGATGTTTCAATCACCATAAAAGGAACCTATGCACTTTGAAATATTTATTTTGACTTTGTAGCTCTTCCTATCACCAGTTTCAAGAATCACACTTTTATCTCAGATAAACAGTCTTGGAGCGAATACTATCCTATAGATATATAATTTGAATAGATTCCATCAAGATGATATTCAGTGTTCCTGAAAATCTACATGCATGACGGATTCGACAAACATGCATTCCTGAATTGGGATCATGTGGATTACTTATCTTTCATCCTCTATAAAAGAAATATTTTCATTAAGTAACGTGTACTCATTTTCACAAGCTTTTCCTAACACCAGGTTCGAATTCGTGCATTTTTCACAGAAAAATACTTCTGGAGCTATTTACACCTAATTGATATGTAATTTACTTAAATTCGATCAACATGGCAACCCGGGTTCCGCACATGATACATGCTTCACGGATTCGACAAACATGCGTTTCTGAGTTGTGAGCATGTGGATTACTGACCTTTCATTCACCAAACAAGGCATATATACACTTAGAAATATTTACTCTGACTTGATAGTTTTTTTCTATCACCAGGTTCTAAAATCAGACATTTTGAACCAGAAAACTCTCGTTGAGCGAATTCTCACCAATACACATGTAATTACATTGTTTACATAACCATGGCATTCCGTGTTCCGAACATGATTCATGCATCACGGATTCAACAAACATGCATTTCTGACTGTGAACATGTGGATGACTGATGTTTCAACCACCAAACAATGAACCTATGCACATTGAAATATATACTTTGACTTTGTAAATTCTTCCCATCACCAGTTTCAAGAATCACAATTTTATCCCAGAAAAACACTCTTTGATCGAATTCTACCCTAGAGATATGCAATTTTAATCGATTCCATCAACATGATATTCCGTGTTCTGTACATGCTACATGCATGATGGATTCGACAAACATGCATTCCTGAGTTGAGAGCATGTGGATTACATATCTTTCATCCTCAAAATAAAGGAATATTTTCATCTAGAATCGTGTACACATTTTCACAAACTTCCCCTAACACCAGTTTCGAATTCTTGCATTTTTTACAGAAAAATACTTCTGGAGTGATTTCAACCTACTAGATATGCAATTTACATTAATTCGATCAACAAGGCATTCCGGGTTCCATACATGCTACATGCAATGTGGATTCGACAAACATGCATTTCTGAGTTGCGAGAATGTGGATTACTAATCTTTCATCCACCAAACAAGGCATATATACACTTAGAAATATTTACTGTGACTTCATAGGTTGTTTCTATCACCAGTATCTAAAATCAGATATTTTGCACTATAAAAAAATCTTTGAGCAAATGCTCACCATACACATGTAATTAACATTGTTTACATAACCATGACATTCCGTATTCTGAACATGTTTCATGCATTACAGATTCCACAAGCATGCATTCCTGAGTTGAGAGCATGTGGATAACTCATCTTTCATCCTCAGTAAAAGGAATATTTTCATCTAGAATCGTGTACACATTTTCACAAGCTTTCCCTTACACCAGTTTTGAATTCGTGTATTTTTCACAGAAAAATACTTCTGGGTCGATTTCAACCTACTAGATATGTAATTTACATAAATTCGACCAACATGGTGTTCCGGGTTCCATACATGTTACATGCATGACGGATTCGACAAACATGCATTTCTGAGTTGCGAGAATTTGGATTACTAATCTTTCATCCACCAAACAAGGCATATATACACTTAGAAATATTTACTCTGACTTCATAGGTTGTTTCTATCTCCAGTTTCTAAAATCAGATATTTTGCACCATAAAAAACTCTTTGAGCAAATGCTCACCATACACATGTAATTTACATTTTTTACATAACCATGACATTCCATTTTCTAACATGTTTCATGCATTACAGATTCCACAAATATGCATTTCTGAGTTGTGAACATGTGGATGAATGATGTTTCAACCACCATAAAGGAACCTATGCACTTTGAAATATTTACTTTGACTTCGTAGCTCTTCCTATCACCAGTTTCAAGAATCAAACTTTTATCTCAGAAAAACACTCTTGGAGCTAATACTATCCTATAGATATGTCATTTGAATAGATTCCATGTACATGATATTCTGTGATCCTGACATGCTACATGCATGACGGATTCGAGAAACATGCATTTCTGATTTGGGAGCATGTGGATTACTTACCTTTCATCCTCTATAAATAGAATATTTTCATCAAAAAACGTGTACTGATTTTCAAAAGCTTTTCCTATCACCAGTTTCGAATTTGTGGATTTTTCACAGGAAAATACTTCTGGAGTGATTTACATCTAATAGATATGTAATTTACATAAATTCGATCAACATGGCATTCCGGGTTCCATACATGATACATGCTTGACGGATTCGACAAACATGCGTTTCTGAGTTGTGATCATGTGGATTACTGACCTTTCTTCCACCAAACAAGTCATGTATAGACTTAGAAATATTTACCCTGGCTTCATAGGTTTTTTCCGTCACCAGTTTCTAAAATCTGAAATTTTGCACAAAAAACACTCTTTGAGAGAATTCTCACCAATACACATATAATTAACATTGTTTACATAAGCATGGCATTCTGTATTCTGATCATGTTTCATGCATCATGGATTCAACAAACATGCAATTCTGAGTTGTGGACATGTGGATGACTGATGTTTCAACCACCAATCAAGTTACACAAGCACTATGAAATATTTACTTTGACTTCGTAGCTTCTTCCTATAACCAGTTTAAAGAATCAAACTTTGCTCCCAGAAAAACACTCTTAAAGACAATTCTACCCTATAGATATGTAATTTGAATAGATTCAATCAACATGATATTCCGTGTTTCGTACATGCTACATGCATGACGGATTCGACAAAGATGCATTTCTGAGTTGAGAGCATGTGGATTACTGATATTTCCTCCTCTATAAAAGGAATATTTTCACCTAGAATCGTGTTCTCATATTTACAAGCTTATTCTTACACCAGTTTTGAATTCGTGCATTTTGCACAGAAAAGTACTTCTGGAGCGATTTCAAACTAATAGATATGTAATTTACATAAATACGATCAACATGGCATTCCGGGTTCTGTACATGCTACATACATGACGGATTTGCAAAGATGCACTCCTGAGTTGAGAACATGTGGATTACTAATCTTTCATCCTCTATAAAAGTAATATTTTCATCTAGAAACGTGTACTCATTTTCAGAAGCATTGCCTAACACCAGTTTCGAATTCGTGCATTTTTCACAGAAAAATACTTCTGGAGCGTTTTACACCTAATAGATTGAAATTTACATAAATTCGATCAACATGGAATTCCGGGTTCCGTACATGCTACATACATGACAGATTTGACAAACATGCGTTTCTGAGTTGTGAGCATGTGGATTACTGAACATTCATCCACCAAACAAGTCTTATAAACACTAAAAAATTTTGACTCTGACTTCATAGGTTTTTACATCACCAATTTATAAAATCTGACATTTTGCGCCAAGAAACACTCTTTGAGCGAATTCTGACCAATACCCATGTAATTTACATTGTTTACATAAGCATGGCATTCTGTATTCCAAACATGTTTCATGCATCACGGATTCCACAAACATGCATTTCTGAGTTGAGAACATGTGGATGAATGATGTTTCAATCACCATAAAAGGAACCTATGCACTTTAAAATATTTATTTTGACTTTGTAGCTCTTCCTATCACCAGTTTCAAGAATCACACTTTTATCTCAGATAAACAGTCTTGGAGCGAATACTATCCTATAGATATATAATTTGAATAGATTCCATCAAGATGATATTCAGTGCTCCTGACAATCTACATGCATGACGGATTCAACAAACATGCATTCCTGAATTGGGATCATGTGGATTACTTATCTTTCATCCTCTATAAAAGAAATATTTTCATTAAGTAACGTGTACTCATTTTCACAAGCTTTTCCTAACACCAGGTTCGAATTCGTGCATTTTTCACAGAAAAATACTTCTGGAGCTATTTACACCTAATAGATATGTAATTTACTTAAATTCGATCAACATGGCAACCCGGGTTCCGCACATGATACATGCTTCACGGATTCGACAAACATGCGTTTCTGAGTTGTGAGCATGTGGATTACTGACCTTTCATTCACCAAACAAGGCATATATACACTTAGAAATATTTACTCTGACTTGATAGTTTTTTTCTATCACCAGGTTCTAAAATCAGACATTTTGAACCAGAAAACTCTCGTTGAGCGAATTCTCACCAATACACATGTAATTACATTGTTTACATAACCATGGCATTCCGTGTTCCGAACATGATTCATGCATCACGGATTCAACAAACATGCATTTCTGACTGTGAACATGTGGATGACTGATGTTTCAACCACCAAACAATGAACCTATGCACATTGAAATATATACTTTGACTTTGTAAATTCTTCCCATCACCAGTTTCAAGAATCACAATTTTATCCCAGAAAAACACTCTTTGATCGAATTCTACCCTAGAGATATGCAATTTTAATCGATTCCATCAACATGATATTCCGTGTTCTGTACATGCTACATGCATGACGGATTCGACAAACATGCATTCCTGAGTTGAGAGCATGTGGATTACTTATCTTTCATCCTCAAAATAAAGGAATATTTTCATCTAGAATCGTGTACACATTTTCACAAACTTCCCCTAACACCAGTTTCGAATTCTTGCATTTTTTACAGAAAAATACTTCTGGAGTGATTTCAACCTACTAGATATGCAATTTACATTAATTCAATCAACAAGGCATTCCGGGTTCCATACATGCTACATGCAATGTGGATTCGACAAACATGCATTTCTGAGTTGCGAGAATGTGGATTACTAATCTTTCATCCACCAAACAAGGCATATATACACTTAGAAATATTTACTGTGACTTCATAGGTTGTTTCTATCACCAGTATCTAAAATCAGATATTTTGCACCATAAAAAAATCTTTGAGCAAATGCTCACCAGACACATGTAATTAACATTGTTTACATAACCATGACATTCCGTATTCTGAACATGTTTCATGCATTACAGATTCCACAAGCATGCATTCCTGAGTTGAGAGCATGTGGATAACTCATCTTTCATCCTCAGTAAAAGGAATATTTTCATCTAGAATCGTGTACACATTTTCACAAGCTTTCCCTTACACCAGTTTTGAATTCGTGTATTTTTCACAGAAAAATACTTCTGGGTCGATTTCAACCTACTAGATATGTAATTTACATAAATTCGACCAACATGGTGTTCCGGGTTCCATACATGTTACATGCATGACGGATTCGACAAACATGCATTTCTGAGTTGCGAGAATTTGGATTACTAATCTTTCATCCACCAAACAAGGCATATATACACTTAGAAATATTTACTCTGACTTCATAGATTGTTTCTATCTCCAGTTTCTAAAATCAGATATTTTGCACCATAAAAAACTCTTTGAGCAAATGCTCACCATACACATGTAATTTACATTTTTTACATAACCATGACATTCCATTTTCTAACATGTTTCATGCATTACAGATTCCACAAATATGCATTTCTGAGTTGTGAACATGTGGATGAATGATGTTTCAACCACCATAAAGGAACCTATGCACTTTGAAATATTTACTTTGACTTCGTAGCTCTTCCTATCACCAGTTTCAAGAATCAAACTTTTGTCTCAGAAAAACACTCTTGGAGCTAATACTATCCTATAGATATGTCATTTGAATAGATTCCATGTACATGATATTCTGTGATCCTGACATGCTACATGCATGACGGATTCGAGAAACATGCATTTCTGATTTGGGAGCATGTGGATTACTTACCTTTCATCCTCTATAAATAGAATATTTTCATCAAAAAACGTGTACTGATTTTCAAAAGCTTTTCCTATCACCAGTTTCGAATTTGTGGATTTTTCACAGGAAAATACTTCTGGAGTGATTTACATCTAATAGATATGTAATTTACATAAATTCGATCAACATGGCATTCCGGGTTCCATACATGATACATGCTTGACGGATTCGACAAACATGCGTTTCTGAGTTGTCATCATGTGGATTACTGACCTTTCTTCCACCAAACAAGTCATGTATAGACTTAGAAATATTTACCCTGGCTTCATAGGTTTTTTCCGTCACCAGTTTCTAAAATCTGAAATTTTGCACAAAAAACACTCTTTGAGAGAATTCTCACCAATACACATATAATTAACATTGTTTACATAAGCATGGCATTCTGTATTCTGATCATGTTTCATGCATCATGGATTCAACAAACATGCAATTCTGAGTTGTGGACATGTGGATGACTGATGTTTCAACCACCAATCAAGTTACACAAGCACTATGAAATATTTACTTTGACTTCGTAGCTTCTTCCTATAACCAGTTTAAAGAATCAAACTTTGCTCCCAGAAAAACACTCTTAAAGACAATTCTACCCTATAGATATGTAATTTGAATAGATTCAATCAACATGATATTCCGTGTTTCGTACATGCTACATGCATGACGGATTCGACAAAGATGCATTTCTGAGTTGAGAGCATGTGGATTACTGATATTTCCTCCTCTATAAAAGGAATATTTTCACCTAGAATCGTGTTCTCATATTTACAAGCTTATTCTTACACCAGTTTTGAATTCGTGCATTTTGCACAGAAAAGTACTTCTGGAGCGATTTCAAACTAATAGATATGTAATTTACATAAATACGATCAACATGGCATTCCGGGTTCTGTACATGCTACATACATGACGGATTTGCAAAGATGCACTCCTGAGTTGAGAACATGTGGATTACTAATCTTTCATCCTCTATAAAAGTAATATTTTCATCTAGAAACGTGTACTCATTTTCAGAAGCATTGCCTAACACCAGTTTCGAATTCGTGCATTTATCACAGAAAAATACTTCTGGAGCGTTTTACACCTAATAGATTGAAATTTACATAAATTCGATCAACATGGCATTCCGGGTTCCGTACATGCTACATACATGACAGATTTGACAAACATGCGTTTCTGAGTTGTGAGCATGTGGATTACTGAACATTCATCCACCAAACAAGTCTTATAAACACTAAAAAATTTTGACTCTGACTTCATAGGTTTTTACATCACCAATTTATAAAATCTGACATTTTGCGCCAAGAAACACTCTTTGAGCGAATTCTGACCAATACCCATGTAATTTACATTGTTTACATAAGCATGGCATTCTGTATTCCGAACATGTTTCATGCATCACGGATTCCACAAACATGCATTTCTGAGTTGAGAACATGTGGATGAATGATGTTTCAATCACCATAAAAGGAACCTATGCACTTTGAAATATTTATTTTGACTTTGTAGCTCTTCCTATCACCAGTTTCAAGAATCACACTTTTATCTCAGATAAACAGTCTTGGAGCGAATACTATCCTATAGATATATAATTTGAATAGATTCCATCAAGATGATATTCAGTGCTCCTGACAATCTACATGCATGACGGATTCAACAAACATGCATTCCTGAATTGGGATCATGTGGATTACTTATCTTTCATCCTCTATAAAAGAAATATTTTCATTAAGTAACGTGTACTCATTTTCACAAGCTTTTCCTAACACCAGGTTCGAATTCGTGCATTTTTCACAGAAAAATACTTCTGGAGCTATTTACACCTAATAGATATGTAATTTACTTAAATTCGATCAACATGGCAACCCGGGTTCCGCACATGATACATGCTTCACGGATTCGACAAACATGCGTTTCTGAGTTGTGAGCATGTGGATTACTGACCTTTCATTCACCAAACAAGGCATATATACACTTAGAAATATTTACTCTGACTTGATAGTTTTTTTCTATCACCAGGTTCTAAAATCAGACATTTTGAACCAGAAAACTCTCGTTGAGCGAATTCTCACCAATACACATGTAATTACATTGTTTACATAACCATGGCATTCCGTGTTCCGAACATGATTCATGCATCACGGATTCAACAAACATGCATTTCTGACTGTGAACATGTGGATGACTGATGTTTCAACCACCAAACAATGAACCTATGCACATTGAAATATATACTTTGACTTTGTAAATTCTTCCCATCACCAGTTTCAAGAATCACAATTTTATCCCAGAAAAACACTCTTTGATCGAATTCTACCCTAGAGATATGCAATTTTAATCGATTCCATCAACATGATATTCCGTGTTCTGTACATGCTACATGCATGACGGATTCGACAAACATGCATTCCTGAGTTGAGAGCATGTGGATTACTTATCTTTCATCCTCAAAATAAAGGAATATTTTCATCTAGAATCGTGTACACATTTTCACAAACTTCCCCTAACACCAGTTTCGAATTCTTGCATTTTTTACAGAAAAATACTTCTGGAGTGATTTCAACCTACTAGATATGCAATTTACATTAATTCGATCAACAAGGCATTCCGGGTTCCATACATGCTACATGCAATGTGGATACGACAAACATGCATTTCTGAGTTGCGAGAATGTGGATTACTAATCTTTCATCCACCAAACAAGGCATATATACACTTAGAAATATTTACTGTGACTTCATAGGTTGTTTCTATCACCAGTATCTAAAATCAGATATTTTGCACCATAAAAAAATCTTTGAGCAAATGCTCACCAGACACATGTAATTAACATTGTTTACATAACCATGACATTCCGTATTCTGAACATGTTTCATGCATTACAGATTCCACAAGCATGCATTCCTGAGTTGAGAGCATGTGGATAACTCATCTTTCATCCTCAGTAAAAGGAATATTTTCATCTAGAATCGTGTACACATTTTCACAAGCTTTCCCTTACACCAGTTTTGAATTCGTGTATTTTTCACAGAAAAATACTTCTGGGTCGATTTCAACCTACTAGATATGTAATTTACATAAATTCGACCAACATGGTGTTCCGGGTTCCATACATGTTACATGCATGACGGATTCGACAAACATGCATTTCTGAGTTGCGAGAATTTGGATTACTAATCTTTCATCCACCAAACAAGGCATATATACAATTAGAAATATTTACTCTGACTTCATAGGTTGTTTCTATCTCCAGTTTCTAAAATCAGATATTTTGCACCATAAAAAACTCTTTGAGCAAATGCTCACCATACACATGTAATTTACATTTTTTACATAACCATGACATTCCATTTTCTAACATGTTTCATGCATTACAGATTCCACAAATATGCATTTCTGAGTTGTGAACATGTGGATGAATGATGTTTCAACCACCATAAAGGAACCTATGCACTTTGAAATATTTACTTTGACTTCGTAGCTCTTCCTATCACCAGTTTCAAGAATCAAACTTTTATCTCAGAAAAACACTCTTGGAGCTAATACTTTCCTATAGATATGTCATTTGAATAGATTCCATGTACATGATATTCTGTGATCCTGACATGCTACATGCATGACGGATTCGAGAAACATGCATTTCTGATTTGGGAGCATGTGGATTACTTACCTTTCATCCTCTATAAATAGAATATTTTCATCAAAAAACGTGTACTGATTTTCAAAAGCTTTTCCTATCACCAGTTTCGAATTTGTGGATTTTTCACAGGAAAATACTTCTGGAGTGATTTACATCTAATAGATATGTAATTTACATAAATTCGATCAACATGGCATTCCGGGTTCCATACATGATACATGCTTGACGGATTCGACAAACATGCGTTTCTGAGTTGTCATCATGTGGATTACTGACCTTTCTTCCACCAAACAAGTCATGTATAGACTTAGAAATATTTACCCTGGCTTCATAGGTTTTTTCCGTCACCAGTTTCTAAAATCTGAAATTTTGCACAAAAAACACTCTTTGAGAGAATTCTCACCAATACACATATAATTAACATTGTTTACATAAGCATGGCATTCTGTATTCTGATCATGTTTCATGCATCATGGATTCAACAAACATGCAATTCTGAGTTGTGGACATGTGGATGACTGATGTTTCAACCACCAATCAAGTTACACAAGCACTATGAAATATTTACTTTGACTTCGTAGCTTCTTCCTATAACCAGTTTAAAGAATCAAACTTTGCTCCCAGAAAAACACTCTTAAAGACAATTCTACCCTATAGATATGTAATTTGAATAGATTCAATCAACATGATATTCCGTGTTTCGTACATGCTACATGCATGACGGATTCGACAAAGATGCATTTCTGAGTTGAGAGCATGTGGATTACTGATATTTCCTCCTCTATAAAAGGAATATTTTCACCTAGAATCGTGTTCTCATATTTACAAGCTTATTCTTACACCAGTTTTGAATTCGTGCATTTTGCACAGAAAAGTACTTCTGGAGCGATTTCAAACTAATAGATATGTAATTTACATAAATACGATCAACATGGCATTCCGGGTTCTGTACATGCTACATACATGACGGATTTGCAAAGATGCACTCCTGAGTTGAGAACATGTGGATTACTAATCTTTCATCCTCTATAAAAGTAATATTTTCATCTAGAAACGTGTACTCATTTTCAGAAGCATTGCCTAACACCAGTTTCGAATTCGTGCATTTTTCACAGAAAAATACTTCTGGAGCGTTTTACACCTAATAGATTGAAATTTACATAAATTCGATCAACATGGCATTCCGGGTTCCGTACATGCTACATACATGACAGATTTGACAAACATGCGTTTCTGAGTTGTGAGCATGTGGATTACTGAACATTCATCCACCAAACAAGTCTTATAAACACTAAAAAATTTTGACTCTGACTTCATAGGTTTTTACATCACCAATTTATAAAATCTGACATTTTGCGCCAAGAAACACTCTTTGAGCGAATTCTGACCAATACCCATGTAATTTACATTGTTTACATAAGCATGGCATTCTGTATTCCGAACATGTTTCATGCATCACGGATTCCACAAACATGCATTTCTGAGTTGAGAACATGTGGATGAATGATGTTTCAATCACCATAAAAGGAACCTATGCACTTTGAAATATTTATTTTGACTTTGTAGCTCTTCCTATCACCAGTTTCAAGAATCACACTTTTATCTCAGATAAACAGTCTTGGAGCGAATACTATCCTATAGATATATAATTTGAATAGATTCCATCAAGATGATATTCAGTGTTCCTGACAATCTACATGCATGACGGATTCAACAAACATGCATTCCTGAATTGGGATCATGTGGATTACTTATCTTTCATCCTCTATAAAAGAAATATTTTCATTAAGTAACGTGTACTCATTTTCACAAGCTTTTCCTAACACCAGGTTCGAATTCGTGCATTTTTCACAGAAAAATACTTCTGGAGCTATTTACACCTAATAGATATGTAATTTACTTAAATTCGATCAACATGGCAACCCGGGTTCCGCACATGATACATGCTTCACGGATTCGACAAACATGCGTTTCTGAGTTGTGAGCATGTGGATTACTGACCTTTCATTCACCAAACAAGGCATATATACACTTAGAAATATTTACTCTGACTTGATAGTTTTTTTCTATCACCAGGTTCTAAAATCAGACATTTTGAACCAGAAAACTCTCGTTGAGCGAATTCTCACCAATACACATGTAATTACATTGTTTACATAACCATGGCATTCCGTGTTCCGAACATGATTCATGCATCACGGATTCAACAAACATGCATTTCTGACTGTGAACATGTGGATGACTGATGTTTCAACCACCAAACAATGAACCTATGCACATTGAAATATATACTTTGACTTTGTAAATTCTTCCCATCACCAGTTTCAAGAATCACAATTTTATCCCAGAAAAACACTCTTTGATCGAATTCTACCCTAGAGATATGCAATTTTAATCGATTCCATCAACATGATATTCCGTGTTCTGTACATGCTACATGCATGACGGATTCGACAAACATGCATTCCTGAGTTGAGAGCATGTGGATTACTTATCTTTCATCCTCAAAATAAAGGAATATTTTCATCTAGAATCGTGTACACATTTTCACAAACTTCCCCTAACACCAGTTTCGAATTCTTGCATTTTTTACAGAAAAATACTTCTGGAGTGATTACAACCTACTAGATATGCAATTTAAATTAATTCAATCAACAAGGCATTCCGGGTTCCATACATGCTACATGCAATGTGGATTCGACAAACATGCATTTCTGAGTTGCGAGAATGTGGATTACTAATCTTTCATCCACCAAACAAGGCATATATACACTTAGAAATATTTACTGTGACTTCATAGGTTGTTTCTATCACCAGTATCTAAAATCAGATATTTTGCACCATAAAAAAATCTTTGAGCAAATGCTCACCAGACACATGTAATTAACATTGTTTACATAACCATGACATTCCGTATTCTGAACATGTTTCATGCATTACAGATTCCACAAGCATGCATTCCTGAGCTGAGAGCATGTGGATAACTCATCTTTCATCCTCAGTAAAAGGAATATTTTCATCTAGAATCGTGTACACATTTTCACAAGCTTTCCCTTACACCAGTTTTGAATTCGTGTATTTTTCACAGAAAAATACTTCTGGGTCGATTTCAACCTACTAGAAATGTAATTTACATAAATTCGACCAATATGGTGTTCCGGGTTCCATACATGTTACATGCATGACGGATTCGACAAACATGCATTTCTGAGTTGCGAGAATTTGGATTACTAATCTTTCATCCACCAAACAAGGCATATATACACTTAGAAATATTTACTGTGACTTCATAGGTTGTTTCTATCACCAGTATCTAAAATCAGATATTTTGCACCATAAAAAAATCTTTGAGCAAATGCTCACCAGACACATGTAATTAACATTGTTTACATAACCATGACATTCCGTATTCTGAACATGTTTCATGCATTACAGATTCCACAAGCATGCATTCCTGAGTTGAGAGCATGTGGATAACTCATCTTTCATCCTCAGTAAAAGGAATATTTTCATCTAGAATCGTGTACACATTTTCACAAGCTTTCCCTTACACCAGTTTTGAATTCGTGTATTTTTCACAGAAAAATACTTCTGGGTCGATTTCAACCTACTAGATATGTAATTTACATAAATTCGACCAACATGGTGTTCCGGGTTCCATACATGTTACATGCATGACGGATTCGACAAACATGCATTTCTGAGTTGCGAGAATTTGGATTACGAATCTTTCATCCACCAAACAAGGCATATATACACTTAGAAATATTTACTCTGACTTCATAGATTGTTTCTATCTCCAGTTTCTAAAATCAGATATTTTGCACCATAAAAAACTCTTTGAGCAAATGCTCACCATACACATGTAATTTACATTTTTTACATAACCATGACATTCCATTTTCTAACATGTTTCATGCATTACAGATTCCACAAATATGCATTTCTGAGTTGTGAACATGTGGATGAATGATGTTTCAACCACCATAAAGGAACCTATGCACTTTGAAATATTTACTTTGACTTCGTAGCTCTTCCTATCACCAGTTTCAAGAATCAAACTTTTGTCTCAGAAAAACACTCTTGGAGCTAATACTATCCTATAGATATGTCATTTGAATAGATTCCATGTACATGATATTCTGTGATCCTGACATGCTACATGCATGACGGATTCGAGAAACATGCATTTCTGATTTGGGAGCATGTGGATTACTTACCTTTCATCCTCTATAAATAGAATATTTTCATCAAAAAACGTGTACTGATTTTCAAAAGCTTTTCCTATCACCAGTTTCGAATTTGTGGATTTTTCACAGGAAAATACTTCTGGAGTGATTTACATCTAATAGATATGTAATTTACATAAATTCGATCAACATGGCATTCCGGGTTCCATACATGATACATGCTTGACGGATTCGACAAACATGCGTTTCTGAGTTGTCATCATGTGGATTACTGACCTTTCTTCCACCAAAGAAGTCATGTATAGACTTAGAAATATTTACCCTGGCTTCATAGGTTTTTTCCGTCACCAGTTTCTAAAATCTGAAATTTTGCACAAAAAACACTCTTTGAGAGAATTCTCACCAATACACATATAATTAACATTGTTTACATAAGCATGGCATTCTGTATTCTGATCATGTTTCATGCATCATGGATTCAACAAACATGCAATTCTGAGTTGTGGACATGTGGATGACTGATGTTTCTACCACCAATCAAGTTACACAAGCACTATGAAATATTTACTTTGACTTCGTAGCTTCTTCCTATAACCAGTTTAAAGAATCAAACTTTGCTCCCAGAAAAACACTCTTAAAGACAATTCTACCCTATAGATATGTAATTTGAATAGATTCAATCAACATGATATTCCGTGTTTCGTACATGCTACATGCATGACGGATTCGACAAAGATGCATTTCTGAGTTGAGAGCATGTGGATTACTGATATTTCCTCCTCTATAAAAGGAATATTTTCACCTAGAATCGTGTTCTCATATTTACAAGCTTATTCTTACACCAGTTTTGAATTCGTGCATTTTGCACAGAAAAGTACTTCTGGAGCGATTTCAAACTAATAGATATGTAATTTACATAAATACGATCGACATGGCATTCCGGGTTCTGTACATGCTACATACATGACGGATTTGCAAAGATGCACTCCTGAGTTGAGAACATGTGGATTACTAATCTTTCATCCTCTATAAAAGTAATATTTTCATCTAGAAACGTGTACTCATTTTCAGAAGCATTGCCTAACACCAGTTTCGAATTCGTGCATTTTTCACAGAAAAATACTTCTGGAGCGTTTTACACCTAATAGATTGAAATTTACATAAATTCGATCAACATGGCATTCCGGGTTCCGTACATGCTACATACATGACAGATTTGACAAACATGCGTTTCTGAGTTGTGAGCATGTGGATTACTGAACATTCATCCACCAAACAAGTCTTATAAACACTAAAAACTTTTGACTCTGACTTCATAGGTTTTTACATCACCAATTTATAAAATCTGACATTTTGCGCCAAGAAACACTCTTTGAGCGAATTCTGACCAATACCCATGTAATTTACATTGTTTACATAAGCATGGCATTCTGTATTCCGAACATGTTTCATGCATCACGGATTCCACAAACATGCATTTCTGAGTTGAGAACATGTGGATGAATGATGTTTCAATCACCATAAAAGGAACCTATGCACTTTGAAATATTTATTTTGACTTTGTAGCTCTTCCTATCACCAGTTTCAAGAATCACACTTTTATCTCAGATAAACAGTCTTGGAGCGAATACTATCCTATAGATATATAATTTGAATAGATTCCATCAAGATGATATTCAGTGTTCCTGACAATCTACATGCATGACGGATTCGACAAACATGCATTCCTGAATTGGGATCATGTGGATTACTTATCTTTCATCCTCTATAAAAGAAATATTTTCATTAAGTAACGTGTACGCATTTTCACAAGCTTTTCCTAACACCAGGTTCCAATTCGTGCATTTTTCACAGAAAAATACTCCTGGAGCTATTTACACCTAATAGATATGTAATTTACTTAAATTCGATCAACATGGCAACCCGGGTTCCGCACATGATACATGCTTCACGGATTCGACAAACATGCGTTTCTGAGTTGTGAGCATGTGGATTACTGACCTTTCATTCACCAAACAAGGCATATATACACTTAGAAATATTTACTCTGACTTGATAGTTTTTTTCTATCACCAGGTTCTAAAATCAGACATTTTGAACCAGAAAACTCTCGTTGAGCGAATTCTCACCAATACACATGTAATTACATTGTTTACATAACCATGGCATTCCGTGTTCCGAACATGATTCATGCATCACGGATTCAACAAACATGCATTTCTGACTGTGAACATGTGGATGACTGATGTTTCAACCACCAAACAATGAACCTATGCACATTGAAATATATACTTTGACTTTGTAAATTCTTCCCATCACCAGTTTCAAGAATCACAATTTTATCCCAGAAAAACACTCTTTGATCGAATTCTACCCTAGAGATATGCAATTTTAATCGATTCCATCAACATGATATTCCGTGTTCTGTACATGCTACATGCATGACGGATTCGACAAACATGCATTCCTGAGTTGAGAGCATGTGGATTACTTATCTTTCATCCTCAAAATAAAGGAATATTTTCATCTAGAATCGTGTACACATTTTCACAAACTTCCCCTAACACCAGTTTCGAATTCTTGCATTTTTTACAGAAAAATACTTCTGGAGTGATTTCAACCTACTAGATATGCAATTTACATTAATTCGATCAACAAGGCATTCCGGGTTCCATACATGCTACATGCAATGTGGATTCGACAAACATGCATTTCTGAGTTGCGAGAATGTGGATTACTAATCTTTCATCCACCAAACAAGGCATATATACACTTAGAAATATTTACTGTGACTTCATAGGTTGTTTCTATCACCAGTATCTAAAATCAGATATTTTGCACCATAAAAAAATCTTTGAGCAAATGCTCACCAGACACATGTAATTAACATTGTTTACATAACCATGACATTCCGTATTCTGAACATGTTTCATGCATTACAGATTCCACAAGCATGCATTCCTGAGTTGAGAGCATGTGGATAACTCATCTTTCATCCTCAGTAAAAGGAATATTTTCATCTAGAATCGTGTACACATTTTCACAAGCTTTCCCTTACACCAGTTTTGAATTCGTGTATTTTTCACAGAAAAATACTTCTGGGTCGATTTCAACCTACTAGATATGTAATTTACATAAATTCGACCAACATGGTGTTCCGGGTTCCATACATGTTACATGCATGACGGATTCGACAAACATGCATTTCTGAGTTGCGAGAATTTGGATTACTAATCTTTCATCCACCAAACAAGGCATATATACACTTAGAAATATTTACTCTGACTTCATAGATTGTTTCTATCTCCAGTTTCTAAAATCAGATATTTTGCACCATAAAAAACTCTTTGAGCAAATGCTCACCATACACATGTAATTTACATTTTTTACATAACCATGACATTCCATTTTCTAACATGTTTCATGCATTACAGATTCCACAAATATGCATTTCTGAGTTGTGAACATGTGGATGAATGATGTTTCAACCACCATAAAGGAACCTATGCACTTTGAAATATTTACTTTGACTTCGTAGCTCTTCCTATCACCAGTTTCAAGAATCAAACTTTTATCTCAGAAAAACACTCTTGGAGCTAATAATATCCTATAGATATGTCATTTGAATAGATTCCATGTACATGATATTCTGTGATCCTGACATGCTACATGCATGACGGATTCGAGAAACATGCATTTCTGATTTGGGAGCATGTGGATTACTTACCTTTCATCCTCTATAAATAGAATATTTTCATCAAAAAACGTGTACTGATTTTCAAAAGCTTTTCCTATCACCAGTTTCGAATTTGTGGATTTTTCACAGGAAAATACTTCTGGAGTGATTTACATCTAATAGATATGTAATTTACATAAATTCGATCAACATGGCATTCCGGGTTCCATACATGATACATGCTTGACGGATTCGACAAACATGCGTTTCTGAGTTGTCATCATGTGGATTACTGACCTTTCTTCCACCAAACAAGTCATGTATAGACTTAGAAATATTTACCTTGGCTTCATAGGTTTTTTCCGTCACCAGTTTCTAAAATCTGAAATTTTGCACAAAAAACACTCTTTGAGAGAATTCTCACCAATACACATATAATTAACATTGTTTACATAAGCATGGCATTCTGTATTCTGATCATGTTTCATGCATCATGGATTCAACAAACATGCAATTCTGAGTTGTGGACATGTGGATGACTGATGTTTCTACCACCAATCAAGTTACACAAGCACTATGAAATATTTACTTTGACTTCGTAGCTTCTTCCTATAACCAGTTTAAAGAATCAAACTTTGCTCCCAGAAAAACACTCTTAAAGACAATTCTACCCTATAGATATGTAATTTGAATAGATTCAATCAACATGATATTCCGTGTTTCGTACATGCTACATGCATGACGGATTCGACAAAGATGCATTTCTGAGTTGAGAGCATGTGGATTACTGATATTTCCTCCTCTATAAAAGGAATATTTTCACCTAGAATCGTGTTCTCATATTTACAAGCTTATTCTTACACCAGTTTTGAATTCGTGCATTTTGCACAGAAAAGTACTTCTGGAGCGATTTCAAACTAATAGATATGTAATTTACATAAATACGATCAACATGGCATTCCGGGTTCTGTACATGCTACATACATGACGGATTTGCAAAGATGCACTCCTGAGTTGAGAACATGTGGATTACTAATCTTTCATCCTCTATAAAAGTAATATTTTCATCTAGAAACGTGTACTCATTTTCAGAAGCATTGCCTAACACCAGTTTCGAATTCGTGCATTTTTCACAGAAAAATACTTCTGGAGCGTTTTACACCTAATAGATTGAAATTTACATAAATTCGATCAACATGGCATTCCGGGTTCCGTACATGCTACATACATGACAGATTTGACAAACATGCGTTTCTGAGTTGTGAGCATGTGGATTACTGAACATTCATCCACCAAACAAGTCTTATAAACACTAAAAAATTTTGACTCTGACTTCATAGGTTTTTACATCACCAATTTATAAAATCTGACATTTTGCGCCAAGAAACACTCTTTGAGCGAATTCTGACCAATACCCATGTAATTTACATTGTTTACATAAGCATGGCATTCTGTATTCCAAACATGTTTCATGCATCACGGATTCCACAAACATGCATTTCTGAGTTGAGAACATGTGGATGAATGATGTTTCAATCACCATAAAAGGAACCTATGCACTTTGAAATATTTATTTTGACTTTGTAGCTCTTCCTATCACCAGTTTCAAGAATCACACTTTTATCTCAGATAAACCGTCTTGGAGCGAATACTATCCTATAGATATATAATTTGAATAGATTCCATCAAGATGATATTCAGTGTTCCTGACAATCTACATGCATGACGGATTCGACAAACATGCATTCCTGAATTGGGATCATGTGGATTACTTATCTTTCATCCTCTATAAAAGAAATATTTTCATTAAGTAACGTGTACTCATTTTCACAAGCTTTTCCTAACACCAGGTTCGAATTCGTGCATTTTTCACAGAAAAATACTCCTGGAGCTATTTACACCTAATAGATATGTAATTTACTTAAATTCGATCAACATGGCAACCCGGGTTCCGCACATGATACATGCTTCACGGATTCGACAAACATGCGTTTCTGAGTTGTGAGCATGTGGATTACTGACCTTTCATTCACCAAACAAGGCATATATACACTTAGAAATATTTACTCTGACTTGATAGTTTTTTTCTATCACCAGGTTCTAAAATCAGACATTTTGAACCAGAAAACTCTCGTTGAGCGAATTCTCACCAATACACATGTAATTACATTGTTTACATAACCATGGCATTCCGTGTTCCGAACATGATTCATGCATCACGGATTCAACAAACATGCATTTCTGACTGTGAACATGTGGATGACTGATGTTTCAACCACCAAACAATGAACCTATGCACATTGAAATATATACTTTGACTTTGTAAATTCTTCCCATCACCAGTTTCAAGAATCACAATTTTATCCCAGAAAAACACTCTTTGATCGAATTCTACCCTAGAGATATGCAATTTTAATCGATTCCATCAACATGATATTCCGTGTTCTGTACATGCTACATGCATGACGGATTCGACAAACATGCATTCCTGAGTTGAGAGCATGTGGATTACTTATCTTTCATCCTCAAAATAAAGGAATATTTTCATCTAGAATCGTGTACACATTTTCACAAACTTCCCCTAACACCAGTTTCGAATTCTTGCATTTTTTACAGAAAAATACTTCTGGAGTGATTTCAACCTACTAGATATGCAATTTACATTAATTCGATCAACAAGGCATTCCGGGTTCCATACATGCTACATGCAATGTGGATTCGACAAACATGCATTTCTGAGTTGCGAGAATGTGGATTACTAATCTTTCATCCACCAAACAAGGCATATATACACTTAGAAATATTTACTGTGACTTCATAGGTTGTTTCTATCACCAGTATCTAAAATCAGATATTTTGCACCATAAAAAAATCTTTGAGCAAATGCTCACCAGACACATGTAATTAACATTGTTTACATAACCATGACATTCCGTATTCTGAACATGTTTCATGCATTACAGATTCCACAAGCATGCATTCCTGAGCTGAGAGCATGTGGATAACTCATCTTTCATCCTCAGTAAAAGGAATATTTTCATCTAGAATCGTGTACACATTTTCACAAGCTTTCCCTTACACCAGTTTCGAATTCGTGCATTTTTCACAGAAAAATACTTCTGGAGCGTTTTACACCTAATAGATTGAAATTTACATAAATTCGATCAACATGGCATTCCGGGTTCCGTACATGCTACATACATGACAGATTTGACAAACATGCGTTTCTGAGTTGTGAGCATGTGGATTACTGTACATTCATCCACCAAACAAGTCTTATAAACACTAAAAAATTTTGACTCTGACTTCATAGGTTTTTACATCACCAATTTATAAAACCTGACATTTTGCGCCAAGAAACACTCTTTGAGCGAATTCTGACCAATACCCATGTAATTTACATTGTTTACATAAGCATGGCATTCTGTATTCCGAACATGTTTCATGCATCACGGATTCCACAAACATGCATTTCTGAGTTGAGAACATGTGGATGAATGATGTTTCAATCACCATAAAAGGAACCTATGCACTTTGAAATATTTATTTTGACTTTGTAGCTCTTCCTATCACCAGTTTCAAGAATCACACTTTTATCTCAGATAAACAGTCTTGGAGCGAATACTATCCTATAGATATATAATTTGAATAGATTCCATCAAGATGATATTCAGTGTTCCTGACAATCTACATGCATGACGGATTCGACAAACATGCATTCCTGAATTGGGATCATGTGGATTACTTATCTTTCATCCTCTATAAAAGAAATATTTTCATTAAGTAACGTGTACTCATTTTCACAAGCTTTTCCTAACACCAGGTTCGAATTCGTGCATTTTTCACAGAAAAATACTTCTGGAGCTATTTACACCTAATAGATATGTAATTTACTTAAATTCGATCAACATGGCAACCCGGGTTCCGCACATGATACATGCTTCACGGATTCGACAAACATGCGTTTCTGAGTTGTGAGCATGTGGATTACTGACCTTTCATTCACCAAACAAGGCATATATACACTTAGAAATATTTACTCTGACTTGATAGTTTTTTTCTATCACCAGGTTCTAAAATCAGACATTTTGAACCAGAAAACTCTCGTTGAGCGAATTCTCACCAATACACATGTAATTACATTGTTTACATAACCATGGCATTCCGTGTTCCGAACATGATTCATGCATCACGGATTCAACAAACATGCATTTCTGACTGTGAACATGTGGATGACTGATGTTTCAACCACCAAACAATGAACCTATGCACATTGAAATATATACTTTGACTTTGTAAATTCTTCCCATCACCAGTTTCAAGAATCACAATTTTATCCCAGAAAAACACTCTTTGATCGAATTCTACCCTAGAGATATGCAATTTTAATCGATTCCATCAACATGATATTCCGTGTTCTGTACATGCTACATGCATGACGGATTCGACAAACATGCATTCCTGAGTTGAGAGCATGTGGATTACTTATCTTTCATCCTCAAAATAAAGGAATATTTTCATCTAGAATCGTGTACACATTTTCACAAACTTCCCCTAACACCAGTTTCGAATTCTTGCATTTTTTACAGAAAAATACTTCTGGAGTGATTTCAACCTACTAGATATGCAATTTACATTAATTCGATCAACAAGGCATTCCGGGTTCCATACATGCTACATGCAATGTGGATTCGACAAACACGCATTTCTGAGTTGCGAGAATGTGGATTACTAATCTTTCATCCACCAAACAAGGCATATATACACTTAGAAATATTTACTGTGACTTCATAGGTTGTTTCTATCACCAGTATCTAAAATCAGATATTTTGCACCATAAAAAATCTTTGAGCAAATGCTCACCATACACATGTAATTAACAATGTTTACATAACCATGACATTCCGTATTCTGAACATGTTTCATGCATTACAGATTCCACAAGCATGCATTCCTGAGTTGAGAGCATGTGGATAACTCATCTTTCATCCTCAGTACAAGGAATATTTTCATCTAGAATCGTGTACACATTTTCACAAGCTTTCCCTTACACCAGTTTTGAATTCGTGTATTTTTCACAGAAAAATACTTCTGGGTCGATTTCAACCTACTAGATATGTAATTTACATAAATTCGACCAACATGGTGTTCCGGGTTCCATACATGTTACATGCATGACGGATTCGACAAACATGCATTTCTGAGTTGCGAGAATTTGGATTACTAATCTTTCATCCACCAAACAAGGCATATATACACTTAGAAATATTTACTCTGACTTCATAGGTTGTTTCTATCTCCAGTTTCTAAAATCAGATATTTTGCACCATAAAAAACTCTTTGAGCAAATGCTCACCATACACATGTAATTTACATTTTTTACATAACCATGACATTCCATTTTCTAACATGTTTCATGCATTACAGATTCCACAAATATGCATTTCTGAGTTGTGAACATGTGGATGAATGATGTTTCAACCACCATAAAGGAACCTATGCACTTTGAAATATTTACTTTGACTTCGTAGCTCTTCCTATCACCAGTTTCAAGAATCAAACTTTTATCTCAGAAAAACACTCTTGGAGCTAATACTATCCTATAGATATGTCATTTGAATAGATTCCATGTACATGATATTCTGTGATCCTGACATGCTACATGCATGACGGATTCGAGAAACATGCATTTCTGATTTGGGAGCATGTGGATTACTTACCTTTCATCCTCTATGAATAGAATATTTTCATCAAAAAACGTGTACTGATTTTCAAAAGCTTTTCCTATCACCAGTTTCGAATTTGTGGATTTTTCACAGGAAAATACTTCTGGAGTGATTTACATCTAATAGATATGTAATTTACATAAATTCGATCAACATGGCATTCCGGGTTCCATACATGATACATGCTTGATGGATTCGACAAACATGCGTTTCTGAGTTGTGATCATGTGGATTACTGACCTTTCTTCCACCAAAGAAGTCATGTATAGACTTAGAAATATTTACCCTGGCTTCATAGGTTTTTTCCGTCACCAGTTTCTAAAATCTGAAATTTTGCACAAAAAACACTCTTTGAGAGAATTCTCACCAATACACATATAATTAACATTGTTTACATAAGCATGGCATTCTGTATTCTGATCATGTTTCATGCATCATGGATTCAACAAACATGCAATTCTGAGTTGTGGACATGTGGATGACTGATGTTTCAACCACCAATCAAGTTACACAAGCACTATGAAATATTTACTTTGACTTCGTAGCTTCTTCCTATAACCAGTTTAAAGAATCAAACTTTGCTCCCAGAAAAACACTCTTAAAGACAATTCTACCCTATAGATATGTAATTTGAATAGATTCAATCAACATGATATTCCGTGTTTCGTACATGCTACATGCATGACGGATTCGACAAAGATGCATTTCTGAGTTGAGAGCATGTGGATTACTGATATTTCCTCCTCTATAAAAGGAATATTTTCACCTAGAATCGTGTTCTCATATTTACAAGCTTATTCTTACACCAGTTTTGAATTCGTGCATTTTGCACAGAAAAGTACTTCTGGAGCGATTTCAAACTAATAGATATGTAATTTACATAAATACGATCGACATGGCATTCCGGGTTCTGTACATGCTACATACATGACGGATTTGCAAAGATGCACTCCTGAGTTGAGAACATGTGGATTACTAATCTTTCATCCTCTATAAAAGTAATATTTTCATCTAGAAACGTGTACTCATTTTCAGAAGCATTGCCTAACACCAGTTTCGAATTCGTGCATTTTTCACAGAAAAATACTTCTGGAGCGTTTTACACCTAATAGATTGAAATTTACATAAATTCGATCAACATGGCATTCCGGGTTCCGTACATGCTACATACATGACAGATTTGACAAACATGCGTTTCTGAGTTGTGAGCATGTGGATTACTGAACATTCATCCACCAAACAAGTCTTATAAACACTAAAAAATTTTGACTCTGACTTCATAGGTTTTTACATCACCAATTTATAAAATCTGACATTTTGCGCCAAGAAACACTCTTTGAGCGAATTCTGACCAATACCCATGTAATTTACATTGTTTACATAAGCATGGCATTCTGTATTCCGAACATGTTTCATGCATCACGGATTCCACAAACATGCATTTCTGAGTTGAGAACATGTGGATGAATGATGTTTCAATCACCATAAAAGGAACCTATGCACTTTGAAATATTTATTTTGACTTTGTAGCTCTTCCTATCACCAGTTTCAAGAATCACACTTTTATCTCAGATAAACCGTCTTGGAGCGAATACTATCCTATAGATATATAATTTGAATAGATTCCATCAAGATGATATTCAGTGTTCCTGACAATCTACATGCATGACGGATTCGACAAACATGCATTCCTGAATTGGGATCATGTGGATTACTTATCTTTCATCCTCTATAAAAGAAATATTTTCATTAAGTAACGTGTACTCATTTTCACAAGCTTTTCCTAACACCAGGTTCGAATTCGTGCATTTTTCACAGAAAAATACTTCTGGAGCTATTTACACCTAATTGATATGTAATTTACTTAAATTCGATCAACATGGCAACCCGGGTTCCGCACATGATACATGCTTCACGGATTCGACAAACATGCGTTTCTGAGTTGTGAGCATGTGGATTACTGACCTTTCATTCACCAAACAAGGCATATATACACTTAGAAATATTTACTCTGACTTGATAGTTTTTTTCTATCACCAGGTTCTAAAATCAGACATTTTGAACCAGAAAACTCTCGTTGAGCGAATTCTCACCAATACACATGTAATTACATTGTTTACATAACCATGGCATTCCGTGTTCCGAACATGATTCATGCATCACGGATTCAACAAACATGCATTTCTGACTGTGAACATGTGGATGACTGATGTTTCAACCACCAAACAATGAACCTATGCACATTGAAATATATACTTTGACTTTGTAAATTCTTCCCATCACCAGTTTCAAGAATCACAATTTTATCCCAGAAAAACACTCTTTGATCGAATTCTACCCTAGAGATATGCAATTTTAATCGATTCCATCAACATGATATTCCGTGTTCTGTACATGCTACATGCATGATGGATTCGACAAACATGCATTCCTGAGTTGAGAGCATGTGGATTACATATCTTTCATCCTCAAAATAAAGGAATATTTTCATCTAGAATCGTGTACACATTTTCACAAACTTCCCCTAACACCAGTTTCGAATTCTTGCATTTTTTACAGAAAAATACTTCTGGAGTGATTTCAACCTACTAGATATGCAATTTACATTAATTCGATCAACAAGGCATTCCGGGTTCCATACATGCTACATGCAATGTGGATTCGACAAACATGCATTTCTGAGTTGCGAGAATGTGGATTACTAATCTTTCATCCACCAAACAAGGCATATATACACTTAGAAATATTTACTGTGACTTCATAGCTTGTTTCTATCACCAGTATCTAAAATCAGATATTTTGCACTATAAAAAAATCTTTGAGCAAATGCTCACCATACACATGTAATTAACATTGTTTACATAACCATGACATTCCGTATTCTGAACATGTTTCATGCATTACAGATTCCACAAGCATGCATTCCTGAGTTGAGAGCATGTGGATAACTCATCTTTCATCCTCAGTAAAAGGAATATTTTCATCTAGAATCGTGTACACATTTTCACAAGCTTTCCCTTACACCAGTTTTGAATTCGTGTATTTTTCACAGAAAAATACTTCTGGGTCGATTTCAACCTACTAGATATGTAATTTACATAAATTCGACCAACATGGTGTTCCGGGTTCCATACATGTTACATGCATGACGGATTCGACAAACATGCATTTCTGAGTTGCGAGAATTTGGATTACTAATCTTTCATCCACCAAACAAGGCATATATACACTTAGAAATATTTACTCTGACTTCATAGGTTGTTTCTATCTCCAGTTTCTAAAATCAGATATTTTGCACCATAAAAAACTCTTTGAGCAAATGCTCACCATACACATGTAATTTACATTTTTTACATAACCATGACATTCCATTTTCTAACATGTTTCATGCATTACAGATTCCACAAATATGCATTTCTGAGTTGTGAACATGTGGATGAATGATGTTTCAACCACCATAAAGGAACCTATGCACTTTGAAATATTTACTTTGACTTCGTAGCTCTTCCTATCACCAGTTTCAAGAATCAAACTTTTATCTCAGAAAAACACTCTTGGAGCTAATACTATCCTATAGATATGTCATTTGAATAGATTCCATGTACATGATATTCTGTGATCCTGACATGCTACATGCATGACGGATTCGAGAAACATGCATTTCTGATTTGGGAGCATGTGGATTACTTACCTTTCATCCTCTATAAATAGAATATTTTCATCAAAAAACGTGTACTGATTTTCAAAAGCTTTTCCTATCACCAGTTTCGAATTTGTGGATTTTTCACAGGAAAATACTTCTGGAGTGATTTACATCTAATAGATATGTAATTTACATAAATTCGATCAACATGGCATTCCGGGTTCCATACATGATACATGCTTGACGGATTCGACAAACATGCGTTTCTGAGTTGTGATCATGTGGATTACTGACCTTTCTTCCACCAAAGAAGTCATGTATAGACTTAGAAATATTTACCCTGGCTTCATAGGTTTTTTCCGTCACCAGTTTCTAAAATCTGAAATTTTGCACAAAAAACACTCTTTGAGAGAATTCTCACCAATACACATATAATTAACATTGTTTACATAAGCATGGCATTCTGTATTCTGATCATGTTTCATGCATCATGGATTCAACAAACATGCAATTCTGAGTTGTGGACATGTGGATGACTGATGTTTCAACCACCAATCAAGTTACACAAGCACTATGAAATATTTACTTTGACTTCGTAGCTTCTTCCTATAACCAGTTTAAAGAATCAAACTTTGCTCCCAGAAAAACACTCTTAAAGACAATTCTACCCTATAGATATGTAATTTGAATAGATTCAATCAACATGATATTCCGTGTTTCGTACATGCTACATGCATGACGGATTCGACAAAGATGCATTTCTGAGTTGAGAGCATGTGGATTACTGATATTTCCTCCTCTATAAAAGGAATATTTTCACCTAGAATCGTGTTCTCATATTTACAAGCTTATTCTTACACCAGTTTTGAATTCGTGCATTTTGCACAGAAAAGTACTTCTGGAGCGATTTCAAACTAATAGATATGTAATTTACATAAATACGATCAACATGGCATTCCGGGTTCTGTACATGCTACATACATGACGGATTTGCAAAGATGCACTCCTGAGTTGAGAACATGTGGATTACTAATCTTTCATCCTCTATAAAAGTAATATTTTCATCTAGAAACGTGTACTCATTTTCAGAAGCATTGCCTAACACCAGTTTCGAATTCGTGCATTTTTCACAGAAAAATACTTCTGGAGCGTTTTACACCTAATAGATTGAAATTTACATAAATTCGATCAACATGGCATTCCGGGTTCCGTACATGCTACATACATGACAGATTTGACAAACATGCGTTTCTGAGTTGTGAGCATGTGGATTACTGAACATTCATCCACCAAACAAGTCTTATAAACACTAAAAACTTTTGACTCTGACTTCATAGGTTTTTACATCACCAATTTATAAAATCTGACATTTTGCGCCAAGAAACACTCTTTGAGCGAATTCTGACCAATACCCATGTAATTTACATTGTTTACATAAGCATGGCATTCTGTATTCCAAACATGTTTCATGCATCACGGATTCCACAAACATGCATTTCTGAGTTGAGAACATGTGGATGAATGATGTTTCAATCACCATAAAAGGAACCTATGCACTTTAAAATATTTATTTTGACTTTGTAGCTCTTCCTATCACCAGTTTCAAGAATCACACTTTTATCTCAGATAAACAGTCTTGGAGCGAATACTATCCTATAGATATATAATTTGAATAGATTCCATCAAGATGATATTCAGTGCTCCTGACAATCTACATGCATGACGGATTCAACAAACATGCATTCCTGAATTGGGATCATGTGGATTACTTATCTTTCATCCTCTATAAAAGAAATATTTTCATTAAGTAACGTGTACTCATTTTCACAAGCTTTTCCTAACACCAGGTTCGAATTCGTGCATTTTTCACAGAAAAATACTTCTGGAGCTATTTACACCTAATAGATATGTAATTTACTTAAATTCGATCAACATGGCAACCCGGGTTCCGCACATGATACATGCTTCACGGATTCGACAAACATGCGTTTCTGAGTTGTGAGCATGTGGATTACTGACCTTTCATTCACCAAACAAGGCATATATACACTTAGAAATATTTACTCTGACTTGATAGTTTTTTTCTATCACCAGGTTCTAAAATCAGACATTTTGAACCAGAAAACTCTCGTTGAGCGAATTCTCACCAATACACATGTAATTACATTGTTTACATAACCATGGCATTCCGTGTTCCGAACATGATTCATGCATCACGGATTCAACAAACATGCATTTCTGACTGTGAACATGTGGATGACTGATGTTTCAACCACCAAACAATGAACCTATGCACATTGAAATATATACTTTGACTTTGTAAATTCTTCCCATCACCAGTTTCAAGAATCACAATTTTATCCCAGAAAAACACTCTTTGATCGAATTCTACCCTAGAGATATGCAATTTTAATCGATTCCATCAACATGATATTCCGTGTTCTGTACATGCTACATGCATGACGGATTCGACAAACATGCATTCCTGAGTTGAGAGCATGTGGATTACTTATCTTTCATCCTCAAAATAAAGGAATATTTTCATCTAGAATCGTGTACACATTTTCACAAACTTCCCCTAACACCAGTTTCGAATTCTTGCATTTTTTACAGAAAAATACTTCTGGAGTGATTTCAACCTACTAGATATGCAATTTACATTAATTCGATCAACAAGGCATTCCGGGTTCCATACATGCTACATGCAATGTGGATTCGACAAACATGCATTTCTGAGTTGCGAGAATGTGGATTACTAATCTTTCATCCACCAAACAAGGCATATATACACTTAGAAATATTTACTGTGACTTCATAGGTTGTTTCTATCACCAGTATCTAAAATCAGATATTTTGCACCATAAAAAAATCTTTGAGCAAATGCTCACCAGACACATGTAATTAACATTGTTTACATAACCATGACATTCCGTATTCTGAACATGTTTCATGCATTACAGATTCCACAAGCATGCATTCCTGAGTTGAGAGCATGTGGATAACTCATCTTTCATCCTCAGTAAAAGGAATATTTTCATCTAGAATCGTGTACACATTTTCACAAGCTTTCCCTTACACCAGTTTTGAATTCGTGTATTTTTCACAGAAAAATACTTCTGGGTCGATTTCAACCTACTAGATATGTAATTTACATAAATTCGACCAACATGGTGTTCCGGGTTCCATACATGTTACATGCATGACGGATTCGACAAACATGCATTTCTGAGTTGCGAGAATTTGGATTACTAATCTTTCATCCACCAAACAAGGCATATATACACTTAGAAATATTTACTCTGACTTCATAGGTTGTTTCTATCTCCAGTTTCTAAAATCAGATATTTTGCACCATAAAAAACTCTTTGAGCAAATGCTCACCATACACATGTAATTTACATTTTTTACATAACCATGACATTCCATTTTCTAACATGTTTCATGCATTACAGATTCCACAAATATGCATTTCTGAGTTGTGAACATGTGGATGAATGATGTTTCAACCACCATAAAGGAACCTATGCACTTTGAAATATTTACTTTGACTTCGTAGCTCTTCCTATCACCAGTTTCAAGAATCAAACTTTTATCTCAGAAAAACACTCTTGGAGCTAATACTATCCTATAGATATGTCATTTGAATAGATTCCATGTACATGATATTCTGTGATCCTGACATGCTACATGCATGACGGATTCGAGAAACATGCATTTCTGATTTGGGAGCATGTGGATTACTTACCTTTCATCCTCTATAAATAGAATATTTTCATCAAAAAACGTGTACTGATTTTCAAAAGCTTTTCCTATCACCAGTTTCGAATTTGTGGATTTTTCACAGGAAAATACTTCTGGAGTGATTTACATCTAATAGATATGTAATTTACATAAATTCGATCAACATGGCATTCCGGGTTCCATACATGATACATGCTTGACGGATTCGACAAACATGCGTTTCTGAGTTGTGATCATGTGGATTACTGACCTTTCTTCCACCAAACAAGTCATGTATAGACTTAGAAATATTTACCCTGGCTTCATAGGTTTTTTCCGTCACCAGTTTCTAAAATCTGAAATTTTGCACAAAAAACACTCTTTGAGAGAATTCTCACCAATACACATATAATTAACATTGTTTACATAAGCATGGCATTCTGTATTCTGATCATGTTTCATGCATCATGGATTCAACAAACATGCAATTCTGAGTTGTGGACATGTGGATGACTGATGTTTCAACCACCAATCAAGTTACACAAGCACTATGAAATATTTACTTTGACTTCGTAGCTTCTTCCTATAACCAGTTTAAAGAATCAAACTTTGCTCCCAGAAAAACACTCTTAAAGACAATTCTACCCTATAGATATGTAATTTGAATAGATTCAATCAACATGATATTCCGTGTTTCGTACATGCTACATGCATGACGGATTCGACAAAGATGCATTTCTGAGTTGAGAGCATGTGGATTACTGATATTTCCTCCTCTATAAAAGGAATATTTTCACCTAGAATCGTGTTCTCATATTTACAAGCTTATTCTTACACCAGTTTTGAATTCGTGCATTTTGCACAGAAAAGTACTTCTGGAGCGATTTCAAACTAATAGATATGTAATTTACATAAATACGATCAACATGGCATTCCGGGTTCTGTACATGCTACATACATGACGGATTTGCAAAGATGCACTCCTGAGTTGAGAACATGTGGATTACTAATCTTTCATCCTCTATAAAAGTAATATTTTCATCTAGAAACGTGTACTCATTTTCAGAAGCATTGCCTAACACCAGTTTCGAATTCGTGCATTTTTCACAGAAAAATACTTCTGGAGCGTTTTACACCTAATAGATTGAAATTTACATAAATTCGATCAACATGGAATTCCGGGTTCCGTACATGCTACATACATGACAGATTTGACAAACATGCGTTTCTGAGTTGTGAGCATGTGGATTACTGAACATTCATCCACCAAACAAGTCTTATAAACACTAAAAAATTTTGACTCTGACTTCATAGGTTTTTACATCACCAATTTATAAAATCTGACATTTTGCGCCAAGAAACACTCTTTGAGCGAATTCTGACCAATACCCATGTAATTTACATTGTTTACATAAGCATGGCATTCTGTATTCCAAACATGTTTCATGCATCACGGATTCCACAAACATGCATTTCTGAGTTGAGAACATGTGGATGAATGATGTTTCAATCACCATAAAAGGAACCTATGCACTTTAAAATATTTATTTTGACTTTGTAGCTCTTCCTATCACCAGTTTCAAGAATCACACTTTTATCTCAGATAAACAGTCTTGGAGCGAATACTATCCTATAGATATATAATTTGAATAGATTCCATCAAGATGATATTCAGTGCTCCTGACAATCTACATGCATGACGGATTCAACAAACATGCATTCCTGAATTGGGATCATGTGGATTACTTATCTTTCATCCTCTATAAAAGAAATATTTTCATTAAGTAACGTGTACTCATTTTCACAAGCTTTTCCTAACACCAGGTTCGAATTCGTGCATTTTTCACAGAAAAATACTTCTGGAGCTATTTACACCTAATAGATATGTAATTTACTTAAATTCGATCAACATGGCAACCCGGGTTCCGCACATGATACATGCTTCACGGATTCGACAAACATGCGTTTCTGAGTTGTGAGCATGTGGATTACTGACCTTTCATTCACCAAACAAGGCATATATACACTTAGAAATATTTACTCTGACTTGATAGTTTTTTTCTATCACCAGGTTCTAAAATCAGACATTTTGAACCAGAAAACTCTCGTTGAGCGAATTCTCACCAATACACATGTAATTACATTGTTTACATAACCATGGCATTCCGTGTTCCGAACATGATTCATGCATCACGGATTCAACAAACATGCATTTCTGACTGTGAACATGTGGATGACTGATGTTTCAACCACCAAACAATGAACCTATGCACATTGAAATATATACTTTGACTTTGTAAATTCTTCCCATCACCAGTTTCAAGAATCACAATTTTATCCCAGAAAAACACTCTTTGATCGAATTCTACCCTAGAGATATGCAATTTTAATCGATTCCATCAACATGATATTCCGTGTTCTGTACATGCTACATGCATGACGGATTCGACAAACATGCATTCCTGAGTTGAGAGCATGTGGATTACTTATCTTTCATCCTCAAAATAAAGGAATATTTTCATCTAGAATCGTGTACACATTTTCACAAACTTCCCCTAACACCAGTTTCGAATTCTTGCATTTTTTACAGAAAAATACTTCTGGAGTGATTTCAACCTACTAGATATGCAATTTACATTAATTCAATCAACAAGGCATTCCGGGTTCCATACATGCTACATGCAATGTGGATTCGACAAACATGCATTTCTGAGTTGCGAGAATGTGGATTACTAATCTTTCATCCACCAAACAAGGCATATATACACTTAGAAATATTTACTGTGACTTCATAGGTTGTTTCTATCACCAGTATCTAAAATCAGATATTTTGCACCATAAAAAAATCTTTGAGCAAATGCTCACCAGACACATGTAATTAACATTGTTTACATAACCATGACATTCCGTATTCTGAACATGTTTCATGCATTACAGATTCCACAAGCATGCATTCCTGAGTTGAGAGCATGTGGATAACTCATCTTTCATCCTCAGTAAAAGGAATATTTTCATCTAGAATCGTGTACACATTTTCACAAGCTTTCCCTTACACCAGTTTTGAATTCGTGTATTTTTCACAGAAAAATACTTCTGGGTCGATTTCAACCTACTAGATATGTAATTTACATAAATTCGACCAACATGGTGTTCCGGGTTCCATACATGTTACATGCATGACGGATTCGACAAACATGCATTTCTGAGTTGCGAGAATTTGGATTACTAATCTTTCATCCACCAAACAAGGCATATATACACTTAGAAATATTTACTCTGACTTCATAGATTGTTTCTATCTCCAGTTTCTAAAATCAGATATTTTGCACCATAAAAAACTCTTTGAGCAAATGCTCACCATACACATGTAATTTACATTTTTTACATAACCATGACATTCCATTTTCTAACATGTTTCATGCATTACAGATTCCACAAATATGCATTTCTGAGTTGTGAACATGTGGATGAATGATGTTTCAACCACCATAAAGGAACCTATGCACTTTGAAATATTTACTTTGACTTCGTAGCTCTTCCTATCACCAGTTTCAAGAATCAAACTTTTATCTCAGAAAAACACTCTTGGAGCTAATACTATCCTATAGATATGTCATTTGAATAGATTCCATGTACATGATATTCTGTGATCCTGACATGCTACATGCATGACGGATTCGAGAAACATGCATTTCTGATTTGGGAGCATGTGGATTACTTACCTTTCATCCTCTATAAATAGAATATTTTCATCAAAAAACGTGTACTGATTTTCAAAAGCTTTTCCTATCACCAGTTTCGAATTTGTGGATTTTTCACAGGAAAATACTTCTGGAGTGATTTACATCTAATAGATATGTAATTTACATAAATTCGATCAACATGGCATTCCGGGTTCCATACATGATACATGCTTGACGGATTCGACAAACATGCGTTTCTGAGTTGTGATCATGTGGATTACTGACCTTTCTTCCACCAAACAAGTCATGTATAGACTTAGAAATATTTACCCTGGCTTCATAGGTTTTTTCCGTCACCAGTTTCTAAAATCTGAAATTTTGCACAAAAAACACTCTTTGAGAGAATTCTCACCAATACACATATAATTAACATTGTTTACATAAGCATGGCATTCTGTATTCTGATCATGTTTCATGCATCATGGATTCAACAAACATGCAATTCTGAGTTGTGGACATGTGGATGACTGATGTTTCTACCACCAATCAAGTTACACAAGCACTATGAAATATTTACTTTGACTTCGTAGCTTCTTCCTATAACCAGTTTAAAGAATCAAACTTTGCTCCCAGAAAAACACTCTTAAAGACAATTCTACCCTATAGATATGTAATTTGAATAGATTCAATCAACATGATATTCCGTGTTTCGTACATGCTACATGCATGACGGATTCGACAAAGATGCATTTCTGAGTTGAGAGCATGTGGATTACTGATATTTCCTCCTCTATAAAAGGAATATTTTCACCTAGAATCGTGTTCTCATATTTACAAGCTTATTCTTACACCAGTTTTGAATTCGTGCATTTTGCACAGAAAAGTACTTCTGGAGCGATTTCAAACTAATAGATATGTAATTTACATAAATACGATCAACATGGCATTCCGGGTTCTGTACATGCTACATACATGACGGATTTGCAAAGATGCACTCCTGAGTTGAGAACATGTGGATTACTAATCTTTCATCCTCTATAAAAGTAATGTTTTCATCTAGAAACGTGTACTCATTTTCAGAAGCATTGCCTAACACCAGTTTCGAATTCGTGCATTTTTCACAGAAAAATACTTCTGGAGCGTTTTACACCTAATAGATTGAAATTTACATAAATTCGATCAACATGGAATTCCGGGTTCCGTACATGCTACATACATGACAGATTTGACAAACATGCGTTTCTGAGTTGTGAGCATGTGGATTACTGAACATTCATCCACCAAACAAGTCTTATAAACACTAAAAAATTTTGACTCTGACTTCATAGGTTTTTACATCACCAATTTATAAAATCTGACATTTTGCGCCAAGAAACACTCTTTGAGCGAATTCTGACCAATACCCATGTAATTTACATTGTTTACATAAGCATGGCATTCTGTATTCCAAACATGTTTCATGCATCACGGATTCCACAAACATGCATTTCTGAGTTGAGAACATGTGGATGAATGATGTTTCAATCACCATAAAAGGAACCTATGCACTTTAAAATATTTATTTTGAC